>NC_086323.1:17975008-18318008 GCF_036172605.1 Pelobates fuscus | reverse complement strand
ATTGTGGATTCTTGAGATGCCAACTTCATATAAAGTCCATATAATACTCAATGTTACAATTGAAAAAAATAATCATAATCTTATATTTAAAAGTATGTAATAACCCTTAAGTGAAATACACAATATACAAGTAAAAAGGACAAAAACAAAAATATAAATGTATGATCAGAAGTATTCAAAGAGCTTACTAACATGAGCAAAACCTAGAACTAATGAGAATTAGATTTAAAAGAAAAATTTAAGTCAACATTAAAAAAAAAAATCTACATTTAAACCCATAGATTGATTGGTGTTTAGTTTGTGGATTCAGAAGCCTTCTTCTCAGTTTTAACATCAAATGCCCTCCTCTTTGGTCTAATTGCACTTTCTCAATAGCCATAAAATTGAGATTGTTCTTAAAGAATGGACATGAATTACAGTGCATAGGGACAGAATGTGTGGTCATCTTTTTCCATATATTATTGTAATGTTCTAGGCATCTTACTTTGGCCTTTCTCCCAGTCCTCCCCACATATTGTGCCCCACATCCACAAGTTATCAGGTACACAACATGTGTTGAGGAACAAGAGATGTGACTCTTAACTTTAGACATGTGAGTACTTTTGAAATCTCATAAGAGTGTCCACAGGCTTTACAGTTTCCACATGTGTGGAAATCAATATTACACTTCTCCTTACCCACTTCCTTCCGAAAGGTGCTAAAATATTTATTTTAATATATATATATATTTTTTTTAAATAGTTTCCCTTTTTTAAAATAGCCTTAGGATTCCTCTGAAGTTTTATTTTTAAGACGTCATCTTCTAAAAGAAGTGACCAGTGCTTTTTAATAATACGATGAATATCTGAGGCTTTGGAATTGTACTGGGTATTAAATGCGTATTTGAAATTGGAATTCTCTCTTGTATAATTATGATTCTGGAGTAATTCACCTCTATCTTTCTGTCCTATTTTCCAAATTTCTTCAATGAAAAAAAATAAAAAATCTTCAGAATACCCCTTCTCCACCCAGGCGGCAAACGGAAATTAATGTACAGGAGACTGGACATTTATTTTTACCCATGAGAGAGTCTGCAGTTTATCAGATGAAACGCGTAGAGTTGGGCTATTGTAGAGGTTTTTTTTTTTATTAATTTATTGTTAATATTCTGTTTTATTTTATTCTGTTCTAATTTTGTTGTTTTATTTAATAAATCTCACTGCCAATTGAGATTGCCTGCAGACTCTGCTGAGGACTATAATATCCTGGGATTTGATATGCATATAAATCACTAATCTTGTAAGTGTTATTAATTAAGTGCACAACCAGGTTAAAAACAGTCTGCATTTATTTGCTTTTATTGTCTCTTACGTGCCCTTTCACGTGTGTTCGATAATTGGCCAACTTTAATAATTGATGTGCCTTCAATCAATAAATGGCCTAACAAAAAAGATGTCCAAATTCCTAATGTTACTTGCCCTTGCAAAGGACGTGGAGTCTAACCCTGGTCCCCCAGCTAATTCTAGTCCTAATCTGCCCACTAAAAAAAAGGCCTCTCTTTGGTGCACTGCAACATCCGTTGCTTACTCCCTAAACTGGATGCACTGCAAGCCTTATGGAACGACCTCCCGCACACTTTAAAATTTTCCCCAAGCCTAAAGTCCTTTAAGAGATCTCTCTCTACATATCTCAAAACAGAATGCACGATTTATGGTTGATTATACATTTCCTACCTGTTCTCTGTTAAATTTTGTATATATTGTATATTAATATTGTTTTTGTGGGGGGGGGCGGAGCTAGCCGGAGAACGAGACAGTCGCATGCCTCGGAGCTCAGTGTCTCAGCCGGAGAAATTGAGCTATTAAACAGGGGTAACGAGCCCCAAATTGGACACTCACCTTGGCAGCAGTACCAAGTATCTATGGGCAAAAAAAAAAAAAGAAAAAAAAAAAAAGAAAACGAGGGCAGACAAAGCCCCTACAAACCGGGACATCAGAGAAATGCTCCGGAGCTCACACAGGGCCTCCTGGGACAAAATGGCGCTGGCTGATTATTTTTCATCTTACTCCTCTGAGGATTTCACAGCCGACCTGGACATAGGAGCCACTGCCAGCAAAACATCAGACACTGCCAAGGCACCACCAAAACCAGGTGACCCAGTAACAGCGGACCTGCTCCAAAAGATGCTGGGAGAACTGCGCAAAAATATAGCAGCCTACATGGCCTACTATAAAACAGCCATTGAATCAGCAGCCTCCAAAATAACAAAGCTTGAGGCCACTTCCAGCACCCAAGACTCAAGGCTGTTAGTAGCGGAACAACAAGTAGCCAAGTTACAACACCAGCAAGCCACCACAACAAGCAGAATTGATGCCATGGAAGACCAACGCAGGAGATTCAATGTAAAGGTCAGAGGGATACCCGACTCGGTGATGTTAACAGAGGCGCCACACTTCATTAGACACCTACTGGCAACCATATTACCGCCTAAACAAACTAAATCTATACAAATTGACGGAATGTTTCCAGTCGCTTCAACAAAAAGCACTGATTCTCGCAGCACTCCGGGGGAAAACCCCGCTACTCTTTGAAGGTGCTACGCTGTCTGTCTTCTCAGACCTGACAAGGAATACCCTAGCCTGGAGAAAAGGAATGCAACCCTGCCTACAACATCTGCAGAACAAGGACATGCCTTACAAATGGGGAACCCCATGAGCGCTCCTCTTTTCTCATGAAGGGACTGCCCACAGAGTACACAGCGCCCAAGAACTAGAAGCCCTGCTGACCAAGCCGATCCAACAAGGCCTGCAGATATCACATCTGAACCCAACCACTGTGCAGAGATTCACACCCAGACATGCTAAGAAGACGCAAGGGCCTAACACGCCACCATGAGAATCTACCCCTGCGAGGGGATTGACTTTCCTCTAATGTCTACTGTTACCCTACCTCACAGTTCATCACCCCACATACGGTTCAACCCCACGCTAAGTTATAGTTCATCACACACTACTCCCTCGTAGCGACACCTCACATAACACACCTCACCAGGTACCCAACTTAGTTGCAACACACAGGGCCAGTTTTGGTGAGACATCAGCCAGACGCTGAGTTAAAACAAATGATTACGCTCTGAATTCCCCCCTCTCCTCCCACTACTGACACCAGGGTCATTACACAAGGCAGCCACAGCCAAAGGGGGATGTTCTCCTCAGTGGAACACGAACCACCACATAGCCATACTTCTATAGACCACTGAGGTCGAGTTACCTACCTACTTGTACGCAATTATTTTATATTTTTAAATGTTCATGCTGCATATTGTACCATTGATTGTGCATTGACATATGTATGGAACGGACGATTATGCTTCAAACGTTTTGAATGTCAACTCTGACACTTGTTAAGCGTGACACAAAAATAAAGAATAAAAAAAAAAAATTATTGTTTTTGTATTTTATTGAACCTTATTGTATCAATGCAATGTTTTGTGGGCGCAGGACATAACTGAAAACGAGAAATCTCAATGTATCTTTCCTGGTAAAATATTTTATAAATAAATAATACATAAATATTAGTTTGTGAGTGCAATCTTAACTAGAAAAGCTACAATTTCTGGGGAAATTGTGTGAAGTGTTCTTGCCTCCATCAGTAGTCTACAACTAGAGTGGGCGGAGTAACTGTTAGTATTTATTTATATAGCACATTTAATTGCAATGTTGTTGCCCAAAGTGCTTCACAGTTACATTAAAACATACAGTTATAAAAAAATTAGCAGGTGTAAAAGGCTTTGTCTATGACATCACTTGCTGCTGCAGCCTTGCACAGGTCAGAGTATTTTGGCGGTTGCCATCTTCAAACGGTCGTATTTTAAAAACTATAATTCCTACAGTGAAGAGCTTTATATTGTGAGAATCACAAGACCCAGACCTACATTTTGATGTATAGTATGTCTCTGAGATATTAACAATGAAGGCACAGTCGCAGTTTAGAAATTGCCCTTCAAATGTGAGCTTTGCAGAGTGGAGTTTCAATGAATGTCAATGGAAGGCGTGAGTTGCAAACAAATGGTCATATTGTGAAAACTATAAGGACTATGGCTTAGCCGTGGACATTTCTAGTGGCAGCAGGGATAGCTGAACGTTTTGATATAAGATTTGTGTAGGTGGGCCTGAAAATGAGGGAGTGGTGGCAGTTTAGAAATCATGTCCTGATTTTTCAGCTTTTGCCAGCTCCCACTCTAGCTTTGCCATTCATTCCTATGGGACAAATTTCGCCACAAGAACGACGATATTCCGTGAACCATTCGGCGAAACGTTCCACAAAGTAATAGCAATCCGATCGGGAACAATCTGCACGTTTTGGTATATTTTTGTCTTTGTAGTGTAAAAACTGTGGGAGGAGTTAGGGTGGCAAATTTGGCTATAATAAGAATAATAATAATAATATATATGTGAGATAACATTAAGTGGTCTTGCTATGCAAGAACACTTAATAATAATAATATATATGTGAGATAACATTAAGTGGTCTTGCTATGCAAGAACACTTAAATACACTACGAGTTTTATTCTGTTACTACTGTAGATCCATTCTATTGCATATAGCACATTATTATCACAACAACGGGAAAAATGTATATTTCCATACAGCCCATAAATAACATGGTGTACAAACATTTAATAAAAAGTCACACCCTCTAACAAAGAATTAGATTTGCAGAACATGTCGGTTACTCACTAAAATGTGAAAGGTCAGAAAATTCCAAGAGAATTTGAAACCAGAAACCAAAATTGCTCACATGGAGTTTTCCCAACCTCGCTACTTTGGTCTGAAATGTGAAACTTGGTATTCCCACTATTTTCACAGTTAAGTGAATAACCCGGTGTGTGCGCTTTCCTCGATACAAGCTACTTATTGCTATTGGACAAAAGTGTATGAAGCCTACAGTGGGGCAGGGAAATACTATAAGGAATTTTCAATATCCCAATACTTAAGTTAAAATATTTTTTAAATCATGTATACGGAAATTCTCAAAGACACCCCTTGCTACTGTTTCCATTCCCTCTGACAATCTCTTTACACTCCCTGGGTTGTCACTTATCGGACCCAACGCTAGCCAGTTTGAAATGGATCTTACTTTCTCAAAGTCATCGAAGAGAGAGGAAATACTGCGAGCGGACGTACACGGCTTTCATAGCTGTCCGCAATACAGTGAGCTTTGGCTCAGGTAACCGACAACCCAAATGAAGGTGCGTAAAGATTGCCATCAGAAAGGACTTGAGATAGACAGGCGAGGAATTACTCAAAATTTTCAATATACATGAACAATACAAATTTATATTACATATATATACACACACACACACACACAAATAGTATTACATTTTAACAAACATAATAGATTCCCAACAGCATCTGATGTCTACATACACCCCCCACACCCTCCCCTAATATTAAACATTTTCACACAATTAAAGTTTCCCAGCAGCATTTGATGTCTACATACAGCAGGGCAGCCCTTTTCGTGTAGGATCAATACTCTTAGGAGAACACATGGTGTATGTAGTATTCATATGCTTGGTGCAGGGAATGTCCAGGAATTTACATTTTAACCCCAAATAAAAGGATTTAAAATAAAAAAAAATAAAAAAACTCCTTTATTTTGTCCTAAATATCCCCCAGAGCTTAACACCTAGTACAACCCGTCCACCCCAGACCCCCCCCGGGCCAGGCAGCCCCTTCCTGTGGCCTCACCTGCCGGCATGGGCTCCGCGCAGACCCCGCTCTCCGGTGACCGTGTGAGAGACTGAACCCGCCAGCTGCCAGAGCCCCCTCCTCGGCTTAACCGCTCCAAACCCGGAAGCGGCAGACAGCTGCTGGCCACGCCTCGCTCCCAGAGCCCGCCCGCCCGCTCATTGGCTGCGCCTGGAGCACGTGGTGCGCGCAGGAGCGAGGCGTGGAACGCAAGCCGGAAGTGCCGAGCTCTGGGAAGCTGTGTTTCTAGAAATAGTGGCTGATGTAATGGAGTTGCAAGGACAGCTGGTCACCCAGGAAGTCAGGGCAGGAAAAGCTCTGGAATGTTGGCCTTTGATAGAAGTGTTTTGTGTACTTAGAGTGACTCATTAACCTCTGTGGGCGGTATTGGAGGGGGACCACGAGGGAGACAGGCAGGGCAGGGGGGCTGGATAATCCTATTATTTATATAGCGCCAGCAAAGTCTATAGCGCTGTATAACTCCCACTGTGGGGGCAGGGTCATTCAAGCAAAGAATTGAAGGTATCAATAAAAAAATCAATTAAGGAGTTATCCAAATCAAGTAATATTAGCCCAAAGTTGGAAATACCAATATTTATTATCAATAAGCGCTACGGAATCTGTTGGCGCTATATAAATGGCAATAATAATAATTCATAACCAAGGGCGTGGAGTTTGTACGTGCAGGCTTTCACTATGAAATAATGTATGATATATATAGAGAGAGAGAGAGAGTTTGACCCCTTCGTTGGCCACCAGAGAGAGAGAGTGTGAGTGTTTGTGACTCTTCTCATGCGCCCGAGCACAACATGGTAGAGCATTTCACCTACCTCAATACTCTGAATGACTGGGGATAGCAGTAGGAATATTCTCAGTCTGCACATGGCAGAGGAACAGACCCAGGCTCCCGGACCACCCCTGGGTTAGCCCCCCCATATTGAGAATTTTAACAAAAGACTATTCCATTTGTTAAATCAGGTTAGATCAATTTGTTTAGTTAGATCTACTCTAAAATATGCACTATTAACAATCATTTGCGGAGCGGGGAGAGGGGCTAACCTGGGGGTAGTGTCTCCCAGGCTCTCTTCAGCATCAGAGGGCTACACTGGCCAGGATAGAGATCTAGATTTATATCTCATATAGTCTGGCGGATCAGGGATAAGCATTCCAAAAAAAAAAAACAACACAACTGACTTGTACAGAAGTTAAAATGCATGATGAGAACTAGACTTGCGTACAGTGAAAAAAAAATAAAGTTGATTTGGCTGAATTTTCATTTATTTTTTTCTTCAGAAGAAAAAAAATGAATGTTTGCATGGTCTGATATTTGTCAATGTGGCATTTTGATTCAGACAAATTTAATCCATGGAATAATTTTAGGAAAAGGACTGACAAACCAAAATAGGAGAGGTTGGGGGGAGGGGAGAAGGGAGAGAGATTTAATTTTATTTTTACCCTATTGGTTACTTCTTACTTGATCTGTGAATAAAATCAACATTTAGTGGCTGTCTCCTAACCATCAATCCTCCTTTTTGGCTCCACAGCCAGCAATCCAGATCAAACAAACCAGCTCATCCATTGTCTGTTTTGTGACTAATCCAGATTTCAGAGTTACGGAATTCAAATGACCCGCTGATCGTTTAATATTTGGAAGAATTAAAACTCATTTTGAAACCGAAAGCACAATTCTAATGACTGATTAACTGTATGCATGTGTATATTAATAATTTAACTAGATATAGAGCTGGCATAAATAAAAGGGAAAAAATACTTTAGTATTATTGGTGTGCTTACACGTTTATTAACATTGCAAAATGCAGCCATCTGTACAGTCAGACAAGATATACATTTATACTAAAAAAGACCTTTCTCCTGGATTTATACAGTTTAATTTTCTTTTGTTTACACTTTTCAAAATATCTTCTGCTGTTAAATTAGTGTAGGTTTAAATGCCATTAGTTTAGGTGTATAGACCGTGAAGCATCCTCGAATAGAGGTCTTAGTCAGCACAGTACTGCTGCAGAGTGGTACGTGGGTGGATGTGCAGCAGTTGGAGCAGAATTAACATTTATCTTGTTGCTGCAGCATTGCAGAAGGAACTAGAAAAGCTACAATTTCTGGGGAAATTGTGTGAAGTGTTCTTGCCTCCATCAGTAGTCTACAACTAGAGTGGGCGGAGTAACTGTTAGTATTTATTTATATAGCACATTTAATTGCAATGTTGTTGCCCAAAGTGCTTCACAGTTACATTAAAACATACAGTTATAAAAAATTAGCAGGTGTAAAAGGCTTTGTCTATGACATCACTTGCTGCTGCAGCCTTGCACAGGTCAGAGTATTTTGGCGGTTGCCATCTTCAAACGGTCGTATTTTAAAAACTATAATTCCTACAGTGAAGAGCTTTATATTGTGAGAATCACAAGACCCAGACCTACATTTTGATGTATAGTATGTCTCTGAGATATTAACAATGAAGGCACAGTCGCAGTTTAGAAATTGCCCTTCAAATGTGAGCTTTGCAGAGTGGAGTTTCAATGAATGTCAATGGAAGGCGTGAGTTGCAAACAAATGGTCATATTGTGAAAACTATCAGGACTATGGCTTAGCCGTGGACATTTCTAGTGGCAGCAGGGATAGCTGAACGTTTTGATATAAGATTTGTGTAGGTGGTCCTGAAAATGAGGGAGTGGTGGCAGTTTAGAAATCATGTCCTGATTTTTCAGCTTTTGCCAGCTCCCACTCTAGCTTTGCCATTCATTCCTATGGGACAAATTTCGCCACAAGAACGACGATATTCCGTGAACCATTCGGCGAAACGTTCCACAAAGTAATAGCAATCCGATCGGGAACAATCTGCACGTTTTGGTATATTTTTGTCTATGTAGTGTAAAAACTGTGGGAGGAGTTAGGGTGGCAAATTTGGCTATAATAAGAATAATAAGAATAATAATAATAATATATATGTGAGATAACATTAAGTGGTCTTGCTATGCAAGAACACTTAATTACTGTAGTGATAGTTTATGGCGCTCTACTGCATCTACACAGAGGCACCTTCTGGAAATGAATTGCAAACATGTACAAAATATGTATTGCTTAGAGAAATTTAAATGGGGTACCAAAAGATCTAGAGAAAAATAAAATAGAAGTGTAATGTATTCTTAATCTAACCATGTGTCAGACTTCACAAGAAAGAGAAAAGAACCAGCGATGGGCAAACATAAATGTAATGTAATGTTTTAGTAATAAATTGTAGTACTTGTGAGAATGGGAGTAAGGAACACACAGTTTATTCACTATTAACCATTCACTCAGCAGGCATGGATGAGCTGGAGGGACAGATCATTAAGTAGACCCTTCCTCTGGCTGAGGGCTCCTCAGACCCAAAAGTAAAGTCTTTTAATCCTACCAGAGTATGTCTTGGTGGGCCATGAGTTCTTCTCCTTGTGCATAAGGCAAGGACTTGCACAGAATTCCTACCCTTTTCCTCACCTGATCTGAAAATTGTTTAATACAGCAATGAGTGCCCACTTGATCCCTCATTCCCTTGACAGCAGGATTAAAAATAAAAAAAGCTGTTTGAGGGTTCAAAGAAGCAGCACCTGGGCATGTTTCAAGATGGTGGGGTGCTGGGGTGCTAAGATCTGATAGACCAATGCAAAGCTGATGTGTGATCATGTCAGAAAACACTCTAAAGCAGATCAAACCGGTCGAAAGTTTGTATCTCAGAAAGTGGGGTGATTTGTCAACATGGCCTAGATTTCGACCGGGCTGGTTGCTTATCCTGTCCATAGCATTTCCAGCCATCAAGAAAGGAGGCACAAGTACACTACAGAAGTAGTCAAACATACAAAAGTTTTTATTTTTATATTTTAATTGCATAAAAAACCTGGACGCACTGCCCCATCAGCCTGTTAAACCATCATCCACTGGTCCCAAGAGTGAGAGAATCCCGTTAACTCACTTCACTCACCTGCTTGGTTACGCAAGTTAATACAAAGTGTATTGGATGCCCAGTCACCAAAGCACTATTAAAATATTTCTCCCATTGGCTCCACTGGGGGTGCCTAATTATAGCCAATTCCCTGTGAAACCTTCCACGGGCATTAGAAGAAGCTGGATTTTAAGGCTGACATCACATCTTGTTTGGAGCTATAGCACCTCAACGTCTGATGTCCTATATTTTGGTCACAATGGCTTGGATTACAAAACCTCACACTGCAACCATTTGAGAAAATGAAAAGGACCATATGATTGGCCAATTTCTGCAGTTTCATATCAAACACAAGATGAACTGTAATCCCAAATTAGACTCCAATTGTGCCAGTCTGGAATTAATTCAGTAAAAGTTTGTGTGATGAAAATTATCCTACTTGTATGGCATTTAACATTAGATTAACCCCTTAAGGACCAAACCTCTGGAATAAAAGGAAATCATGGCATGTCACACGTCATGTGTCCTTAAAGGGTTAATGAATAATCTGCTAATGTATCTGTGGGTGAGAATCCTTCACATTCCCTTGCGGATTGCGGATGTATAAACAAATGTTACATAACAGACAAATGCACTCAATGTGCCAGTCACGTTTGTCCAAACCAGATCAAACGCTGTGTTGCATCTATGAATTAGATACAGTGACAAATTACATCAGGCATTTTATGTAACTGAATATAGATTATTATTCAGGTGACAGGGCAATTACGTAAGGATTATAAATACGAGAGTATCACAGTTCACTGTTACAAGAGTCTAGTCAAAAATCAAATGGGCATTCTTATATTATTTATATATTCTATTATACATAAGGTATTCAAAATCTATAATGGGTGGGAGGAATTTGATGCTCATTGAACTTTTTATAGAACTGCTGCTTCTGAGAGTTTTACCTGAAGTGTAGATTAATAGAGATAAAAATCCTAAATAATAGATTTAATAAAGGCAGATGGAATACATGAACCATCCCTGCTGCAGACCCCTTCCATTGCGTAATTCCTGTGTATGATCTACTTACTAGAAGCAAGTTGAACAGAAATCTGTGGGGAATCTACTCCATTTAATAATAGAGGATTGTGACTCCCTACCTCAAAATTGACTTTATAATTGGATTACATTTGAAGATCCATGAATGTATTGTTGTAACTATCAGAAAATCAATAAACAGAGCACACGCGGATATCCTTCAAATAAAATGCTATGCACTCCTCAGCTTATCCCTGCTCCAGGAAGTTCAGCCAAATGTCGCAATCGGTTCAGCCAAATCAAGATATTACAGAAAGGCTGCAAATAAACGAGTCAAGGATTTCTTAATCCACAGAGTCAGCACTTTGTTCTTTTCAGCCTAAATGATATCCATGGCACGGGGGGGGGGGGCATTTTCCTTCATATTGCTCCATGGCATGGGGGGGGACCATTTTCCTTCATCTTGCTAGCCATGGCACGGGGGCCATTTTCCTTCATATTGCTCCATGGCATGGGGGGGACCATTTTCCTTCATCTTGCTAGCCATGGCATGGGGGGTCATTTTCCTTCATATTGCTATCCATGGCATGGGGGGGGGGGGACCATTTTCCTTCATCTTGCTAGCCATGGCACGGGGGCCATTTTCCTTCATATTGCTCCATGGCATGGGGGGGGACCATTTTCCTTCATCTTGCTAGCCATGGCATGGGGGGTCATTTTCCTTCATATTGCTATCCATGGCATGGGGGGGGGGGGCATTTTTCTTCATATTGCTATCCATTGCATGGGGAGGGGGCATTTTCCTTCATATTGCTATCCATGGCATGGGGGGGCATTTTTCTTCATATTAATATCCATGGCATGGGGGGCATTTTCCTTCATATTGCTATCCATGGCATGGGGGGGGGGCATTTTCCTTCATATTAATATCCATGGCATGGGGGGGGGCATTTTCCTTCATATTAATATCCATGGCATGGGGGGGGGGCATTTTCCTTCATATTAATATCCATGGCATGGGGGGGGGCATTTTCCTTCATATTAATATCCATGGCATGGGGGGGGGCATTTTCCTTCATATTAATATCCATGGCATGGGGGGGCCCATTTTCCTTCATATTAATATCCATGGCATGGGGGCTATTTGTCTTCATATTAATATCCATGGCATGGGGGATTTGTTCGGTCAAATTGAAGGATACAGTGTCACCCCTCGGACAATGGGGCAATATGTGATAACAGTGATTAATTGGTCAGTTATTACTACAGGATGTTCCATTCACACAAGTATTTGTGCTTTAGTCACTTTTGAAATAATATTGGCATTAAGGATACAATTGAGACATTTCTATCCTGTGCCAACATTTCTAACCTTTCAATGCCAAAGAGATACGCAACCACAACAATTGCTACAATGTACTCCCCCAAAACAAGTTTCTATGTAAAGCAAGATCACCCACCCTGTGGGTGTATAGACAAGATTCAACAGTTGCCGAGTTTTATACAGGGACAATGTGGATGAATTTCATAAGAGCAATCAAATGGCTATATCATGCACAGAAATCATTTTTCATATAATCACAGTTTAGTAGACATGTCCCCAATGAAAGCATGCATGCAGCATTTATTTTCCCCTATGAGGGGTATTGTGATGTAATTCCAGTAAAATACAAGTTTAGCAGGCTAAGATTGCCACAAGGCATATGTATGTATATGTGTTTGTAGTATCAGTTAGTTAATAACACGTAGCTAAGATACTGTCATCACTGTACTGACCAGGTGCAGGAATGTAAGAACTGGAATTACGCGTCCCTCTCCTTTGTATCAGATGAGCCACGTGGTTAGACCGGATGGATGAGTTTAGACTCTATTTATTAAATAGGTTAAGGGTATGTGTGGGTGTAGTTAATTGTGGGAGGAGCTACAGTGCTATATAAGGAATGTACTCTATGTATTCAGTACTCAGACTTTGCTGTATTTTGGTGACGCTAGTCCCTCTGAGTCCCGATCGGTGATCCAATAAAGAATCTCTTCCTTCCTGAAGAAACCTGTGTCCATCTCTCTGTGCTTGGCTTCCGTCAGTTTCTCCGGTATCATTTGGTGCATTGGCCGGGAAGCTCATCGTTCAACGGTAGCTGAGAGGCAGAGGCGTGAGACGGTCTATCTTTGCCCACGTTCTCTACGGCTGCACCCCTGAACTTCTGCGTGGACCTCCCTTCGTCTCGGCGCCACTGGTCTGTTGTCCAGGAGATCATCGGCCTCTACGTGAGAAGTGCTGGGGTGTCCCCGTCGATGAGTGTGAACTCAGGTTCAGGAACGAGGAGGTAAGACAACTGCTGTTTTAGACGGCAGGACCCGCTAGGGGTATACCGATTGTGCGGTAGGCCCAAAGGGGTTTTTGAATCTGTATCTGCCCCCTCTGTCGGAGGGAAGGAGCGAAGGCGCACCGCTCGATCGAACGCTCTTTAGTCAGACCGTTTGATTTGGTTAGTCAGGCGGGGTCCAGGTGTAAGATAGCCCTAGCCGGACACCGGTGTCTTGTCTAGACTAGCGTTCTAGGGTGTATATTACGTTCGCTAGGTCGGAGGGACCGGGAGACTAAGCGGCGCCTGTGTAAATTCGGTTCGCTAGTTCTCATCCTATCTGGGCTAAGTGGGAAGGCGTGTAAATTTGGAACCCACTAGACTTTTGATAGTACGACTAAGAGGCGCCTGTGTAAATTCGGTTCTCTAGCTCGTTGTATAGTGCGACTAAGAGGCGTCTGTGTAAATTCGGTTCTCTAGCTCGCTATATATGTGGTGATTGGGCAGTGTGGCTAACCAAAACGGGTGTATATAGTTTTAGGTAGTCCATTCAAGGTACTGGCCAATAGTTTAGTTGGGAATTGTAAATGTGTTAACGATTGTTTAGTAAAGTGTATATCTTGTTAGATAGCGCGAGCTCAGCCGTCTAGCGAGAGTGTTAATAGTGTGTTGCTGTATTATAGTGCACGGTACCATAACCCTGTATATTTACTGACATTATATAATAAGTACTAATCATTGTCGTCCATTGCATGTTTAACACCATAACCACTAATAATTGTATTGTGACCTTAACTTGTGCTTTGACCTATGCTAACCGTACTGTAACCGCTATTTGTAAAAGACGATGTTACTGGGGTGTGTTATAGACGGGTAATTCGTATATAGAGAATTATAGCGTGGGTGACTGTGTAGTTACGCCAAAGGGCATAATATTGATTATATAGTGACTGGTGTAGCAGCTGTGTGTGTACGGGAATTCCCTGAGTGTTTATTGTTATTGTGTACGTTTCACTTGGTAACCGTACCACGTGGTGCTGTTGCCAGAGGAAACGGGTGTGACTGTTGAATAGTACGCGTGTATAGTAATCGTTGTCGACGACGTTCCACTGTTAAATATGGGTGCGTCGCAGTCAACGATTCCGGATCCCTTAGGATGTATGGTTAAGAATTTTAAAAAGGGATTCAAAGTTTGTGATTTTGGGGTTAAGATGTCTCCTGTACGTTTGGTCACTTTGTGCACTAGGGAGTGGCCTACTTTGGTTGCGGCATGGCCGCCACGTGGCAGTTTGGATCCAACTCTGGTACAGCGCTTACACGTGGCTGTATCAGGTAGGCCTGAACTTTACGGCCAGTTTCCTTATATTGACTGTTGGAGACAGGCCGTAAATGACTCGCCAAAATGGCTCCGGACATGCCACGAGGAACAGTGTCGCCTCATGGTAGCTAGGACTTGTTCGTCCACTAGGGCTGGTGTTAGGCCCATTTTGGACACGCCCCCTGAGTCCGAGATCCCTTTGCCGCCCCCTTACTTTCCGGTAAGAGGAAGTGACGCAAATACAGGAAGTCCTGTAACCCTTCCCTCATTACCCTCATCCACTTCCGCTTCCTCCTCCAGTGCAGGATCCACCCCCCCTCGTACTAAATCTCCCCTTCCGGAACCAGAACCCACCCCCATTAGAAACGAATATCCTGATTTGGCGCCACTTCAGACTTCCGGTCAAGCTTCATCTAGCTCGACCCGAAGTGTTTTATTTACGACCTTTTCCCAAAACCGACCTCCCACATCCCCATACCCTATCTCTCCCCGACCGGAACCCATGACTGACGCCTCTCTACGTAGCCCCATCCAAACCCGACAGTTGACTGGTGCCCAACAATTAAAGCACTATCAGATGCCTCTTCGTCTGAATCCCGGGTCAGCTTATATCGATGCCGCAGGTCAAATGGCACACGCTGACCCAGTCTTCGTATATGTCCCATTTACCACAACCGATCTTTTAAACTGGAAGACCCATAATTCCTCGTATACTGAGAAACCACAAGCTATGACTGATCTGTTCACCTCAATAGTACAGACACATAATCCGACATGGGCTGATTGCCAGCAGTTATT
This sequence comes from Pelobates fuscus, assembly GCF_036172605.1. Lineage (NCBI taxonomy): Eukaryota > Metazoa > Chordata > Amphibia > Anura > Pelobatidae > Pelobates > Pelobates fuscus. The sequence continues at coordinate 18,302,893 of NC_086323.1, read as the reverse complement.
AATGACTTTATTTAACAATGAGGAAAGGACAAGAATAAATCAAGCAGCCATTAAAGCATTAGAGGATAGAGCCCGTGCTTTGAACCAAGCCAATCCAGCAGCATGGGCCGCGACACACTATCCCAACACCGATCCCGATTGGAACGTAAATGGTGCTGATATGGTTCAACTCAGAGCCTATAGAGACGCTATAATTGCTGGCATGAAAGCCGGAGGAAAGAAAGCCATTAACATGTCGAAGACAGTTGAGGTGATCCAGAAAAGCGATGAAGCGCCCAGTGTCTTTTATGACCGATTATTGGAGGCATACCGCTTGTATACCCCCTTTAATCCGGAAGACGCAGACAATTCCCGAATGGTGAACTCCGCCTTTGTCAGCCAAGCTTACGGAGATATTAAGCGCAAGCTACAAAAGCTAGAAGGGTTTGCAGGTATGTCAATCACCCAACTAATGGAGGTAGCAAATAAGGTGTATATGAATAGGGAAACAGAAAGCAAGAAAGAGGAGGAGCGCAAGATGCGTAGAAAGGCTGATATGCTAGCGGTAGCAATCGCAGGCGTAGATAAACGGGGCCCAGATAGAGGCGATAGTAGATGGAATAGGGAGCCTTTGAGTAGGGATCAATGCGCGTATTGCAAGGAAGAAGGGCATTGGAGGAACGAATGTCCGCAAAGAGAGCAGTACGAGAGAGACCAACCCAGGGCAGGCTACGGAAACTTTAGAGGTAGAGCGAGAGGTAGAGGAGGCCCCGGAGGGAGTAATGGTTATAGAGGGAGTAATGGGAACAGAGGAAGTGTTAGGGAAGACAGGTATATTCCAGCAGCGCAAAGGTCCCGCGATAGAGAAGGTAGGGACTTTGTAGGATTGGCTGACACTGTCATGGAGGACTATTGATACCGACCGGGCTCCATCCCCCTTGGTCGAGCGGAGCCTATGGTCGATGTATCAATAGGGGGGAAAAGGAGTGCGTTCATGATCGACACTGGTGCTGAACATTCAGTGGTGACTAATCTAGTTGCTCCTCCATCTGGAAGGACTATTACTGTGATAGGAGCAACTGGAAGAAGTGCTGAAAAACCGGTTCTTAAAAGTCGACTCTGTACATTGGGAGGCCACGTAGTAAAACACCAATTCCTTTATATGCCTGAATGTCCAGTCCAATTGCTGGGACGTGATATGCTATCCAAATTACAAGCGCAGATTACGTTCCTACCAGATGGAACAACATCTTTAAAGTTTAATGGACCTTCAGGTATTATGACTTTATCCGTACCAAAGGAAGAAGAGTGGCGACTTTATACAGTGTTGACTAGCCAAAACCCTAGGAGTGATGAGACATTGTTTAACATACCAGGAGTTTGGGCAGAGAACAACCCACCAGGACTGGCCCGCAATATTCCACCAATAAAAATTGAACTGAAACATGGGGTTTATCCAGTGAGCCTAAGACAATATCACATTCCGCAGAAGGCTAAGAAGAACATCCAATCCTATCTGGATAAGTTCATACGGTATGGTATCCTAAAATTCTGTACTTCCCCCTGGAACACCCCATTGCTGCCTGTTCAAAAGCCCGGTACAGATGAGTATCGACCTGTACAGGACTTAAGAGCAGTCAATGATGCGGTTGTTAGCATACATCCAGTTGTACCCAATCCATATAACCTGCTTGCTTTAATTCCGGGCGGGGCTACTTACTTCACAGTCTTAGATCTCAAAGATGCCTTCTTTTGCCTCCGAATTGCCGCAGAAAGCCAATGTATTTTCGCTTTCCAATGGGAGAACGCTGTAACGGGCTCAAAACGCCAAATGACTTGGACAAGACTGCCCCAAGGGTTTAAAAATTCACCTACCCTATTTGGTTCAGCTCTAAGTCAAGATCTACTGGATTTCGAGTCTATCCCAGGAGAATGTGTATTGTTACAATATGTAGATGACTTGTTGATAGCAGCAGTTACAAAAGAAAAATGTCAGCAAGCAACGCACGATCTACTACATATTCTCTGGAAGGCAGGATACAAGGTGTCCAGGAAGAAGGCTCAGTTGTGTTTGCCAACTGTCAAGTATCTGGGATTCCATATCTCTGAAGGTCAAAGGATTATGGGGCCAGAGAGAAAAGAAGCTGTCTGCCAAATACCAATACCCAAGAATAGAAGACAAGTGCGAGAATTCTTGGGGGCAGCAGGCTTCTGTAGGATATGGATTCCCAGCTATGCGATACTGGCAAAACCTCTGTACGCAGCCATCAAAGGTACAGAGCACGACCCCTTCTTATGGACCCAAGAACAGCAAACGGCATTTGAAGATGTGAAGAAGGCTTTGATGAGTGCCCCAGCATTAGGTCTACCTGATCACACACGACCATTCTACTTATATGTACACGAGCAAAGAAGAATGGCTGTGGGAGTATTGACACAGTACTTGGGATCATGGCAAAGACCTGTTGCCTACATGTCTAAGCAACTGGATGCAGTGGCCAGCGGACTTCCACCTTGTCTAAGAGCCGTAGCTGCAGCCGCCCTGCTAGTAGCTGAAGCCGATAAACTCACTCTGGGTCAAGAACTTTATGTACGAGTCCCACATGCAGTACAGACGTTGTTGGATTACAAAGGAAATCATTGGTTTAGTAACAGCCGTATGACCAAGTATCAAGCAATGTTGTGTGAAAACCCAAGAGTGCATTTAGAGACTGTAAACACCTTAAATCCAGCTACCCTTTTGCCGCAACCTACTGAAAGTCAACATGATTGTTTGGAAGTAATGGATGAAGTATTTTCAAGTAGACCAGATCTTCGTGATTTTCCCATCCAGAACCCCGATGTTCAATATTACACCGACGGCAGTAGTTATGTGAAAGAAGGGATCCGCTATGCAGGATATGCAGTGACAACAATAGACAAGGTGATAGAAGCTCGGCCACTGGCGAAAGGAACATCAGCACAAAAGGCAGAATTAATAGCACTAACACGAGCGTTACAATTGGCTGAAGGTTTAAGAGTAAATATCTATACGGACTCTAAGTATGCGTTTTTAACCACTCATGCCCACGGAGCTTTGTATAAAGAAAGAGGACTACTGAATTCAGAAGGCAAAGAAATCAAATACGCAGCTGAAATCCTACAACTATTGGAAGCAGTGTGGGAGCCGAAAGAAGTCGGTATCATACATTGTCGAGCGCATCTGAGAGGAGATGGTGATGTAACCAAGGGAAATCGGATGGCAGATAGTGCAGCTAAGCGTGCTGCTGAATCAGGAAGACAGGAGTATGTGGGGCATATAGCTGCTCTTATACCAACTCCACTGTCCCAATGGACTCCAGTTTATACAGCTCAAGAAGAGGAGTGGTTAAAGACTGAACCGGGAAAGTATTTGGAGAACAAGTGGTATCAGCTAGAAGATGGAAGAATAGTCATACCAGCATCACTAGCGGTAGAAATTGTCCAAAATTATCACAACGGGACACATTCTGGGAGAGACAGTACTGAAGAATCTCTTAGAAAACATTTCTACATACCAAGATTGTCCAACTTGACTCAGGCCATTGTACGCAGATGTGTAACGTGTGCTAAGAATAATGCAAGACAAGGACCAGTAAAGCCACCAGGAGTTCAGTTTATGGGGGGACTCCCCATGTCCGATCTACAAATAGACTTTACAGTGATGCCTAAGTCGGGTGGACATCGTTACCTGCTGGTAATTGTGTGCACCTATTCAGGTTGGGTAGAAGCATGTCCTACTCGTACAGAGAAAGCAGGAGAAGTTGTGAGATTCCTGCTACGAGAAATAATACCCCGATATGGACTACCCTGTTCTATAGGATCGGACAATGGTCCAGCTTTTGTTCACCAGTGCCTACAACAACTGACTCATATGCTTGGTATAAAGTGGAGGCTTCATACTGCATATAGACCCCAGAGTTCTGGTAAGGTAGAGAGAATGAATAGAACTATAAAGAACCAGTTGGCTAAAATGTGTCAGGAAACCCAACTTAAGTGGAACGTTCTCTTACCCATAGCTTTATTGCGAATCCGCAGTACCCCTACCAGAAGGATGGGCCTCTCTCCTTTTGAAATCATGTATGGGCGACCACCTCCCGTACTTGGTAACTTAAGGGGGGACTTGAGTCAGTTGGGAGAAGGAATTACCCGGCAGCAGGTTGTAGAGTTGGGTAAGACTATGGAGGAGGTACAGAAATGGGTACAAGATAGATTACCGGTGAATATTTATCCCCCTGTTCATAGTTATCATCCAGGAGATCAAGTGTGGATTAAAGAGTGGAATAATGTACCGTTAGGGCCCAAGTGGAGAGGTCCTTATGTTGTTCTTTTGTCTACCCCTACAGCAATAAAAGTAGCAGAAGTGACTCCGTGGATACATCACTCCAGGGTTAAGCCAGCAGCAGTTGATTCTTGGCAAGTTACAGCAGATCCAGAGAATCCCTGCAGGATCCGGTTGAAACGCACTACTCAGTCGGAGTAACGAGGAATTATTGTGGATTACAAATTTTATTGTTACAGGTGTGAGTGAGAAGGCCATAATAAAGCCTGTCCGCTTACCATCACATAGTGTATAAGCCAGGAAAGTCTCGAAGGGACACCTGTGAAGACGAGCAGAACTCCATTCCCTGCAGCCCTCACATCCTGGAAGCTGAGGTTCCATCGCACGGACGAAGACTGAGGATGACGGCGAAAGATGTGCTTTTGATTGTGTTTATTTACATGTGTTTTTATATTCAGGAAGGTAGAGGTACCGACACTCCTAGCTGTGAGGTATGCATTAAGACTACGAGAACAGGTAACCATATTTCCCAAACCCTAATTTGGCATTCACAATACGAATGTAAAGGAGAGGTATCAAGATGTAGATACCTAAATATAGACTATAGTGTGTGCCATTTAGGAGTAGGAGAACCTAAGTGCTTCAGTCCAGAGTATCAACCTCGTACAATTTGGTTGACTCTCAGGAATGGAGATCCTCAGGGGACCCTAATTAATAAAACGGTGTTAGAATCCGTACATTCTTCGGGTGTTCTGCTATTTGATGCGTGTAAAGCGATATCGAGTGGTAGAAAGCCGTGGAATGTATGTGGGGATCTTAGATGGGAGAGGACGTATGGGTCTAATGATAAATATATTTGTCCCAGTAGTAAAAATAAATATGTGAGTCCTAGATGCCCAAATAAAGACTATAACTTTTGTCCATATTGGTCTTGTGTGGGGTGGGCGACTTGGGGACAGACAGTAGATAAAGACATGATAGTGACTAAGTTGCCGACTAGCCCTTATTGTAAGTCTATGGAATGCAACCCAGTCCATATACTTATTAATAACCCCGACAAGTTCCTAGATAAGTATGGAAATTTATTTGGGTTTCAGATATACGGGACGGGTTTAGATCCTGGGACATTATTGTTTATAGGAATAGAGACTGATACGGTATCCTCCCAGACTCATCAAGTATACCATTCCTTTTACGAAGAGATGAGTATAGATAATAAGATCCCCCATAATGCTAAAAACCTGTTCATCGATTTAGCTGAAAGTATTGCCGGTAGTCTTAATGTTACCAACTGCTATGTGTGTGGAGGTACTAACATGGGAGACCAATGGCCTTGGGAAGCAAAGGAGGTAATGTCCGGTTCTGAGGCAGTTGACCAATTAATATCTACACAAGCCGATTATCATATGAGTGTTAGAGGTAAATCTGAGTGGAGATTAAAGACCTCCATCATAGGTTATGTTTGCATAGCAAGGAAAGGAATAATGTATACTACTTCTGTAGGAGAATTAACTTGTCTAGGGCAAAAAGCTTATGATGATGATACAAAGAATACAACTTGGTGGTCGGCTTCAAATGTCTCAGAACCATCTAACCCGTTTGCTAGATATGCCAATTTAAAGGATGTGTGGTTTGATCTATCCATCACATCTACTTGGAGAGCCCCAGCAAATTTGTACTGGATCTGTGGTAAGAAAGCCTATTCGGAGCTGCCACAGGACTGGGAAGGGGCATGTGTGTTGGGTATGCTCAAACCATCCTTCTTCTTGTTACCGATTGAAACAGGTGAGACTTTAGGTGTTAAAGTGTATGATGTGAATCATAGGAAGAAAAGGGGACCCATAGAGATAGGCGCCTGGGAAGATGATGAATGGCCTCCCCAGCGTATTATAGATTACTATGGGCCAGCCACGTGGGCTGAGGATGGTACCTTTGGTTATAGAACCCCAATTTATATGCTCAACCGTATTATAAGATTACAGGCGGTGGTTGAGATTATCACAAATGAGACATCACAAGCGCTCAATCTTCTAGCGAAGCATAACACCAGGATGAGGACAGCAGTCTACCAAAATAGATTAGCCTTGGATTACCTTTTGGCAGTAGAGGGAGGTGTATGTGGGAAGTTTAACCTGAGCAATTGCTGTCTTCAAATAGATGACGAAGGGCAAGCAATAGCTGAGCTTACTAGCCATATGGTTAAACTAGCGCATGTGCCTACTCAGGTATGGAAAGGGTACAATCCAAGTAGTTGGTTTGGTAACTGGTATGAGTGGTTTGGAGGGCTTAAGGCAGTGGTAGGTGGAGTCCTACTGATTTTACTGTTGTGTCTACTCCTACCGTGTCTTATACCCTTAGTAGTTAGGTCTGTGCAAAGCCTGATAGGAAGTATAGCAGAGAGGAAGGCTGCTGCACAGATAATGGCGATATATAAGTATAAGGCTCTAGATCAGGGAGAACCAATGCAAGAAGATGAATGTTGAAGATTCACATCATAAGATAAGTTTGGTCTGGTTCATGGTAACCTGAGGTATATGCAAACCAAGGTTAAGTGATGCCTCAAGTAATTGTGAAATATCAGAGGCATCAAAGGGGGGAATGTGATGTAATTCCAGTAAAATACAAGTTTAGCAGGCTAAGATTGCCACAAGGCATATGTATGTATATGTGTTTGTAGTATCAGTTAGTTAATAACACGTAGCTAAGATACTGTCATCACTGTACTGACCAGGTGCAGGAATGTAAGAACTGGAATTACGCGTCCCTCTCCTTTGTATCAGATGAGCCACGTGGTTAGACCGGATGGATGAGTTTAGACTCTATTTATTAAATAGGTTAAGGGTATGTGTGGGTGTAGTTAATTGTGGGAGGAGCTACAGTGCTATATAAGGAATGTACTCTATGTATTCAGTACTCAGACTTTGCTGTATTTTGGTGACGCTAGTCCCTCTGAGTCCCGATCGGTGATCCAATAAAGAATCTCTTCCTTCCTGAAGAAACCTGTGTCCATCTCTCTGTGCTTGGCTTCCGTCAGTTTCTCCGGTATCAGTATATCTAAGACCGCTTGCAAAACCTGCAGATCTTTTCTCTGCAGACATTAAAAACTCTTACCTTGTTACCAAACACCAGACCTTTTCATATTTTTATCAATTTTTTTCCCCAAATTCTCTTTTTTTGCTCTGGGCAATTGCTGCCTTTTGGCTTTAACCGCTTAAGGACACATGACATGTGTGACATGTCATGATTCCCTTTTATTCCAGATGTTTGGTCCTTAAGGGGTTAATTCCACTGATCTAAACAACCAGGAAGTAACAGGATTGGTTGTCTGATTCCAGGCGGTGGGTGGAACAAGCTTAAAGAGACGCTCCAGGCACCCAGACCACTTCTGCCCATTGGAGTGGTCTGGGTGCCAACTCCCACTACCCTTAACCCTGCAAGTGTAATTACTGCAGACAGCCACTAGAGGGCACTTCCGTGTCCATAGCACAGGAAACCTGTGCTAGAGAGTCGCTGGACGTCCTCACACTGTGTGAGGACCTCCAGCGTCGCTCAATTCCCCATAGAAAAGCATTTTCATTGCTTTCCTATGGGGAGCTCTAATGCGCATGCGCATTAGGTCTCCCCGGCCGGTGGGCGGGATCAGTCTCGCCCACCGGCTGACGTAATCACTGGGAGGAGCAGCGGCGACCCAAAACCGGTTTCCTGTTACTTAAGAGTCCCTTTAATTTATAGAAAAGTCTATTGAAATCTGCACGTTCTGTAAAATATAAAAAAAAAAAAAAAAAAAAAAAAAAAAAAGAGAGGAGGACAAGCTGAAGTGCTCTAGGGGTCCAGAGTGTCCTTTTAATCTACACCCAAATTAAAATGATCTGATGGTCATTTACCTTTGGAGTCTCAAGACTCCGGTAAATCCTGGATGGATCGATTAATTTAGGCGTAGAAAATCACAAAAACAGGGTTATACACTGAAGTGTGAATTTTTGGGAATCTAAAGAATAGATCAGGTTTTAAGCCTCAATAGTTGAAAAAAAAAATCCAATTCATCTGGGGCTAATATAGAATGCATCACGATCTGAACATTCCATCCCAGTGTTTGTTAAAACAAATAATACAAATGTGGGTGCTAGCCAGTTAGGAAGTAGAATTACATTTTTTTCAGAACACATACGGATGAGCAGCACATGAAAAGTTCTGCCACATTTTATGTAACATTTGTATAAAAGAGCCAAGTCGCAGAATGTTTCCCAAATTTTGAAGTTTTGCAAGCTCCATTTTCATTCACCAACATAGTCCTACAGCTTAATTAAAACAAATTGGTTATCCATAGAGAAAGCCAAAATATGTTTGATTGGAATGCCTAATAAATAATCAAGAAATGAAATTTCATGACTCTTACCTAATCTCTATTGAACTTTACTTCGCACAACTTCCAGCTCCTCTTTACTGCTGTTCCACCCAACATTGCATTTTAAACTGAATTCCTTATCTAAACTTTGTGTGCCTATGGGAACACGCTTTGCTCAGGTGCAATTATTATTCAACAGGTGTTTGAATTCCCACACAAACTCATTCACATGCACTGCTAGACAGCCTTTCCAAGGATTTCTTTTGCAATGTCCCTCACTGCTCTACACAGAAATTGGAATGAATGGGAAAAATATATCACTCAACAGCTGCTGGGTCCAGACATCTAGTGTAAGGATAAACTCAATGACCACCAAACCAATCTGCCTATTTCCGATTTATTTAACTCCGTAATGTCAGGGGCTATAGACACATACCTACTATTTATCCTGAATACGAACTGATGGAGTTCTAGAATTATAGAATGTACAAGCAAGGATACTTACTAACCGGGCTATTTACTATTAGCGTCAGGGACACAAACATGTATTCCTGACCCTATAGTGTTAAACTATTTAGTCCCCCTGCACCCCAGATCTGCATCCTTGGCTGACATCATTATAATTGATGATCTAGGCCAAACACAATGCATTTGATTGGCTGAGATAGATGGGCTGGGGGTGTTGGAGTCAATCGCCACCCTGGCCAATCAGAATCCCCTCATATAGGTGTATTGAATCAGTGCATCTCTATGGGGAAGGTTCAGCGTGGAGACATGGAGATGCAGAGCGTGGAGACGCTGAATATCAGTGCAGCACTGACCCAGAAAGCAAATCCAGTGGCCATCTGAGTGACTGCCACTAGACGTGTTCCGGGACTGCAATGTAAACACGAACTGATGGAGTTCTAGAATTGGAGTCCTGAATACGAACTGATGGAGTTCTAGAATTATAGAATGTACAAGCAAGGATACTTACTAACCGGGCTATTTACTATTAGCGTCAGGGACACAAACATGTATTCCTGACCCTATAGTGTTAAACTATTTAGTCCCCCTGCACCCCAGATCTGCATCCTTGGCTGACATCATTATAATTGATGATCTAGGCCAAACACAATGCATTTGATTGGCTGAGATAGATGGGCTGGGGGTGTTGGAGTCAATCGCCACCCTGGCCAATCAGAATCCCCTCATATAGGTGTATTGAATCAGTGCATCTCTATGGGGAAGGTTCAGCGTGGAGACATGGAGATGCAGAGCGTGGAGACGCTGAATATCAGTGCAGCACTGACCCAGAAAGCAAATCCAGTGGCCATCTGAGTGACTGCCACTAGACGTGTTCCGGGACTGCAATGTAAACACTGCCTTTTCTCTGAAAAGGCAGTGTTTAAAAAACAAAAAAAAAGCCTGTGGGGACTGACTATACTCACCAGACTAACTACATTAAAGAGAAAGTATAGTGCCAGGAAAAAAAAGTTATTTTCGTGGCACTATAGTGCATCCCTAGGGCAAGGCCACCTCCGATGGGGTTTTAAGACCTCTGTCCATTGCCGATGTCCTTCTGTGCTGGCTTGGGCTCAGCCTCTGCTCAAAGGTCGAGCTTGCATTAGTACTTTCCCCAGTATATCCAACGTCATTTAGGCCAGTGTTCCCCAACTCAGTTCTCGTGGACCACCAACTTTCCAGGTTTTGTCAGTATCTCCATTTGAATAAAAAGAGAAATATATAAATCCTGGACTGTTGATGGTCAATTAAGACTGGGTTGGAGAACACTGATTTAGGCGACCAAATGGCGCACAATGACCCGGAAGTACCTCTACTGACTGTTTGGTAGACAGCCACTAGAGGTGGAGTTACGCCACAAAGGTAATTATTGCAGTCTATTAAAAACGGAAATAATTACCACTGCAGGGTTAAGTGACATGGGACACTGCACCCAGACCACTTAAATGAGCTCAAGTGGTCTTGGTGACTATGGTGTCCCTTTAAGGTCAAAATAACTGAACTAGAAATATCTCTAAATTAGCCACAAGACAGTGCTCTGTGTGTTTCTTCCCCCAGCACCTTTGTGTGTCTTTCTCTTTCCAGCCCCTTTTTGTGTCTCTTTGTCCTCCACGGCTCCTCTGTGTGCCTTTTGTCCTCCCCAGCCCCTCTGTGTGTCTCTCTCTGTCCTCCTCAACCCCTCTATGTTCCGCTTTGCCCCAGCCCCTTTTTTGTGTCTCTTTGTCCCCCAACCCTTCTGTGTGCCTCTTCCCCTTTAGCACTCTGTGTGCCTCTCTTACCCCAGCCCTCTGTTTGCCTTTCTCCTCCCTAGCCCTCTGTTTGCCTTTCTCCCCCCTAGCTCTCTGTTTGCCTTTCTCCCCCCTAGCCCTCTGTTTGCCTTTCCCCCCCCTAGCCCTCTGTTTGCCTTTCCCCCCCCTAGCCCTCTGTTTGCCTCCCCCCCCCCTAGCCCTCTGTTTGCCTTTCCCCCCCAGCCCTCTGTTTGCCTTTCCCCCCCCAGCCCTCTGTTTGCCTTTCCCCCCCCAGCCCTCTGTTTGCCTTTCTCCCCCCTAGCCCTCTGTTTGCCTTTCTCCCCCTAGCCCTCTGTTTGCCTTTCTCCCCTAGCCCTCTGTTTGCCTTTCTCCCCCTAGCCCTCTGTTTGCCTTTCTCCCCCTAGCCCTCTGTTTGCCTTTCTCCCCCCTAGCCCTCTGTTTGCCTTTCCCCCCCATAGCCCTCTGTTTGCCTTTTCCCCCCCAGCCCTCTGTTTGCCTTTCCCCCCCCAGCCCACTGTTTGCCTTTATCCCCCCTAGCCCTCTGTTTGCCTTTCTCCCCCCTAGCCCTCTGTTTGCCTTTCTCCCCCCCTAGCCCTCTGTTTGCCTTTCTCCCCCCCTAGCCCTCTGTTTGCCTTTCTCCCCCCCTAGCCCTCTGTTTGCCTTTCTCCCCCCTAGCCATCTGTGTGCCTCTCTTACCCCAGCCCTCTGTGTTTCTCTCTTACCCCAGCCCTCTGTGTTTCTCTCTTACCCCAGCCCTCTGTGTTTCTCTCGTACCCCAGCCCTCTGTGTTTCTCTCGTACCCCAGCCCTCTGTGTTTCTCTCGTACCCCAGCCCTCTGTGTTCCTCTCATACCCCAGTCCTCTGTGTGCCTCTCTCCCCACTAGCCCTCTGTTTGCCTTTCTCCCCCTAGCCCCCTGTGTTCCTCTCTTACCCCAGCCCTCTGTGTGCCTCTCAACCCCACTAATCCTCTGTTTGCCTTTCTGCCCCTAGCCCCCCGTGTGCCTCTCTTAGCCCAGCCCTCTCGGTTTCTCTCTCCCCCTCAGACCTCTGTGTTCCTCTCTTACCCCGACCTCTGTTTGCCTCTCTCCCCGCTAGTCCTCTGTGTTCCTCTCTTACCCTGCCCTCTGTTTGCCTCTCTCCCTGCTAGCCCTCTGTGTGCCTCTATCCCTGCTAGCCCTCTATTTGCCTCTCTCTCCCCTAGCCCTGTTTGCCTCTCTTTCCCCAGCCCTCTGTGTGCCTCTATCCCCGCCAGCCCTCTGTTTGCCTCTCTCACCGCTAGCCCTCTGTGTGCCTCTCTCACCGCTAGCCCTCTGTGTGCCTCTCTCCCCGCTAGCCCTCTGTTTGTCTCTCTCCCCTAGACCCCTGTATGTTTCTTACCCCCGCCCTCTGTTTGCCTCTCTCCCCGCTAGCCCTCTGTTTGCCTCTCTCCCCGCTAGCCCTCTGTTTGCCTCTCTCCCCGCTAGCCCTCTGTTTGCCTCTCTCCCCGCTAGCCCTCTGTTTGCCTCTCTCCCGCTAGCCCTCTGTTTGCCTCTCTCCCGCTAGCCCTCTGTGTGCCTCTCTCTCATCCCAGCACTCTGTGTTCCTTTCTATTTGTCTCATTAACCCCCCAGCCCCTCCATGTGTCTTCTGAAGAACTTTGGATTGGACCTTCGGCAGAGGAGGCCATGCCTCCTCTTTGAAGTCACTGGAGGAAGAGAGTTGAGCAGCGTTGAGCTTCCTCACTGGAAACAGGTGAGTAAACCCTTTAATTGCTCAAGAGGGGGACACCATCGCGTTAGGAATACAGGTTTGTATTATTATTCTATAGTGTTAAGCTAAATGTATAACGGATACAGAGAAATGTCTCAATTTGACTCTTTTAGCCTGAAATACAAACCAGCTGAACTGGAAAATAAGCTGATTTGGAATTTTTTTTTCCATTTCCGTTACTTTGACGTAACATTTCCAGTCCTTTTATCTTTTGTCCACAAATCCCAGATTAGTAAATGAACAACAGTAAGAATTTGCGTTTGTGTAGGGCAGATTATATTTTGAGTTTAGTTAAATTGACGGTTTAGAATATGCTGTTATATTATTTAAGATTAATTACATTCCTCCCAATATTTTAAATGCACAAGGTGGACCAATTTCATTTTAGGGGTGTGGGGGGGGGAGGGCTGATTATAAGAAATGTTTGGTGACTTACTAATGTTTGCAACGAAAATGTAATTTAGAACAAGAACAATGTATCTTATTGACACAGACTAATTTCTAAATGCATTTATTGTAGTTTAAAGACACATTACTGGGAGTATTATTGCTGTGGAGCTCTGTTATACACCCAGACACATTACTGGGAGTATTATTGCTGTGGAGCTCCTCAGACACATTACTGGGAGTATTATTGCTGTGGGGCTCCGTTATACACTCAGACACATTACTGGGAGTATTATTGCTGTGGATCTCTGTTATACACTCAGACACATTACTGGGAGTATTATTGCTGTGGAGCTCTGTTATACACTCAGACACATTACTGGGAGTATTATTGCTGTGGAGCTCTGTTATACACTCAGACACATTACTGGGAGTATTATTGCTGTGGGGCTCTGTTATACACTCGGACACATTACTGGGAGTATTATTGCTGTGGAGCTCTGTTATACACTCAGACACATTACTTGGAGTATTATTGCTGTAAAGCTCTGTTATACACTTAGACACATTACTGGGAGTATTATTGCTGTGGAGCTATGTTATACACTCAGCCAAATTACTGGGAGTATTATTGCCGTGGAGCTCTGTTATACACTCAGACACATTACTGGGAGTATTATTGCAGTGGAGCTCTGTTATACACTCAGACACATTACTGAGAGTATTATTGCTGTGGAGCTCTGTTATACACTTAGACACATTACTGGGAGTATTATTGCCGTGGAGCTCTGTTATACACTCAGACACATTACTGGGAGTATTATTGCTGTGGAGCTCTGTTATACACTCAGACACATTACTGGGAGTATTATTGCTGTGGAGTTCTGTTATACACTCAGACACATTACTGGGAGTATTATTGCTGTGGAGTTCTGTTATACACTCAGACACATTACTGGGAGTATTATTGCTGTGGAGTTCTGTTATACACTCAGACACATTACTGGGAGTATTATTGCTGTGGAGCTCTGTTATACACTCAGACACACCAACAATATGAAGCTTCTAGAAAATAGCAACATTATGAGAGAAATGAGACAGAAGGATTTGGGCCTAAAATAGGGACTGTCTGTCCTAAATAGGGAAACTTGGGAGGAATGCAATGATAACTCTAAATTCTCCTAACTCTATGACTCTGTACGCTAGTTGTTTTCTACCAGAATACTCTGACACACTGGTATGCATTTTCAGCTATTTTTAGCCATCTCCAAATGTACCACAAATACATCAAAGCTGTAACAGGTTGGATGGAATCATTACAAAGTGTTCTGTTTAGTTTTTTAAGAAGAATCAGTATTAAAATTGTGATTCCCACCTGCAAGTAACTAAAACAAATAAGTACATTTTCCTAAAAGTATGCAGGTCTCTTTATTTAGTAAATGAGAGTTTAATAAGCTGCTGATCAAGGGGTAAAAAAGGAAAAATAAATAAGTTGGTATGTGTTGATGATTTTTCACTCTTTTCATTATTGCTTTGGTCCAAAAATAGGCTAGGACGCACCGTTGGACGCTGCTGTACCCTTTATTCCATTGTAATGTGTGCTATAATGCTGCTGCTTCTATTTACTGCTGTGACATAAACATATAATAATGGTTGAAATACTTTAATGCATACATTTTCAGATTGAAAATGTTTAACATGTGCCCCCCTTAGGCGCTATGGTGGCAGAGAACGCAGATGGTGGCAGAGCGAACTATTCCTACCAGCAGGTGGAGTCGCTGAGTTGTCCAGTGCGGTTCTTGAACTCAGAGCAAAGTTTCTCAATCGACAACAGATATTACACAACTGCAGGTGCAACATAGTTACCGATATCCAGAAAGTGAAATATAAAAATGTTTGTCTCTAATCTTGTCTCCCGGACCCCGGTGCAATTTAAAAGGAAAAGCTATATGACGTAAACATATTTAATATGTGCTAATAATCAATAACTGGTGTGAATAATAAAACAAACTGTGGACCAGCATCATCGTGAATGTAGCGCTTGTACATCATTTTACCTGGGGTCCTTTTAAACCTGTGATGGCGCACTCATGATTACATCGAATTAAAAACAATTAACGAGACATGGCAGGCAATAATGCAATGTGCATTGTATGGATTTTAATTTGAATAATTAGAGTGTGTTTGAAAACTAATTTTTGTACGGTTTACATAGAAGTCTCGAGAACCATCTTGTTTGTTTAGAGTAACCATTTATATTTCGGGGCTTGCTTTCAAACAGTCTTTTGGAAAAGAACATAGTATCTGGCTATGCATCTCGTTTGCAGCAGGTCAGAACAGCAAAAAGGTGCAATAATAAAGATGGTTACCATGAAGGGGTTGAATAATTTTTAAACTGGAGAAGTCATTATAATTGCAATTTCAGTTGAATTTGAGGAAACCACTTGAAGCATTCGTTGTGTTTTCAATTGCTTTTGTTTGATTCGTTAATTGCAAACAGCTGAAAGTCTGTAAATTAACAATAAACCTGATTTTCAATGGGGGTTGAATCATTTTGAGTGCTACTGTATAGCAGGGTTATTGAAGTAAACGGGCGTGAGAAAGAAAGTCGGGTTTCAACTCAAGTAAGATTTCTTTATTCGTGGCGTGGCTGAAACACAAAAGTGGAGAGCACTGACAAACCTGTAGACCAGCGTTTGGCAACCTTCGGCACTCCAGATATTGGGGACTACATCTCCCATGATGCATTGTCAGCATTATGGCTGTAAGGGCATTATGAGAGATGTAGTCCAGAATATTGGAGTGCTGAAGGTTGCCGACCCTTGACTGTATTAAATTGAAATAGAAACACATTATTAATAATAATAATTAAAATAGTCAAGCTATCACTTATAGCCAAGCTGGAGAATGTTCCAAATCAGCACTTTTTCTTTAACCCTTTAGTGACCAGGCCATTTTTCAATTGTATTACCGTTAAGGACCAGGGCTCTTTTTACATTTCTGCAGTGGTTGTGTTTAGATGTAATTTGCCTCTTACACATTTACTGTACCCATACATATTATATACCATTTTTCTCGCTATTAAATGTTCATTCTAAAGATACCATTATTTTCATCATATCATATAATTTACTAGAATAAAAAAAGTAAAATATGATATAAAAAACAAACAAAAAAAAAAACACAGCTGGCCATCATGCACCCATGTCCCAGTTGGAACATGTCTGAAGCCGGCCAATGTAATTGACCTCCGTCAAACTGTATGTTTTTGAAAAGTACACACCCTAGGGCATTTCACATGGTGGCATTTGAACACTTTACATGCACTAATTCTACCACCAGTCTCTGTCAAACATTTTTGTGGTGTTATTTTTCACTCACACATTCTACTTTGTGCATAGATTCTAAGCTCCTGTTAGGTGTTACTGCCAAAGGACACCCCGATATGTACTTGGCATCATCTCCCGAGTACAGCGATAACACCCATGCATACGTTTGTCGGGTTCACTGGGGGGGTGCAAAGCGAAATGTCTGATATGCGTTTTTCAAATTTTATATATCTTGTTTGCCTATCTTGCTTTTGAGGGCCTTATAAGATATCCCAATGTATTTTCTTGCCATGAGCGTGCATATATTTGAAAAGTTTACACCCCACAGTAGTTGAAGAACGTGTGTGGAGGTAACTGTTCAATCCTCAATCTTACACACGCACACCGCTTTTTGACTGTGATTTAGGAGAGCCCGCTGTTGGTTATTGCAAGAACACACCCCGGGTTGTTTTCTGCGAGGCCTCCTAAGGACACCCATGCCCCCCCCATGCATAGGTCTGCCAGGATTTGGGGAAGGTACGGTAACAATTGAATGACTTGCCATTTGAGTTGAAATTGAGAGTATGTCTTCTGATAGGCCTATCTTTAGCTTAGGGCTTATCACATACCCCAGTTTTATATATCGCCACAAAAGGGTACATACTTGAAACGTAGACACGCACACCGCTTTTTGACTGTGGAACACACCCCGGGTTGTTTTCTGCGAGGCCTCCTAAGGACACCCATGCCCCCCATGCACGGGGTAAATGTAACAACCCCCCCCCCCCCCCCCAAAAGAAAAAGACACCAAAAAAAAAAACTGAACGGCAAATGTTAAAAAATAAATTAAAAATGGGCCAGCGTGTGGTATCGTTTGAAACAGTCTCCAATGCAGAGTCCAGGCTGCCCAGGGCAATCAGGACAGTAATATACACTGTCTTTTCTCTGCCCCCTCTTAGAACAGACCCTGCATCTTTTTTGGGGACTCTGTTTTGCCGCAGTAGGGGGGATTTTAAAAATAAAATGTGTAGCCCCAACTCTGCTCTCTCCCATCACCGCCCGGGGAGCAGGTGCATCACGGTACAAAATCCCCGAAATGATCTGGAGCTGAAACTGTAAAAATCTCAGTTGCGTCCCGGGGTTTGCTTTTTTGAACAACAAGAAAGCGTTGTGGGTTGCAATCTGCATTAGGTAGATTGCAACCTTTTTGTACCAGGCCCTTGTCTTTCGTATAACTAGGTAGGGCTGCAGCAGCTGATCTGCCAGATCAACCCCACCCATATGACGGTTATAGGCCTTGATGCACACTGGCTTCCTCGTTCTCTCAGCTCTGCCACGTACAGGGACCTCCACAGTCCCCTCAGTGTGGATGGTGGTAAGAAGGTACACATCCTTCTTGTCTCTGTACTTAACTGCCAACAGCTCCTCTTGGCGCAAAGCTGAGGTCTCCCCCCTTCGTAGCCGGGTGCGTGCAAGTTGTCCTGGGAAACCTGTGCTGTTCTTTTTAATTGTGCTGCAAGCTACTGTATCAAAACAGTACAGTAGCTTGAACAAAGGGACACTTGTATAAAAATTGTCAGTATACAAGTGGTACCCTTTGTTCATCAGGGGGAATATCAGGTCCCAGACAATCTTGCCACTGGTTCCCATATGTTCTGGGCAACCTGGAGGGTCAAGGTGGCTATCCTTTCCCTCGTACACCCGGAAGGCCTGAGTATACCCAGTCTCGCTATCACAGAGCTTATACATCTTTACACCATACCTAGAGCGCTTGGAAGGAACATACTGCTTGAATCCCAGCCTTCCCTTATACTTCATCAGGGATTCATCCACGCATATATTCCTTCCAGGTGTATAAGCCTCTGCAAACCTGGCAGCAAAGTGGGTAATCAGGGGGCGGATTTTAAACAGCCTGTCAAACTGGGGATGCTCCCTAGGGGGACACAGGCTGTTGTCGCTGAAGTGCATGAAATGCAGAATCATTTCATACCTCTTCCTCGACATACATTGGGAGTAAATGGGGGTAGAGCAGATGGGGCTACTGCTCCAGTAGGAGCGGATGGAGGGCTTCTTTATGATGCCCATCAGCATAGTCAATGCCCAGAATCTTTTAAATTCTGGCACATCGATGGGGGCCCATTGCTTCTTTGCCAAAAAAGAGTCCGGATTTGTAGCTCGGAATTGATGGGCATATAAATTAGTTTGGGCGACAATGTTCCCCAATACATCATCGCCCAGAAACACCTCCATAAACTGCTGAGGGCTAAATCCTGTGACATCCAAATTAATGCCAGGATTTGCAGTAAAGGATGGGATGTCTGGCCTCTGGCGATGAGGCACTACCCACTCCTCAGCAGTTCTTCCAGCTGGAGCAGCACGTCTCCTTCTGGCAGGGGGACTAGCAGGCACAGATACAACATCACCAGATACATCACTAGCAGTAGACACTGTATCGAGTGATGATGTATCTGAGCACCTGGCAGGGTCAAAATCAGGGTCAGAGTCTGACATAGACGCGTCAGACTCTAGCGCAAGGGTGGCATATGACTGCTCAGCGCAGGTTGTCTTCCGTGACCCGTGTGCCATGATCACAATTGCTTTACTTAGTGACCTGTCACAAAAAAAAAAAAAAAAAACCCTGAAAAAATGAACAGACAGCAAAATAAGTGATGCTGTGCAAGAGCCTGTGATCTGTATAGTGATCACTGGCAGGACAGGGGTTAATCGTTCTGAAAAGAGCTTTGGGGTCTCAAAAAAGATCACAAAAAAATGAACCCCTAAAAAAAAAAAGGCACAAACAGCAGAAAAGATCTGCTGTGCAAGAGCCAGTGATTATAGTGATCACTGGCAAGACAGGGGTTAATGGCTCATGATGCGGCATGCTAGGGACGCCCCCAGAAGCCCCATGATTCACTGCCTTTAGAAAAAAAGGGGGGGGGGGGAGTTAATATTGATCATTTTATATTTATTTTTTTATATATATTATTTTATATGCACGGAGTGCCAGGACCCCTCAAGGCACTCATCACATGCAGTACATCACTGCTATACTATCAGAGCTTCCAGAGCTCAAAATAGGTGCAGACGTACCAGGTACGTCCAAGGTCATTATGGACTGTTTTCTGCCAGACGTACCTGATACGTCCGCAGTCGGGAAGGGGTTAAATCCTTTTTAATTTGCCCCAACTCATAGTTTATTGAATAATCGTTAGGGTTATTAACCACTCCTGTGCTGGCTCTTATCAATAGAAAACAAATTCTTTCCTTTTACTGGAAATTAAATATCGCACGTGTTATAACCCATTTGTGTATTGTTTTGTAATGCACACATATAAATAAGTTATTTTTGGTGCTTACCCAGTCTCTTTGGTGGTGGCCATCTCTAAATCCCCTTTGGTAAGACGCACCGCTTCCGTGTCCATGTACAATATGTGGCTGTAAGTGGCTCTAAGAACATTTTCAGAATGCCAGACTCTTGTGCATGATGACAGGATTAGTGAACATGGACCCGCTCTTTGTTACCCGTGTGGTATGTGGTAGGATATGTGATTGCTCTTTTGTACAGTAACTGGAGCACAACATGATGTGGCTCCTGGTAGCTTCATTTGCAGGGGATCTGAAGAAATGAAAATTATTATGATGGTACCACAGAGGAAAAGCTACAGGTAAATGATACCTTTCCATTTTCTATCCCAGGGCCAACGTACGGGCAGCATGGCACCTGAAGGAGAGGTGTCTTTGCACGAAACTCCAAATGTAATTTGGCACATTCTGAAAATATGGCAATAGATTGTTCCCCACGGAGGACAATACATTGACAAATTACAGAATTTACAGATATAGTGATTTGTTAAATGTTGAGACAATGTTACCGAGTTAAACTGCCCAACTTATCCTAGAGGTTTATTATAATTTCCTCAGGCTGTAATGTTTAAGTGACTATATATATATATTGGTATATTAAGGGCAATTCGATCTTTTCCTTTCAGGCTGATACTCTCTCGTATTTCATCGTCAATGAGTTAAATTAAGTACCATAACCACTGCATCTTGGTGTAGTGTGTGTATTGCCAAGCATCTAAGCCAAGGTTCCCTCACTTTGGTTTCATTGAGCTTGACAAACACCAGGTCTCCTTCTCACCTTCAGAGATCCCCCTACAACCTTTACACTTTTGCATTATCAACATCAATGTCATCTAAGCTGGATGACAATGGCATGATGAGGGCAATGGGTGTGGGTAAGCAAAGACAAACACACTTTATACTGCCACATTAGCAGGTTGATTGGAGATGGCAGATGTCTTTAGAAGGGAGAGTCAATGGTTTTGTCAAACCAGTCCTAGTTGGACAAAATCCAGGTGCTGGTGCCAGTAGACTCTTACCAGAATAACTGTTACATTAAGTTGTAGTGGTTACATTGCTTAGAGTACCCCTGGAATGGGTAATATAGGCACTGCCATTCCTGCTCGAACTTTACATGTTTATATCATTCCATCCTCTGTTTTATTTTTTGTCCCCCCCCCCCACTTCTATGAAAAATTAAAGTACATTTATACTGCACAAACTAGATTGTTCCACTAATTAAGACCACACTTTTAGAAACGACAGCACCTGCCTCCTGACGGTTCCTGCTCACACAGTCTGTTTGATATCACTATTATCCCCCTCAAATTGATCCAAAAAATTGCTTTGTTGGTGTGCTTTGTTTTGTTTGTTTTTTAAAGCCAGTGCCTCCTGGCACCCCCCATATAATCATTCATTTTTATGTACACATTATTGCTATAAAATAAATATTTTCTGTATTAATTAAAAAGAACAAAACCGAAGATGAACAAAAACACAGCTCTGTTATTCTTAATTAATTGCGAAGAAAGCAATTAAAGCCGTTTCATCCGGAGCAGCTCTGTGAACCGATAGGTTGTGTCTGCAGAAGCAGGTTTTGATATACTTTCACCAAGAAATCAAAAAATTCTAAGACCAGAGGTAAACCACAGATTAATCCCAGCAGGACCTTCAGGGAAGCGTCACAGAGGAGGGTGAGGGGAAAAGGAGGGTTATGAGCATTTAAATAAAAAACAAAAAACTTGTCAAGGATACAGATCATTAGATTTCAATGCGTAACACATTAAAAAAAAAAGTAAAAAACAGCAATATTCCAAAATAAAAAGGAAAAGGAAAAAAAAAGTGTTGTTTCAAATCCCCAGCAGTAAAGTGATGATGCCCACTTAGCTTTCTATAGCACTATTTGCTTATCTTATAAGTAGTGCTTTGCAGACACACCAAAGGGTTTCTGGGAGGTGTAGGCGAATTGCTTGCTTTTGCAAAGATTCAAGTCTTGAAATTAACAGCAGTAGTATTTTATTATTATTATAGCTAAAAAGGGAAACCCTGCAGCTTTTGAGGTAATCAAACCAGGTTTTAACTGTCAAGAATTCTAAGTAATTTTAAAATTTAAAGGGACACTATAGTCACCAGAAGAACTACAGCTTATTGCATTTATTCTGGTGAGTAGAATTATTCCCTTCAGGCTTTTTGCAGTTAACACTCATTTCAGAGAAAATGCAGTGTTTACATTACAGCCTAGTGATAACTCCACTGGCCACTCCTCAGATGTCTGCTAGAGGTGCTTCCTGGGGCAGTCCTGCCTAGTGTGCATCACAACATTCAGTTTCTCCACCCTCTACATGCAGACACTGAACTTTCCTCATAGAGATGCATTGATTCAAGGTATCTCTATGAGGTGATGCTGAATGGCCAGGGTGGCGTTAGACTTGTGCTGGCTCTGCCCCTGATCTGCCTCCTTGACAGTCTCAGCCAATCCTATCGAGAAGCATTGAGATTGGTTGAGACCACCACTTCTGATGATGTCAGCAGACAGCAAGCAGGTCAAAGGCAGAGCCAGCAGCTACAAACTTGAATACAAGATTTTACTATATTTAGGGAGGCAAGGGAGGTAAAGGGGGCTAGATGGTGATTTTAACACTATGGTGTCAGGAATACAGGTTTGTGTTCCTGAACCTATAGTTTTCCTTTAAGGCTAATACAGCTAAAGAGCATATCGAAGTGAAATATAAAATTCTTACCTAAATTGTGTCACTTAATTTTCCACCAAGTTTGCAAGCCTTTAAAACAGCCAAAGAGATTTACCTGACACGCAGTCCATTGATAGAGTTATTCACCAAAGTGTGATATGTTGGGAATTCAAAGTGAATATAATAGTTTGGACCAAAATAGCTGGATTCATATACCGGTACTTTAATTATTTTAAAGAATTTGCATACTTGATATAATGTAGACTAACTATATTATCTAAGCTAGCAGATTCCACTCAAGTAATTAATATTTAAAAATTCACTTTGAATTTTACATAATTCACAATTTAGTGAAAATCCTAGTGCGTGAGGTTATACTACAAATCTAATCATCATCAGTGGGAATAGAAAAAAAGTCAAAATTGGATCAGCAGTAAAGTGCCAAAAATATGAAAATATATATAATGGGCAGCACAACTATAAACAAGGGAATACCCTCCAAACCCTTATAAATAGTTAAAATAGAACAATAAAAATAAATACCTTTAATACAGAAGAATATGTATAAAAAATAAGCATAAAAATAGTTACAAATAAAGTCCAGAATAATAGTCCACAGTGGGAGAGGTAATTTTAGCCGCGCGTCACGTGACCTTTTTCCAATATCAATTTACACCATTTTAACACCTCGTTTTTCAAATCTATGTACATTTTTAACTTGTAAATATGTCTGTTTATTATTCTTATCAATGCCACTCTATTTTGTTATGTGGTCAAAAACTAAGATTAAGATGATGTCATTTTGGCGGGAAATTTGAAATTTCAATACAATTATGGTCTCTTATATAAAGCACTGTTAGTCAGGTTCATGTCCTTTTATTATACTCTACTTGAAGAAGCCTATTGTTGGCGAAACGCGTTTAGAGATTGTTTTATATAATTTTATTATTGTTACAATAAAGGAATTTTGGCCCTAAATACTTTAGTTGCCATTTTCCTTTTTTAGTTATCTATTCTATTTTTAACCTGACTTTTTTGATTTTACCATCTCATAAGAACACGCCAAAAGAATCCTTAGGTGGGGATTATACCACCTAAACGTCATACACCGAGCAGTATAAGCCTGCTCAACATATTGATCACTGTTACTCCATATATCCTTGAGTGGGGATCATTCCACTTCACGCATTTCATACCAGAGCTGGATTTTAGCTCTGGAAATTGTGAGTAATAATTATATACTCTCATTTATCCATTTGTATCTACGCACTGTACCATTGGATTCTTTTTCTGTTCTTCTCTCCATATAGCACACTGAAAAATTCAACCTACACCTGAGACGAAAATACCGTTGTCCTACAAGAACCTCTCTCACTGTGGACTATTATTCTGGACTTTATTTGTAACTATTTTTATACATATTCTTCTGTATTAAAGGCGCACCCTTTCTTTTATTTTTACTAATCATTATCAGCCTGCAAAAGACTAGAAATTGTTAGGCGGTATTAACCTACAGAAAAGAGGCTTGTTCGAGCAGTGTAGTAAACCTTGGTTGGTTATTTTAAAAAGGAACGATGGTGAATATTAAGGGACCACTGTAGTTGCAGTGATTCTGTCAGTTTAACCCTGCAATGTAAAACATTGCAAATTGCAGTCTCGAAAAAAACAAAAAAAACAATGTTTACATTGCAGGATAAATCCACCTTTTGATGGTCTTCTTTACAGCCACTAGAGGTGCTTCCATTGCACTGACAGAGTCAAAGTCAGTCACATGACAACCTAGAGTCAAAGTTCTAGGAAAGCACAACATTCAATTCTTTCCTCTGAAACTTTAGATGCATGCACATCAGGTCGCCAATGCTTCTCCAAGAGAAGCATTGGATTGGACACCAGAGAAGACCATGCATTCTCTATGATGTCGCAGGAAGCAAAAAGGCAAGCAGCACCGAGGGAGTCTCAGCACTGGAAAAAGGGAATACAATGCTTTATTTTGTTACATTTAGAAGAAAGATAGGAAAGGGATAGGGGCACTATAATGTTAGGAATACAGGTTCCTATAACATATTCTGCCCTGCAAGGCTATAATGGCCATACCTATGTACTTTCAAAGACATTAAAAGGATACTATTGTCACCAGAGCAACTACAACTACATGTTTACATTACAGCCTCCACTGACAACTCCTCAGATGGCTGCGAGAGATGCTTCCTGGGGCAGTGCTGCACAGTGGGACTGACATTTAGTGTCTCCACCCTCTGCATGCAGACACTGAACTTTCCTCAGAGATTAATTGATTCAATGCATCTCTACGAGGAGATGCTGACTGGCCAGAGCTGTTTGCCTTGTGCTGGCTCTGCCCTGATCTGCTTCCTTGACAATCTCTGCCAATCCTATGGGAAAGCATTGTGATTGGCTGAGTTCACTTCTGATGATGTCAGCCAAACAGCAGATCAGGTGCAGAGCCAGCAGCAGCAGACTAGAATTAAAGTTATATTTTACTATATCTAGGGGGGCAGAGATGAGGCCAGGGGGGCTAGATGGTGTTTTTAACACTATAGGGTCAGGAATACATAGGTGTTCCTTACTCTATAGTGTTTATTTAAAGGCAGGCTATAGCCACCCACACCACTTCAGCTTATTGAAGTGATCTGGGTGCAGTGTACCAGGTCTCTTAAAGGGACACTATAGTCACCTGAACAACTACAGCTTAATGTATTTGTTCAGGTGAGATCTATAGCTCCCAACAGGCAATCTAATGTAAACACTGTATTTTCACAGAGAATACAGTGTTTACATTGATAGGATTACCTCCAGTGGCCGTCACTCAGATGGCCACTAGAGGGACTTCCTATCATGTATGGCCCTAAAAAGGCCATGTACACGTCGGACGTATTAAAATACGTCTGACGTGTGCAGGAGAGCGAAGGCACTGTGTGCGCGCCTTCTCTCTCCTGCCTGTCAGCCGAGGCACACACTGCGAGCTGAGCTTTTAGTCACCTCAGCTCGCGGCCACGCACACCACGTGCATGCGCGGTAGTACGCTCAGGACTTCATGAATGCCGCCCTATGAAGTATGTGTGCATGTGCGGTGAAGCTGCGCATGCACACAAGGGAGCAATGACGCTTCCAAATGGAAGCGTCTGATTGCTCCCTGCTCGCGCCCACCTATTTCGCCATTTTGACGAAATAGGGGGCGCGGCTTCACGAGGCTCCCGGCGCTGGAACCAGGTGAGTAAAAAGGGCTGCCTGGAGTGTCCCTTTAACCCTGGAAAGCGAATTATTGCAGTTTTTGATAAGCCCTATAGTATTCTTTTAAGATTTTAGGAATCGATTAAACTCTGCTTAGGACTCTTCACTAAACGAAGATATGAACAGGATCAACAAAGAATTGTACATTTTAGGCGAGAATATTTAAAGTGGACAAAGTCTTGCAACGTACAATTTGCAATATCCTTTTAAGTTCCCACAATTTTTTGTGTAATGTATAAACCCCTAATGTATTTCCTGAGTATTCTACAGACAGCAGTTGGTCAGTCTAACTGTTTGGATCCGTGGCAGCAGCCTGATTCGCACTGCTTAGAGGAGGTCACTTTCCCTTGTTCACCAACAATAGAAAGGCTGGACAGGGTAATAAAAAAATAAATAAATAAAAAACACGAAGACAAACAGTAACTTCTGTTTCTTGTGTGAAAACATGTACTAAATATTATGTTTTCAGGTTAATTGTAACAAATTCAGTGTTCCTGTAAAATAACATATGAAAACAATTTTACAAAAACAGACAGACATAGATAATTGGCTCATTAACTCACAATTAACTCTAACCAGTGAGATGCGTTCTAGGGCCGTTTTACCTCTAAATACTGCTTTTGGAGTTAAAACTGGTCCAGATATCATGAAATAAAAAGCATCAAAGACAGTTCAGCTGTTCAGTTTTTATCCTAGTAAATTGGTCCATAATTTTCAGCTTGTTTGAAATGCCATATTTTTCAGGAATTTAAAGTATGTTGGGAAAGTTTATTTACACTTTAAGATTTACACATTTTTCACCTCTGTAAAGACACAAGTAAACAAGAGACAATTCTAAGGCTTCGCTAGGGATGTCCGTCATCGTAGTAGATTCTTACAAAGTTTTAAGGCACATAATCAAAGCGGTTTTAGAGTACATTGTCCATCATCCCATGACTTCGGTAGTCACCAAAAAACATTCACTTTGGACATTCCAAGTCTCCTATTCCCAGAAAAGGAACATGACCACCACGTTTTTTTAAGACATTTTTTTGAATAAATATATAAACATAGTTCTCCTTTTTCCCCGCTGTTGTTGGATGCACTTGTGAATCGAGGACTAGGCACAGATTTTGGTTCTTGCTTGAAATTTAGGAATTCACATTGACTGGAAGGGCTCTTGGAAGATTCCAATTTCGCAGTAATTGTTCGGCATGATATCGGAGTATTGTCCTCCAAGTGGTAAAATTAGCGCCGATCAATAGGTCAGTGGCAAATTCTCTCTGTCATTTCCTTCTAAAAATGAAGAAAGACCAAAGTCAATAAATACATTTAAAAAAAATAAAAAATAAAGAGCGGGTAGATTTTTTTTAATTCTTCACTCAAGTTTCAGCAGGTTTGTTTGTCTAATAAATCACACGCATGCACACACCCACATCTTCCTACCTAGTAACAAAAACTATTTCCGGACTTATTCTACCTGTTTTATTCAGGACAACTTTATGAATAATCTATGAATTATAAGTTCCAGTATAAGCCTTTACGTCACCCACTACCAGGCTATTGATGTCGGGTACCTTCTACGCTTTGTGTAAGAGCAATATTTATTCAGGTTTCGGCATTCTCTGTATAAATATTCCACACCCAATCTCTAGTAATTCTCTCTTTCATGAAAACACTGCTTTCAACTTAATGTCAATGGTTCTAGCAAGCCTATCAGTCCCCCCTCCCTGCCCCCCTTGCATGTTCTCTTCTGTAAGAATATTTAGGGAAATAAATATAAGGGACAATATAAACATATCTGATGCACAGAGTGCAACATGACCTTTTCTTTAATCATGGAATTATTTAAATATCATACTTTTATCCTCAACCACCAGAAACATAGAAACATAGAATGTGACGGCGGATAAGAACCATTCGGCCCATCTAGTCTGCCCAGTTTTCTAAATACTTTCATTAGTCCCTGGCCTTATCTTATAATTAGGATAGCCTTATGCCTAAACTCCTTTACTGTGTTAACCTCTACCACTTCAGCTAGAAGGTAGAGTTTGCCACTTCCTATAAGCTTTTTATGTTTGCCACTTCCTATAAGCTTTTTATGTTTGCCACTTCCTATAAGCTTTTTATGCACTTTTATCACTGCCTCTACATATGGTAGAGATTTCTTTCTTCATATGTATTTTTAATCTCCATTTGCACTAAAAGCATGAAGGTGTCAGATTTTTATACATATTTTTAATTTTTATGACTCACCCACTACGGTTTTATTTGAAATATTGTTGCAATATATAGAATTCAGAATACCTTATGCACTTTATATATACAGAAGAACTATCATAATTTAAAGGATATGTATAAACATATATGCATCTGTATGCCTAAGAACAAATTTCATCTCTAAGACTTTTTTGAAGCACTTGGATATACTTAACCTGTGTGAGACCTGGACTTAACTAGTTTCTATTTTGCCCTTATCTCTCCTGCACTATATCCCTATGGGAGTATTACTGGCCTACTAGATCGCTGCCAGTAATCAAAATGGCGACAATGGACTTACCAGGAAATGGGACTTTACATGAGCGATACGTCACTTCCGGTCGACGAAAACCAGCGCAACGTCATTTCCGGTCGACGAAACCGGAATGAAAGTAAAACAATCAAGACCACAGCTGAACCGGAACCGGAGGGCGCGAAACCATCAACCAATGGGACTCGAAAACAACATTTAAAAGAAGACAGGGAACCAAGAGAACAAGACACCGATTGAGAAAGCCGACCAGGCGAAACGCGTCTCGGACCACCTCAGAAGTTTGGACATTATATTCTTTTATATATACTTATATTTTTTATTGTTTTTATAGTGTTATTCACACAAGTACTTTTACCAATAAATATATTGTTATTACTCATTATATGTCCACCTGAGCTTCTGATTTAGTCTATACTCTGCAGTTCCCGCTCCAACAAAAGAAGGGTATGTGTCCCCTTATAGACACATTTGCTGAAACACTTAGAGCCAAGTCTGAGGCTCTATGAAAGGTGAGCAGTTATATTTTATCTATCTGCACACACTGGTACCTGAAACATACTGCACCAGATCTCGGTTTTTTATTATACCCCACAGAAAGAAAGTTTAGAAAATCAGCATCTGAAGGGTTCGTGTCTCCTTAAGGACACGTCTGCTCGAGAGATCTGAGCCTGTCCTATTTAGGCTCAGACCCATGCTATACTGAAAAACCCCAGGGGGGGTAAGTTTATTTATTTTATAGCGCTCCACCTTACACTGGGTTTTATCGTGTATAAATACTCAGTAATTTCTCCACTTCAGCTAGAAGGCTATTCCATGCATCCACTACCCTCTCAGTAAAGTAATACTTCCTGATATTATTTTTAAACCTTTGTCCCTCTAATTTAAGACTATGTCCTCTTGTTGTGGTAGTTTTTCTGCTTTTAAATATAGTCTCCTCCTTTACTGTGTTGATTCCCTTTATGTATTTAAATGTTTCTATCATATCCCCCCTGTCTCGTCTTTCCTCCAAGCTATACATGTTAAGATCCTTTAACCTTTCCTGGTAAGTTTTATCCTGCAATCCATGAACCAGTTTAGTAGCCCTTCTTTGAACTCTCTCTAAGGTATCAATATCCTTCTGAAGATATGGTCTCCAGTACTGTGTACAGTACTCCAAGTGAGGTCTCACCAGTGTTCTGTACAATGGCATGAGCACTTCCCTCTTTCTACTGCTAATACCTCTCCCTATACAACCAAGCATTCTGCTAGCATTTCCTGCTGCTCTATTACATTGTCTACCTACCTTTAAGTCATCAGAAATAATCACCCCTAAATCCCTTTCCTCAGATGTTGAGGTTAGGACTATCAAATATTCTGTACTCTGCCCTTGGGTATTTACGTCCAAGATACATTATCTTGCACTTATCCACATTAAATATCAGTTGCCACAACTCTGACCATTTTTCTAGTTTACCTAAATCACTTGCCATTTGGCTTATCCCTCCTGGAACATCAACCCTGTTACATATCTTAGTATCATCCGCAAAAAGACACACCTTACTATCAAGACCTTCTGCAATATCACTAATAAAAATATTAAAGAGAATGGGTCCAAGTACAGATCCCTGAGGTACCCCACTGGTGACAAGCCCAAGCTTCGAATATACTCCATTGACTACAACCCTCTGTTGCCCGTCACTCAGCCACTGCCTTACCCATTCAACAATATTGTAATCCAAACTTAAATATTGCAGTTTATTGATAAGCCTTCTATGTGCAACAGTGTCAAAAGCCTTACTGAAATCTAGGTAAGCAATGTCTACTGCACCACCCTGATCTATAATTTTAGTTACCCAATCAAAAAAATCAATAAGATTAGTTTGGCATGATCTCCCTGAAGTAAACCCATGTTATCTCTGATCTTGAAATCCATGTGTTTTTAGATGTTCAACAATCCTATCCTTTAACATGGTTTCCATCACTTTCCCCACTACTGAAGTAAGGCTTACTGGCCTATAGTTGCCCGACTCCTCCCTATTACCTTTCTTGTGAATGGGCACAACATTCGCTAACTTCCAATCTTCTGGGACTACTCCTGTTAACAATGATTGGCTAAATAAATCTGTTAATGGTTTTGCTAGTACACCACTAAGCTATTTTAATATCTTTGGGTGTATTCCATCAGGTCCCATTGATTTATTTGTCTTTACTTTTGACAGTTGAAATAGAACCTCTTCCTCTGTAAACTCACGTGTAATAAATGACTCATTTATCCTTTTTCTTAACGGGATAATAAAATATTCATTGAGGCAGTCAGCTAGACCTTTATCCTCATCTACATACCTTCCTTCTTTTGTTTTTAATCTAACTAATCCTTGTTTTACTTTTCTTTTCTCATTTATGCATCTAAAAAAAGTTGTCCCCCTTTTTTACTGACTGTGCTATTTTCTCTTCTGTGTGTGATTTGGAAGCTCTTATAACTTGCTTAGCCTCTTTCTGCCTAATCTTATAGGTCATTCTGTCTTCCTCACTCTGGGTTTTTTATAATTACTAAATGCTAACTTTTTGTTTTTTACTATTTTGGCCACATCTGTGGTTTCTTGAATTTTTTGCTTTTACTGACAAGCCTAATGCAATTTTCTGTTGCCTTCAGTAGTGCAGCTTTTAAATAATACCATTTATTTTGGACTCGATTTAAGTTGCTCCAGTCTGATAATGACTCCTTTACACATTCTAATTTTAGAAAAGTCTGTTTTTCTAAAGTCTAAAACTTTTGTTTTTGTGTGGTGTGACTCAGTCACTGTTCTTATATTAAACCACACTGACTGATGATCACTGGATCCTAAACTTTCACCTACAGTAATATCTGATACCAAATCTCCATTTGTTAACACTAAATCTAGTATGGCCTCTTTACGAGTTGGCTCCTCAACGACTTGTTTTAGAGACAATCCCAGTAGGGAGTTTATAATATGTGCTCCTGGCACAAGTAGCGATTTTTGTTTTCCAATTCACATCAGGAACATTAAAGTCACCCATGGTGATAACTTCCCCCTTCATTGTCATTTTAGCTATTTCTTCAACTAGTAGATTATCTAACTCTTCAATTTGTCCTGGAGGCCTATAAATCACATCTACACGAATTACTGTGTGATTACCAAATTCTAACGTAACCCAAACGGACTCTATGTTCACCTCACTAACTTTCATTAGGCTAGATTTTATGCTATCCTTCACATACAAGGCCACCCTCCCCCTTTCCTGCCTTCCCTGTCTTTTCTATATAAAGAGTACCCTGGTATTGCTATGTCCCAGTCATTTTTTTCATTATACTATGTCTCAGTAACAGCGACTAAATCTACACTATCAGTTGCCATTATTGCCACAAGTTCATGGATCTTATTCCCTAAACTGCGAGCATTTGTAGACATGACTCTAAGCTTATCATTTTTTAACACACTTGCTACAGGCGCCTTCTGTCCTTGTTTTGGGGGACAATTGGATTGATGTTTTATCACCCTTTTGCCCCCCCCCCCCCCTCCTAGTTAAAATACATCCTAGCAAAACCTCTGAACTGCTCACTGAGAATATTTGTTCCCTTTTGAGAAAGATGCAAACCATCTTTTTTGTACAGTTTATTTCCATTCCAAACAGAGCTACCATGAGAAATAAAGCCAAATCCTTGCTCCCGACACCATTCACCAAGCCACAAGTTAAAGTCCCTAATGCGCATCCGCCTGTCATTCTGAGTGTTATGCACAGGCAGAACTTCAGAGAATGACAGTGTGGAAGCAACCTGCCGTATATCATTGGCAACTTCTTACGCGTTCTCACAAAGTTACACATAGGCATGCCTGGATAAGAATTTAACCGAAACAGATGTTCTTTTATAGAAGTAGTCCCCTAAATAGTGCATAACATGCTGAAAGCTGCCATAGGTGGGATAAACTATGTATCGGTTTGTATCTCTTGTTTTTTTTTGTGGCATACCTTATCCTGTATGTAAGTAAAGAAGTTATGTCGATTTGCTTAGAATACTAAACTAGGACATTTAAGATATTTTTTCTGCTTCTTTTTCCTCTAAAGCTGTACGTGTGACATTGTGGCTCTGAGCGTTAGGGATTTAGTTAATGACAAGGACATTACGTGCATTTATCACATGTGCATTTGTGTCTCTAAATAAACACTTTCACGCATATGAAAGTATTAATCATCCTATGACTTTGGTTGTTATTGATAGCAGCTTAATGATGTAATCCTTCCAGGGAGCCCTGTAGATACATGTGTGAGTTATGCAGCGTTATCGCATGATCTATGATAAACAAGCCAATAGCAGAATGGACACTGGATGGTGCCTGCGTGTGCTTGCCAAAGTATGTTTTCCAAGAATAGCTGCTTACAAGCCACCCATATGGATCCAGATCTGCAACATTGTAAAAATGCACTTAGCATATCGAGATAAACACAACGGGAGGTACGTACAAAAGCAGCAGCACAAGGAAAATAAATAAATAAATGGAAAAAAAAATTGATAATGCCACAATTATTATTATTATTTATATAGTGCCAGCAAAATCTGTAGCGCTGTACAATGGGTGGACTGACAGACACTTAATTGTAACCAGACAAATGGACCTACAGGAACAGAGGGATTGAGGCCCTGCTCCGTGAGTTTACATGCTAGAGGGAGTGGGGTATAGCGACAGTAACAGAGGGATTGAGGGCCCTGCTCAATGAGTTTACATGTTAGAGGGAGTGGGGTATAGTGACACAGTAACAGAGGGATTGAGGGCCCTGCTCAGTGAGTTTACATGTTAGAGGGAGTGGGGTATAGTGACACAGTAACAGAGGGATTGAGGGCCCTGCTCAGTTAGTTTACATGCTAGATGGAGTGGGGTATAGTGAAACCGTAACAGAGGGATTGAGGGCCCTGCTCAGTGAGTTTACATGCTAGAGGGAGTGGGGTATAGTGACACAGTAACAGAGGGATTGAGGGCCCTGCTCAGTTAGTTTACATGTTAGAGGGAGTGGGGTATAGTGACACAGTAACAGAGGGACTGAGAGCCCTGCTCAGTGAGTTTACATGTTAGAGGGAGTGGGGTATAGTGACACAGTAACAGAGGGATTGAGAGCCCTGCTCAGTGAGGTTACATGCTAGAGGGAGTGGGGTATAGTGACACAGTAACAGAGGGATTGAGGGCCCTGCTCAGTGAGTTTACATGCTAGAGGGAGTTGGGTATAGTGACACAGTAACAGAGGGATTGAGGGCCCTGCTCAGTGAGCTTACATGATAGAGGGAGTGGGGTATAGTGACACAAAGGGTATAAGTAGGGTGTAGCGGACTGGCCCTGCACCAGAGTCTGCCCCAGTTTACTGGAGGGGACTGCTTGCTCGCCTCCTGCCCAGTGATTATGGCCCCTGGGAGACATTGCCCTTTAAGGGACTGAGTTGGGGCTTATGGACTGCTATTATAATGTACTGACCCTTTAAGAACTGTATTTGGGCATAATGGATTGTATAATACTGTTCCTAGCCCTTTAAATACTTTGGGGAAAGATTGGTACTTTTTATATGGCACTTCGGACACAGTCGAAGCAGTCGAAGTTGCCGAAGTCATCAAAGTGGCCGCCATTTCAGGACTTCGACACGTGTTCGCGGCCATTTTATTCCCGAACAGTGGTGTTTTGCCGTCGAGTGTCTGGAACTAAAATCGGACGCTCGAGTAGGCAAACACTGCTGAGACCTCCAGACCTCCACAAATTCGTGCCACAACTACCGAACGAGCCGCCGTTCGGTAGAAAGACTAATGTACATATGGGGATTCATCCGGACTTCGGTATAACTCTGGATGGCAATCCGTTCGGGACTTTTAACGCACGATCTGGGACCGACCGCAAGGCCAAACCTCATGGAACTATTTTCGGTTACTTTGCCGGTGCGGTCGGTCAAAACTTTAAAGTCCCATAACTCCCGAACCCTTTATTCGAATGGGCTAATTTTTACATATGTTGTTCCCCCAGACTAGGGCTATCTGGGGATATTGGATTTATGGATGTACCCCAAAACTCAGGTACATCCAAAACTCAGGTAAAAATATGTACATGATAATTATGTTAACTGGTTATCTGAGGGGAGGGAATCTGTGGGTTGCAACTGTTATGTTATTGGCTATTTTATACCTCCCCTGTGGGCGGTCCTATGTGTGCAAGACCGTAATAAAAACCAGGCTGGGTGTGCTAGCACTTGAGTTCCTGCTTAACACTCAAAGTGAAGTGTCGTCTCATTATTGGGGTAGGATTTATTGTATGCTGTTCCAGTTTGACTGCTAGGAGTGCAAACCTATTCGGAAGGTTCCTATTCAACTGTCTACAGCATTCAGAGGCTTGAGAGGATTCATATGCTTCTCCGATACGGTGATTGTGGTGTCTGCCAGTGTCCGGGCTCCCTCTCCCCTTGCCTGTCAGCGAGCGGCGTCCTCTCCTCCTCCCAGCGGCAGCATGTATAACGCTGCACGCTGGGAGCCGGCACTTATATCTGAACGCCGGGGTCACTCACATGACCCGGCGTTAAATCTACAGCACAATAATCACAGTGGGGGGTATAGATATCCCCCACGTGTGATTGTTAATTCTGATTGAAAGTTATCCAATCAGAATTAAGCTCGGATTTAAATACTTACCTTTCCTGTCTCTCAGTGCCCTGTTGTGGTCTTTGCTTGCTAGTATTGCTACTGAACTTGTGTTTCTGGTTACGTACTCTCTGGCTTGCTTATCTGACTTTGTGACTTTCTCCTACCCTTTGACTTCGGCTTGTTTCTCGTTATTCTGTCTTCTGGTTCTCCTTACTCGGGTTGTCTCCTGACTATTCTTTGTGTGCTTAGCCCGGCCACTCTAAGGTCCGGTACTGCACCTGTTCTGTGTGTGTGTTAGCGTGTTTGGTTCCCGGAATCATGACAGCCAGAGTGCTTGGAGTCCTCAGGAAACGCTAGGAGCATCCTTTAACGAAGGTACCCAGTCGGGGTGCCCGTCGATCCGTTACATAGGGGTACTGAAATAGGTTGCTAGAAAAGTCATCACTGAGAACCTGATATTGTCATGGGGGGGAGCAGCAGGGGGAATGAAAACCCGCTAACAGTTTAATTGATATGCTTTCCTGAATAAGTGTGTTTTCAAATATTTTTTGAAGGAGTGGAGACAGGGTGAAAGTCTAAAGGAGAAGGGAAGGGAGTTCCCTGGAAAAGGTGCAGCCCTGGAGAAGTGTTAGAGGCGAGCATCTGATGCGGACAGAGGATAGGCGTAGGTCTTTATATTTGTGTATTAGGGAGGATTGGTAGGTTGGAGCAGCATTATGTAGGGACTTGTAAGCAAGCACCAGTATCTTAACTTCAGCCATATATCCAACAGGAAACCAATGTAGGGACTGACAGAGGGGGGTAGGTGCGGGCAAACAGGAAAATTAGCCTTGCCGCCGCATTCATTATAGATTGCAGCGGTGCAATCTGGGAACACATAAGACCACTGAGAAGGGTATTGCAGTAGTCAAGGCGAGAAAGAACAACGGCAGTCATGTCTGGTGTTAAACAAGGGCGGATGCGAGCGATGTTTTTGAAATGGAAGCGGCAGGATTTGGCGATCGACTGGACATGAGGGGTGAAGGAGAGGTCAGAGTCAAAAGAGAACACCTAGGTAGCGAGCCTGTGAAGTAGAGGTGGTGGTGGCGTACGGACAGAAGATAGACGTAAGTCTTCAGCAGATCGTAAGGGCCTAGACGGGACATAGTTGTGTATAAGGGAGGATAGATAGGTGGGAGCAGCATTATGTAGACATTTGAAAGCAAGAACCAGAATTTTAAATTGAGCTCTATATTTTATAGGAAGCCAATGTAGGGACTGACAGAAGGGTGAGGCATGGGAGGTGCGGGCGGACAGGAAGATGAGCCTCGCCGCCGCATTCATTATGGACTGTAACGGCGCAAGTGGATTACAGTAGTCAAGGCGAGAAAGTACAGTGGAATGGACCAACACCTTAGTCGCATCTGGCGTTAAGTAGGGGCGGATGCGCGCAATGTTTTTGAGATGGAAATGACAGGATTTGGCGATAGAGTGAACATGAGGCTTGAAGGAGAGGTCGGAGTAACAACACTTGAGGGAGGAAAGACCAGAATTTCAGTTTTGGTCAAGTTTAGTTTAAGGAAGTGGGCAGCCATCCAGTTAGAAACAGCAGAGAGGCAGTCAGAGACACTAGTCAAGAGGGACGGGGAGAGATCAGGAGAGAACAGGTAGATTTGCGTGTCATCTGCATAGAAATGATATTGGAAGCCAAAGGAGCTGATGAGTTTACCAAGGGAGGCAGTATAGATGGAGAACAGTAGGGGAGCAAGGACTGAACCTTGAGGGACACCAACAGAGAGGAGTTGGGGAGAAGAAGCAGAGCCAGAGAAAGAAACACTAAAAAAGCACTGGGAGAGGTAGGATGAGCACCAGGAGAGAGCAGTACCCATAGACCGAGATTACAGAGAATGAGAAGAAGCTGTTGATGATCAACAGTGTCAAAGGCAGCAGAAAGATCAAGGAGAATTAGTAATGGCTGTGAGATTTAGCAGCGATGAACTAGTTGGATACTTTTGTCACAGCTGTTTCAACAGAATGACGAGTGTGGAATCCAGACTGAAGTGGGTCAAGGAGAGAGTTAAACTCGAGAAAGTCTGTCAATCTCGCATACACAACTCTCTCAAGGATCTTGGAGGCAAATGGCAGTAGCGATATAGGGCGGTAGTTGGATGGGAAATTGGGGTCAAGGTTGGGCTTCTTCAGAATTGTAGTTATGGTTGCATGCTTGAAGGGTGAAAGAAATGTGCCGGAGGAAAGGGAGAGATTGAAAATTTTAGTTAGAGGAAGAGCAGGAGAGGGAGACAGAGTGCAGATGAGATATGAGGGAATGGGATCGAGGGAACAGGTGGTGGGGCGAGAGGACGGGAGGAGAGCAGAAACCTTTTCTGTTGTGGTAGGTGCGAATGAGCATAGAGCAGCAGAGGGAGTGGGGTTGGGTGATGTATTGGAAGGGGAGGGAGAGAGGTTAGAGATCTCTTCCCTGATTGTAGAAATCCTCTCAGTGAAGTGAGCTGCAAAGTTTGAGGCGGACAGGGTGGTAGAAGGAGGGGGAGCATTAAAAGTGTGAAATAGTCATTTGGGTTCGCGGGAGAGTGTGGTTATGAGGGTATTGAAGTAATTTACTTTTGCAGAGGAAAGAGTCAGAGTGTAGGAGTGCAGCATAAATCTATAGTGGAGGAAGTCAGACGCACAGTGAGACTTTCTCCAAGAGCGTTCAGCAGTTCATGAACATTTTTGGAGATATTGTGTCAGCTTGGTGTGCCCGGGTTGTAATTGGGAGCGCAATAACAAAATACATGTACATTTTTAAACTAACTGAGCATCATGATAAATTTAACTCAGAAACCAGGGTTCTAAAAGGAAACCATATTAACATGTGGCTGGGTGGCCATCTAGAATTCAAAACATGGGTCCCAAAGAGAAAAGCAATGAAAGGGACTCTGCAGTAAAACCCTTTTTTTCCAGCATAAAAAAATATAATTAAAAAATAAAATAAAATAAAAATTGCTGAATATTAAAACATTTAAAAATGTATCTAAAAATATAAAATAAATTGGTAAGCTTACCCAACAGTTTTTAATTGAGACCTTTGTTCCCTGGTTTCCCAATTTCGAGACATATATGATGCCTTCGACATATCAAGAGGGTAATAAAGAAAGGAAAAACAAAACAAAACAAAAATCCCTCCCACATCTTAGACTACCAGCTGTTGACAAAGTATCTGTTTAAGACAGGAAACGCGTCCTGCTTTTCTTGTCATGTGGTAACTTTTCCATTTTTTATCCTTCTTTACCGCCCCCATTCATACGTAGTCTGTATATTTATTTATTTTTTACGGACTTGCCATACATATTTTTAATGTTTGGATAATGATTATTATTATTTTAAAGCGCCAACAAATTCTGCAGCACTTTACAAATCTATAGATGATAAACACGTTTTTACTGCAGTACATCTTTTTACTTTTCTCTTTGGAGTGTTGGGTTTTGAAACCATGTTTTGAATTTCTTGCCTCGAGAGGTCGTTCTACTGTGCATCCAGGAGTCAGCGATTGTGTGCCTATATAGGACCCGGCCGCTATGCTGACTTAATCCACGTGAACATTCAGTTTACTGGTATTCGATATCAGGGAAGCAGCGGGTTTAGTCAACTTTAATTGCAGTGTTCTGGCTGGGCTAGGATGTAGGGAAATGTAATGGCACCTTTTATTGCAAAGTATATTTCCCAGTGCAGCTGCACCAGGGCCCGCATGTTCA
Source organism: Pelobates fuscus (assembly GCF_036172605.1). Lineage (NCBI taxonomy): Eukaryota > Metazoa > Chordata > Amphibia > Anura > Pelobatidae > Pelobates > Pelobates fuscus. Next base: position 18,264,436 of record NC_086323.1, on the reverse strand, counting down.
GGGGGCACATTGGGTGGCCTATGCAAGCAAATTGTAGATTATGCTAGCTTTAGTGTACCTATAATCTTAATTTTATTAATGACAGGAGGCGAGTATTTGCTTAAGTCTCTCTTTACTAGAACTCCACAGCAGCACAGAAAAAACAACCAATCAGAAAAAAGTTAGGTACTATAAAACTCCCCTCCCCATGCATCATTTCCTCTTTCAAGCTGCGACAAAACAGGATAAAAGGCAGAAAACATAATGGGGAAGAAACGAAGTCCTAGATACGATGAATATAACGATGTCCACCATCCGAGAAGAAGTGTCAAACCAGACAGCGATGATGGACTGTAAACTGAAACGAGATAAAAAACAGAATCGAAGAGGTTGATTATCCAATGAAAAGTACTCTGAATAAACATGTAGGTACCCAATGTAGCAACCAAAATCACCTAATATGTAGATATCCCAACCCTACTTATAAAAGAATAGACATAAGAGCAGGCAACAGGTAGCAGAGACAACAAGCAGAGTTGCATACGTACCTGATTAAACCAAACTATTAACGTAGAACAAGGGAGGGATAAGAATGGGTGGGAAATACTCGCCTCCTGTCATTAATAAAATTAAGATTATAGGTACACTAAAGCTAGCATAATCTACAATTTTATAACATGACAGGAGGCTTCGTATTTGCTGTTTTAACGCTCAGTCAACAAATCCAACGCTGTTTGTTTCGCTGGTACCTATTCTCTGAGCTACCCGAGCAATCCTAAATGGACTTTCCAACTGCGATAGATGATAGTACACCGACCGATGGAGATACCAGTTGATGAAGTACCCCAAAAACGGACAGAACATCCTCTGCTGACAGATCCAATGGACGTGGGGTCGCGACCTGATACCTACCAGCTGGTCCATGATCTGGCAAACTGACCTATTAGCCATTTCCCTTCAGTTACAAAATGTCGAAGGACATTTGCGGACTTAGGGTCGCGATAAGACACTGCCACCATGTTTCAATTCTTGATGTATAAGGTTGCTCCACCGATCGTGCCAGGGACACCCGGCAATGAGGCCTTGCAGGCAGATCTTCAATCTCAAGGAATGCGTCTAAGTCCACCACCAAACTACAATAGAACCGAGTAGGATCTGTCGTTCCCTCCTGGCCTACTCTGTGAGAGGTCTCCTCCGAGAATAAATGATAATGCAGGCAAGAGTGTGGTCAAACTAACCGTATCCTAAGTGATTCCAATATTCCAAGTGAACTGTGTAATCCTCGGACGCGGTAGAGGAAAGACTCCAACAGGACGTCCATTCAGGGATCCGAACTTAACTCGTGTGGAGGAACGGTGGGCGACTAATCTGGGAGTAGCAAATCCCAGGAATAATCAAAGTGATGGGAAGTGTCAACCGGGGTGCAGATTTCTATCTGGATATGTCCTCGTATAAGAGTGAAAGATGTCTGAGTAGGAGTCGGGGAACACCAGGTACCCCCATAAGGTCTTGTAGGTCTCCATGACAGTAGTTGAAAAGTAGGTTAGCGCGAATCCAGAACAAAACGGCTCCCGTGAGGGATAAATCGAGTATAGACGGAGGACCCCCATCTCCGAACCCTGATCACCAGGTATGCGTTCCGAGGAGATGGGGCAGTCCTGCCATCTCATCCCAAGATCCTAATGACCGGGGAACTCAATACAACTGGGGTTACCGGGCTTGCCATGTGATCCATGCGAACGGTTTACCTTCAGACCGGGCAATAGACCTTCCTTAATCATGTTATTCGAGCAGGGCAGTGCCCGTTTGCTCCATGAAGGTCTCCGTATCTCCTGACACCTAAATAAGGGAGACGTTGTCTGCGCAGTTGTTCGCAATAGTCTGGATATCCAAAAACAGAAAGCAATCCTCTGTTTTATATGGTGCAGAATATACCAAAACCTGTACTCACGTAATACCCGAGGTCCATCCGTTAGCCGTACCATCTCCAGGAGTGTGTATAAATAAATGGGAGACTCCCCCCGTTGTACCTATGTGAGAATGTCTCGCGTGGGTTAGAGCGGTCCGGATCCAGTAGATCCATTACGGTAGATAGAATAGAGGGATCCAGTCTAATTTGTATATCTTGCATGACTAGGCAGTCCTCTATAACGAAATCAGTAGCACATACGTCAGATCTAATTGAATGCAGGAGGGACGCCCCTCTATGTAGTCATCGATGTCTTGTGTGATGAGCAAATGGTCGGCACTGTAGAGTGTCGAGTGTATGAGAGAGCCGCGCTCTCTACTAATGTGATCAATTAACGTGATAGCGTCTGGCTGATAGCCTGAGCGGGCCGCGCCCATTAATAACCAAACAGTCCGGTCTACCTCCGTGACCGGTTCTCACTAGGAGAATGTGTCCTCCAAACATGTCCTCTGTATCCAGCACAATATCCGGCTGAGGTTGAGGGAGGGCTGCACCCTCTAATAACAAATCAGTGTCCGGTCCTGTATCTGAGAGTGGTTCGCTCTCTGTCCCTGAAAATAAAGTATCCCTGGATCGAGATGACGGAGGGCCGCACCTTCCTGTGGTCCAAACTAGAGTCCCAAGAGACTCAGGGTGACCAATTGCAGGGTACACCAAATACTAATATCAGCATAAGGCTGATGGCAATCTAGGGAAAAACAATGAAAAAGAAAACTACCAACTGACCGCCCGGATCCCGTGCGCGCGGGGTCCAGGATGACCGTTGGTAGCCTGAGGAAAGCTGGAGACGTTCTCCGCAATCCACAAGCACCCGGGAGGTCGGAAGAGGTCAAGTCAGGCCTCTCGACGACCCGAGCGAAAGGAAAAAGAAGTCACGAAAACGAAAAAATAACGTAGATAAGAGAAAAATACGTAAATGCTATTTCAGATAGAAGGCAAATAGCAGGCCGGAAGGTAAGACAGGTAAAGCCCCACTGAACAGAGCCAGGAGCTAACCTAACGCAGGAAAAAACTACCGATACCTCTAAGGATACCGGGAAGTAGAGACGGAGGTAGATGTAAAAGACAAGGAAAAACACCGCATTCTCCTGTAGGTGTCTGAGCACCGATCCTTGCCTGTGCGAAGTTCTCCTTGGAGATGTATGACCGGGGTCCTGATAAGAAACCCTGTCCTTCAGGCATGAGGATTAGGGCCTTCACCCTACCCACCATATTCAGATGGCCGTACACAGGTGTCCTCTTGGGTAGTATGGCAATGGTGCTTGTCTGGACACCTGCCTATTTCCATGTCACTGGTGGGCACTGGCATTTCCTCAGTGATATTCCCCCAGGTCTGCGGCCTAAAAGGGGTTCGGCACCAATAGAGCAGGCCCGTCAGAAGGGCACAGGCCCAGCAGGTCAAACGAATGGACACAGGATAGTTGGCCAAGCAAATTGGTACGGGCATAGCAGGCCATACAGATAGGCACCGACATAGCAGGCCAAACAATTGGGCACCGACATAGCAGGCCGTCTAAATGGGCACAGACAGCAGGCCGTCTAAATGGGCACAGACACAGCAGGCCGTCTAAATGGGCACAGACACAGCAGGCCGCCTAAATGGGCACAGACATAGCAGGCCGTTCTTATGGGCACAGACATAGCAGGCCAATCAATGGGGCACAGACATAGCAGGCCAATCAATGGGGCACAGACATAGCAGGCCAATCAATGGGGCACAGACATAGCAGGCCAATCAATGGGGCACAGACATAGCAGGCCAATCAATGGGGCACAGACATAGCAGGCCAATCAATGGGGCACAGACATAGCAGGCCAATCAATGGGGCACAGACATAGCAGGCCAATCAATGGGGCACAGACATAGCAGGCCAATCAATGGGGCACAGACATAGCAGGCCAATCCTGGGTTGTGTATTATTGTTATATTATGATAACATGTTATTTATATAGCGCCATCCAATTCCATAGCGCATAACAATGGGTATTGAATGAGTAATAGGGACCTCTGAGTTTTCGTAGAGGTCCCGAAGAATAGTAGATCCTCAGAGCATCCTGTGACATAGGACCTCTAGACACCAACCCTTTAGGCAGCGTAATGCCGTGTGAATAACCTGAACCGGGACTCGCAGTCCCTAAATGCCCAGCAGGCAAACAGTGGTATTCCAGCTGTATTGGGTATAAGCGAGAGTTGTTCCAGTTACCATCCTGTCCATGAATGTAAGATACACTGAGCAATACTCTCCTTAAATTGAGAATTGGTATGCCCATGTTCACACAGATCTGTTGGAAATTCTTATCATTATTATAGTTTACCATCATCATACCACCTGAAGGGTATTGTAACCATGGACACTTCCAGGAGTAGGGCTAACGATAGCCAACTCAATGAATTCCCCCGGGAATCTGATAAAATTGTATGGTAACAGTGTAGACTGGTCTCCCATACCAGTTAGAGTCAGAGCCAGGTCTGTAAGCGATAAATATATGCCATGGACAGAGAATTTCTACCAGAGCAGTCTCATCAGAGACCTCCTAGCTGGACAGAAAAAATATATACTGAGAAGCACATGAATCCTAGAGCTAGCTGGCACTGTACAGAGCTTGTATAACCGAGTTCATATATACCTGTAACTCACAGTAATCTGTAACATACACCGCAAAACTCACAGCGATCTGTGACATACACTGTCAGCAAAACTCACAGCGATCTGTGACATACACTGTCAGCAAAACTCACAGCGATCTGTGACATACACTGTCAGCAAAACTCACAGCGATCTGTGACATACACTGCCAGCAAAACTCACAGCGATCTGTGACATACACTGCCAGCAAAACTCACAGCGATCTGTGACATACACTGCCAGCAAAACTCACAGCGATCTGTGACATACACTGTCAGCAAAACTCACAGCGATCTGTGACATACACTGTCAGCAAGACTCACAGCGATCTGTGACATACACTGTCAGCAAGACTCACAGCGATCTGTGACATACACTGTCAGCAAGACTCACAGCGATCTGTGACATACACTGTCAGCAAAACTCACAGCGATCTGTGACATACACTGTCAGCAAGACTCACAGCGATCTGTGACATACACTGTCAGCAAGACTCACAGCGATCTGTGACATACACTGTCAGCAAGACTCACAGCGATCTGTGACATACACTGTCAGCAAGACTCACAGCGATCTGTGACATACACTGCCAGCAAAACTCACAGCGATCTGTGACATACACTGCCAGCAAAACTCACAGCGATCTGTGACATACACTGCCAGCAAAACTCACAGCGATCTGTGACATACACTGTCAGCAAAACTCACAGTGATCTGTGACATACACGGTCAGCAAAACTCACAGCGATCTGTGACATACACTGTCAGCAAAACTCACAGCGATCTGTGACATACAGTCAACAAAAAATTCACAGTAATCCGTGATACACACTGGTAGCAAAACTCACAGAATCTGTGATATACACTGTCAGTTAAACTAATTATGTGAAATACACTGTCAGAAAAACTAATTATGCGAAATACACTGTCAGAAAAAGCCAGAGCAAACTCAGATATATTTGCCAATAAAACTCACAGCAGATTTAGATATATATGCCACTAAAAACTCACAGCAGATTTAGATATATTTTCCACTAAAAACTCACAGCAGATTAGATATCTGATATGAAAAAAATGCCCTAAGGCTCACAGAATCTGTGAGATACCGCTGGAAGCAAAAACATAGTACATAGGAAGAAGCACTATTGCAGACCTGCAGAAATCCGCCAGGAATCCCAGCAGGGCAACAATAGCCGCGATCCGACCACCGTGGGCGGAGGAGGGGCAGCGAGTAGGTGCACTCTCCTCCACCCGGTCGGCCGCCTGCGGCTCTGGGAAGAAGGTGAGCGCGACGGTCGGCCATGTGGCGAGCGAGGCGGCCACGTGGTTGAGCGGAGCGGCCGCCGGGTACTCGCGTCCGACCGCGAGTACCTCGGTTGCCGGAGAAACACAACGGAGTTCGGGGAAACAGGAGGCAGCCAGAGTTTAGTCTCCTGAACCCCTATACCGCGCATGCAGCCCGCGGAAGAACGGCGGGCAAAGAGAGTGGGCAGCGAGGGTGGGAGGGGGGAAAGGCATGGCCGAAAAAGAAAACCCCCAAGAACTCCCCTAAAAATACCACATGAAAGGGAAGGAATCCATAAGAAGACCTGGGAAACAAAATTCAAAGGCAAGGAGTAAATAAATATAAGCAATAAATAACTAAACACAAAAAAGTAACATAAAATATATAGAATTAGAGAAACATATGATACTAAATAAAAGGTACAGATAACAAAAGTAAATATACTAAAAAAAAAATCAAATATAAATCCTAATAAATCATAGTAAATCCCAAAGCCACCCACTAATATTAGCAGGAGGCAGTGGTACTCTGACCTGTACTGATGCGGAGCAGCAAAGAAAGAGGAAATGATGCATGGGAGGGGAGTTTTATAGTACCTAACTTTTTTCTGATTGGTTGTTTTTTCTGTGCTGCTGTGGAGTTCTAGTAAAGAGAGACTTAAGCAAATACGAAGCCTCCTGTCATGTTATAAAATTATTCCAGGGGCCTGATTGTGCACTGTGACCCTTTGACAGTGCAACAGGGCTCCTGTAATCTCAGCAGCACAGAGGGAGTTACAGCTGGTCATTTCTTCACAGATAACACAGAGCCATGCAGGAGGAAAAGGCATAGAGGGGTGTGGAATGGGAGAGCCTCTGACAACAGCCTCAGCCATCCTACTGTACCTGCTGCACTCAAAAGGTAGGAAACAGGGGGGTGGCTTAAAACGTGTACATTTTGCAAGTGTGTCTCTATGTGTGTCTGTGTATGCCCATGTATATCTGTATGAGTGTCATTGAGTGTTTGTTTGCATGTGTGGCAGTGTATATGTGCATACATCTCAGCATTCAAACTCCAACACTACACACAATCGCACCTCTGCATTCAAACGACAACACCACATACAGACACACCCCTACATTCAAAGACAAGCACTACACACTAGTAAACCACTGCTTTTAAATGGCAACAGTACATACATAAAAAAAAACACACAACACTACATAGAAATACACTCCAACATTCACACACACATGCTTTATACAAAAAACATGCTTACATTCAAACATACAAACACTGCTCAGTGCTAAATACACCCCAGCAAGGATTGGCAAATGGCAGATCCCCAGCTGGCAAAGCATTGTGGGTGTTGTACTACAGACGGGATATTCCTTTTTTCCCTTCCATGTGATAGGGGGACAAAAAAAAATAATGTATATATTTCTTGCACCAGGGCCCTCTAAGTTCCGCCACTATTTCCCAGCATTCTCAGCTTGCATTTAGACTGAGCATCATGGGAAACAAAGCTTCTAAACATTGCCGTCTTAATATAAGAAATCCAACTGAGACAATTCTTCTGCTCTGGTATAAATAACACAAAATGTTTCCTATTGAGATTGATTAAAATTGCACCTTCTGAATCATGACCGTTCTTTTTCATTGTTATCCTCATCAGCCCAGAATACTCAGACATTATGTCACTTTTATGGGACCATCTCCAAGTCTCAACTGCACAGAGCAGAGTGTAGCAATTTCACCAATAATGGAAAATGACAAATCTTTATATTATTCAGAAATCCTGGGAGTGAAATTCAAATTCACTTTCATACACAGCGCATAAAAAATGGACACCTCACGGCTGCAGGCCAGGTAATTCTTCTCTGGGGGATCAGCCTGCATTGCCGCTTTCATTCCTTCAAGAATAAATAAATAGTTAACCCACGTGTGCCTGAGATCGATGCACACACAAACATTTACATATAATTTCACATATTTTTGCAAAGGATTCTGATCTGTGGTGGGCCCTGATGCTAGGGCAATCTGAAGACAAAATGGCTACTAGAAAAAACTATTCTTAAACACAAAGTTGGAACCTTCACCTGCTTGAATGTTTCTACAACAGCAGACCCAATGTGACGGGCTACAAGAAACGTATGTGGGAACTATGGTTGCATAAGAGAGACCTTCATTTACATTAACACCAAAAGAGTGTTTCAACATGGTCAATCTAATGTCACAATTGGAATTAGAATGACTACAGATGTTATCATATAACAGTCATGAGTTAGAAGTAATTCCAAAACCTACAAGGTCTGTCTGGAAAGTGTCCAGCCATTGAATATGAAAAATGGAGACATTGATTGATCAAGATACAAGATACAAGAAACATTGTACGTAGAACAATGACACCTAGGTCCCTTCAAAGTAGGCACGTTGGGACCTCACACAGTTCTCCCAGCGTCTTCGCTTCCACTGTTCAAAGCACTAAGCAAAATCCTTTGTTGGAATCTACATCAGTTGCCTTGTCGTATTTACCTGAATCTCATCGATGGTCTGAAATCTCTTCCCTTTCAAAGGTGATTTTAGTTTTGGGAAAAGCCAGAAGTTGCAGGGTGCCAAATCTGGGATGTAGGGGGTCTAGTTTTTGTGCACTGCACTCTTTGCATCATCCCCAAAAGCCTTCTGAATTATCCAAATAGTTTCCGGAGGAATTTTCAAACTTAAACGCAATTTGAATGCAGATTTGTTGCTCTACTTGCTCAGTCATTTTCAATGTGACGGCCACATAGTACACATGCTCACTCAACGGCATCTAGCAACCCCATTGACTAGTACACTGAAGTAATTGGTCATGCATGCGCATTCCAGTTCATTCTCCTTGGCTGCCAGGTTACATCGATGTTGCACAAAACATTCTCATTATATTAACAATGGCTGGATAGATCTCGTATATCAGACCTCTTTTTACAACCTACATCTGTGAACGAAGATGGGATAACAGCAGATATAAGATAGATAATCATAGAGAAGGTTGCAGTCCTTGGCAACTGGATAAGTCTACCTAAGATCACTGGACAACTGCTACCAGACAATCTGCAAGCAGTGGTTAACGAGGCAAACTCTACAATCCCAACCAGCGCAATCACGGTGAGCAACCAGTTCCTGTACAAAACAGCATTAGTCTTCCTCCAACCGCTCCACTACAAGGTCAGGGTGAAAGTGAAACGACACGGCCCACCATAGAGACTGTAAGCCAAGATAAAGGCAACATGCATATTCTTATCTCACTAGACATACAACAAAAGTTTTAGAAATAAAATATGCATTGGAATTTCCCACAAACATACTTCATGTATTGCCTATGAGGGCAGGAGCCATGATTGTTCAGATCACGTAAAGGGGGTCATTGTCTTGGACAGACACTATAAACCAAATCTGAAATTGTGAAGAACGGACTTGAATTGTCATTTTGACACTTAAACAGTAAAAGTGGAAATCTTCTCCAACAAAGCTACTTTTCCAGATTAACTTTTGTGACCCAACATATTAAATTCCTTTGACACCTCTTGCAAAGATCAATTTAGTGACTAAACCAATGTTTCAAAGGGACACTATAGGCACTTCACCTCATTGAAGTGGTCTGGTTGCATTGCCCCAGGTGCCTTTACCCTGGGCAGGTAATTATTGCAGTTTTTGATAAACTGCAATAATTACCTGCTAGGGTTATCTCCTCCTCTTGTGGGACTTCTGGGCCATTTTGCTTTCCTATGGGCAAATCCTAAGTTTGTTTTCCTGGCACTATAGTTTCCCTTTAAACATTGGCCAATAATTAAACTTTTATTCTTGGATTCACAATAGTATTTCATTTGATATCCTGTAATATTAGTTTAAGCTCTTTTAAGAATGGCATAAAAAGACAACATACGCGGGGGGCGGAGCCAAGCAGCCGAGCTAAACAGTCGCATGACAGAAGAGCTCCCGCTTTTTCGAGCTAAAAAACATCTTTTGCACACAATTGCACCCGTTTTGGACTCCTTTCGGGGTACAGGGGTGTCAACGCAACACGATGGGGCGCAAGAGCAAGAAAATAAAACCCGAAAAACCGAGACAGGTACCTAACATTGTGGATCTCCTACAGACACGCGAGGCCCCGAGGCCCAAGATGGCCGCCTACCCGGAGAACTACTCCGACTTATCTGATGACTTCTCCTCTGGGGACGATGCAGCAGACTTTACACCCTCGCAGAGACCTAACCCAACCGTCCAAAAGGCGGATACCTCGCCAGTAACAACAGAGGTACTGAAGGCGCTTCTCGCGGACCTCCAAGAGAACATCCATGCGGATGTGGCCTCACTCCGCAACGACATACAAGACCTGACAGGCCGCATGGGAGCGTTAGAGACGGCCTCCAATGCCTGCTCGGACCAACTTGCTTCTCTACAACAGGAGGTCCTAAGCTTGCAGAAGAAAAACGGCGAACATGATCAACGCTTCTCGTCGCTAGAAGATGCACGCCGGGCCAATAACATTAAAATACGGGGCATCCCGGAGACCACCCCGCAGGCTGAACTACTGCACCTCCTGAGGCGCCTGCTGGTGGCCCTACTGTCGCAACGGCAAGCGAAAACACTCACCGTAGACCGCTTCTTTCGAGCACCAAAGCCGGCCTCGGCCCCAGCGGTAGCACCACGGGACTTAATTGTCCGGTTCCAACAATGTTCAGCCAAAACTGCTATCCTGGCTGCGGCAAGAAACTACTCCCCCTACAAATTTGAATCAATGGAACTATCTTTTTATGCAGACCTCACAGGGGACACCTTGGCTTGGAGAAGGCTGCTCAAACCACTCACGACACTCCTGCAGAACCGTGGATTAAAATATAAATGGCACCAAACCCGCAAACTGATGATATCGCATGAAGATACCACACACGAAGTACGAGACCTCCGGGAAGCTGCAGCGCTACTCCCCACACTGGGACTCCCTCAGGACGCCCTAACCAACGCTCTGGCTCAAGCCGCATCCAAACCGGCACACAGATGGAACCCTGCAAGTGTGACACCCTTCGTCCCCCGCGGTCCCACGACTGGCCTGATCGGGACTGAGACTACCTGAGCAGTGATATGCTGGACTTACTTGTTTTACACTTACATATATTTCTGTGTTACACAGCCGCGGTTAAGTTTGAAGGCTGCTATAGTTATTGGCAAGTTAGCCACACTCCTTACAATCAGCAGGTCTACCGACCACCTTGCTTCCCCCCCCCCCCCGCCCACCCATAGCATAGCACCCACATAGACCACGATCTGTCATTGACGGGCGTAATTAAATATCACAAGAGATTGACACAACAGTCAACACGAAAAATTACTGACTGTTTCTCAAAGGCGAATTAAACGCCAGTAATACACCTCGAGATAGCTACACCCACCAGCTCGAAGAATCAGACTGTATGTCTATCCCCAGTAGGGCCTTGGAATCTCATCACATTATTATACCTTGTTGTTTTAATTTATGTTATTATTAATATACCAGGGAAAAGTATAAGCATTTTCACGTTACTTAACATATGTACAAGTTTGTAATTTGGCGCAATTTCGCACAGACTATAGCCGCACACGTTCCCTATGAGCATTCTAGCAGGTCACTTTTCTGACACATGTATAAGGAAATGCTAGCCTAGACCAGAATATACGTAGTAATCTTCTTCATAAAAAATAAAAATGTGCCTAGCCTTTAATACCACATGTTTATAAATCTTTGCTTTATGTTATGTGTACGACAACCGTTGTGGTTACGCATACATGTCTGTTATACTCATGCACGCTTTAAATAAAGAATTAAAAAAAAAAAAAAAAAAAAAGACAACATACACCTGGAATAAAAGAACACAGACATGGGTCACCACGAGAGCGAATTATCCAGTACAATAAACAGAGATGCTCTGCCCCGCTGCCCTTTGCCTCACTTTCTTGCCGTAGTCAATATGGAGACTGTTACCCATTCCCTCTCTTACCAGCGGTTCAAGCTCTCGATGGTCGATAAGACTGAACTCTGTAATGAAATAATAAAAGTGTTTGTAGCAGGTGTTGACGTGCGCCTCTGCTCCCACGCTAATAATTCCGTCAAAGTGATGGATGTAGACATGAACAAAAACTCGGAACAGCCTGGTGAGGATCTTGTGACAAACCTGCTGGAAATTCTTCGGAAACGGGACTCCTGCAATGATAAGACGACGACATATGGCACATCAGCAATCATGGTTTTGTATAGATTGTTCAACAGTTCCAAAGCTGGGAAAACCAATACCGGTAAAACCATGCTATATTGCTTAATAAATATTTTCCAAGTGCTGGAATTCGGGTGCCCAGTGAAAAGATGAACTCGATTCCTGCACATTACGACAAATGTCAACAGCTACTTCTGGATTTCAGTCTAAACAAACATGTGTTCTACTACTCTCTTCAAATAAACAGTACCAGAATTTTCAAAGAAAGAATAGAAAATAAAATCTGTTATGAAATAGGTTTTTAATAATTAAGCAAGAGTTTTTAATTGTGGGGGAGATTTATAAAATTACTGCCAGAGATGGATCAAATCGAGAGAAACATTCCTTTGGTTTCCATGGTGACTGCTCCACTTTCAGAACTTTGCCCTAATTTTCCTGCAAACGACAATTTTACGAGATTTACCAACAGACCTATACCAAAATATTTTTCCCTTAGAGCCCTTTAAGATGTAAACCTATTCCTGTCTGAAGAAACAATTAACAATGTATCACTGAGCAATGTGCAGGATTATCCCTAAATCACGGGATCAGTCTGTGCAACTCAGAAGCAGGAATTCAAACACAGATCTTAAAGGAACACTATAGTCACCTAAATTACTTTAGCTAAATAAAGCAGTTTTAGTGTATAGATCATTCCCCTGCAATTTCACTGCTCAATTATCTGCAATTTAGGAGTTAAATCACTTTGTTTCTGTTTGTGCAGCCCTAGCCACACCTTCCTGGCTATGATTGACAGAGCCTGCATGGGAAAAAAAACTGGTTTCACTTTCAAACAGATGTAATTTACCTTAAATAATTGTATCGCAATCTCTAAATTGAACTTTAATCACATACAGGAGGCTCTTGCAGGGTCTAGCAAGCTATTAACATAGCAGGGGATAAGAAAATCTTAATTAAACAGAACTTGTAATAAAGAAAGCCTAAATAGGGCTCTCTCTACAGGAAGTGTTTATGGAAGGCTGTGCAAGTCACATGCAGGGAGGTGTAACTAGGGTTCATAAACAAAGGGATTTAACTCCTAAATGGCAGAGGATTGAGCAGTGAGGCTGCAGGGGCATGTTCTATACACCAAAACTGCTTCATTAAGCTAAAGTTGTTCAGGTGACTATAGTGTCCCTTTAAATCATAAACGGTAACAGTATTACAAGGGGGAAAAAAAGTATATTTAAAGGAACAGGACACATTCTCGCTCTCTCCCCCCCCCCCCCCCCCTCCACCTGCAGTGGCTATTGTGCCAGGCGTGCCCTGATGCCCTCCATTGTAATAAGTAACATAATTATAGATTGGCTTTTTACCTGGGGTCTACTTTCCCTACTCTCTGCCTCCACTACGGCTCAGTCAGAGCCAAAAGCTCTAGACCACGGTTGTCGAAAAAGTAGTTCCCCAGATGTTACAACTCCCATGATGCTGTGCATGCCTTTAGAATGACAGAGCATCATGGAAGTTGTAGTTTAAACCGCCTGGGGATCTACCTCTTGGGCACCCCTTACCTAGACAGATCCTAGTTCAGCGAAGACTAACCTGGTCACTGCAGATGTTTTTGGACTACATTTCCCATGAGCCTAAGCTAGCCTTCAGACTAGCTATGTATCCTGGGAAACTCAGTCCAAACATCAATATGAATTTTAGACATCACAGATCTCGATGTTCTGAAAGCATGGTCCTTGTATGCCTTTCCATTCTTTTGTGTGTTTGCTAATTGTGCTGCAAGTTGCTAAGCAACACATCTTCATTAAGAAAAGGCTGCGCTGCCCAGTAAATCCATACACCTGATGGAGGTCTGTGTTTGTAGTAATCAACCGCCCGCACTGGATGAGCCTTAATGCAAAGTCAAAATTGAATTCCAAGAACTATTTTCAGAAAAGGCCAAAACAGCATTGTCCTCAAAAAAAAAAAAAAAAAAAAAAAAAAAAAAAAAAAAAAAAGCTTTTTACTACACTCACAGGGCACAGTAAGGTGAGACGGAAAAGTAGCTTTTAATTTAGGATTTATATATATATATATATAAATAAAAAATAAACTAAACAGAGTTATTCAATAAAGTGTAAACATATGAAATATTCTCACATTCTGTCTAGGCAGGTTTTAGTAGAGTGTGAAACCAAAATAAAACAAAAATCAAAACCACACACACACACGCCAACCAACCAAACCTCAAAGTTTGACGAGAAGTGTGAAGCGGGGTGGATCTATAAACATGTACAACAGTTATACAACGAACTTCAAAAGGGCTTGTGTATAAAAAGTGGAAGTTTTTTTCCCTGCCAATATTAATTAGCAATTTTATGCTCCAAAATTATTTACTACATTTTTAAATTAAAGAAATAAATAAATTTAGGGGGGCGGGGCCTGACTGCCATGCTGGGCAGACGTGTTTCACATGAGCTCCAGATTACTTTGCCCAAAATGAGAATTTTTGCCCCAAAACGCGACGAAAAACCAAACCAAGTTGGCAGATTACCCTCGGTGGCGGTACCGGAGCCCGATACAAGCGACATTACCGACCTGCAAATGGTCACAAACCCGGAGAGCAGGTTGACCGACCTGCGGCCTGGCGAACCCTGGAGAAACGGCCGATCTCATACAGGAGAGCGCCCGGAACGCGGAGGTAGTCACCACGCAGAGCCCCGTAACCCCCCCCTATGGACCGGCGGGGGATATCCCGGTCCGGGAGGCAACCTGGCGAAGACAAGCGCAACTACCTTGCAGCCTCCCAAAGCGGGAAACACAGCGCGCCACCCAATATAGCGGACGCCACGCGCACGGCACAACCGAGACCCCAGACCTCGCTCGACAAGATCTTCGAGGAATTCTGGGCAAAACTACACCGAGCATTGCAAGAGCCCTCCTTGCTAACGCCGGGCTCTAACGCACCACATGAGAACCCTCCGAGCACTCAGCCCGCCTCAACGGCTAGAGCTCCACGCCGGCGACACTGCCATGACGAAGCAAAAAAGCCTACATACAGTGAAAAGCACCGTAACACATATGTGCAGCCTGCACATACATCCAAGCACCGACCGCACAGGCAAAGGGCATCGTACACCACAATCCTGCCGAGGCTGGAGCAAAAGAAGCGCCGAGCGGCCTCACAGCAGCTGAGTAAAAGCCTACCTTCAAAGCGGATCTCAACCCGACCGCAGAAGCTAACAGCCATGGCTGCGACACAGGCCCCAAAATGGCGGCGCGTGATGCGGCGCCCATCGCCTCGGAAGCAGGCAGCTCTGGTGAGAACGCAGCGGCGCCCCGGTCATCAGTCTTCGGACGCACCACAGGTGGTACTGGAGATCTCGACCCGTAGGAGAGACTCTGCCATCTGGCCCACCTCGATGCTGGGCGATATGCAAACCTCGTCCAAAAGGGACTGTGATATGCCTCTGGAAGGTTTTGGCTGACCGGGACACTCGAAACGGTGGCGGTATTAATCGTCCCATACCTCATATTGTCTTTACAAATTACAGATGAGAACCCGTTGTTTTTGTGTTACCCGTTTACTTTTATATTATTCTCTATAATCTAATACTCAGAATTATACTAACCAGCGGTCTGCTATAGCGATTGCTTCTGCAGCAAATCATAGGCTGGGCTGGTTAATGTTACGCTATATTCTGGTCTTGTCCACCAACCGTATAAGCCTAGCCTACAAACCTCACCCTAGAAATGCCTATCTAGTATGTTATACATTTTTCTTTTTATTTTCCTTTTTTTTTTTATGACAAACAGCCTGACTTAACTCTTAAAGTCCTAAAATGTTAAAAATGTGCAACTAACGACCAGCTAATGTTAATGTATAGCAAACATACATAATACGACTGTTAACACTCTGTTTTAAACATACCACTTGTTGACACTTGTTGATTTACACACTGCAGCGAAATGTTAAACCAACATATTTAATTGTGAATTACTTGAGAAAGCTATAAATAATCATTTACAATCGCTATTGAATCTAGATAGATTTGAATACCCTAAGAATCTATGTAATAATCTCACTTTATAATAGCAATAACAAGCATGTACCTACTCTTATCTTTGTAACTTTAAAACATTGTGCATGTTTTCGCACTGCCTTACTGATTACGAGCTGTGTATTTTGTCTCCTGTCACAAGCTGTTGGGGCGTGACAAGTTGTATGTAATTACCTGCACTTCAAAAATAAAGAATTTAAAATAAATAAATAAATAAATAAATAAATAAATACATTTAGCTGTGTATGTATAAAAAGGCAGAATAATATCAAATGTGTAAAAGGGACACTAAGTAATTAAACAATTTTAGCATTATGGCGTGGTTTTGGTGACTAGATCATCTCCTGCAGTCTCACTGTTCAATTCTCTGCAATTTAAGAGTTAAATCACTTTGTTTATGCAGCTCTAGCCACCCCTCCCTGCATCTGACTTACACGGCGTTCCTAAACACTTCCTGTAAAGAGAGATCTAATGTTTAAAACTTTGTTTATTACACAGTCTATTTAATGTAGACTTTCTTAATTCCTGCTCTGTTAATAGCATACTAGAGCCTGTAGGAGCCTCCTGTGTATGATAAAGGTTCAATTTACAGAGCAGGACATATAAACTTCTAAAGTATGTTAACATCTGATGGAAAAACGAAACAATTTTCTTTCCATGTGTCAGTCACAGTCAGGGGAGGTGTGGCTAAGGCTGCATAAACAGAAACAAAAGTAATTTAACACTTAAATTGCAGAGAATGGAGCAGTGGGACTGGAGGGACATGATCTATACACCAAAACTGCTTCATTAAGTTGAAGTAGGTTTGACGCCTATAGTATACCTCTAACATATAAGTTGCTTTGGTGCTGATAGTAGATCTTTAAAATAAATAAAACACATCCAGTATGTCATGTTAATGTCAGACTGTGAATATTTACTGTATCTATACAACTAAATCAGTTTTCAGTCAGCTGGCTGGGCATCATGAGTGTCAGATGCCTGCTATGTTTTCATGCGAGCAGTGATCACAGCATAAGTGAATCTGTGTGGTTTAACTTGTCAGTGTTAACAGGATATCCTCCCTCATACCCGCCCACCAGAGTTCAATGGAAATCCGGAAACGGACTACTTCAACCAGATAAAACTTATAGGTAAATATTTGACACTATAGTGTTCCTTTAATAGATTTCAGCACAGTTCACTATTTAGTGACCAATAAGAGACATCTGACTCGTAGGGACACTTTCCAGTTTATTGACATCATTCTTTTGTCACAAAACAAACAATAATAATTAAAAATCGACATTGAGAACACTAATAATTGGTATTGTGAATGTGGTATATGTGTGTGTGTGTGTGTGTGTGTGTGTGTGTATATATATATAATATGGTACATTGCTAAATAAAATACAATAACAGATTGAAAATGACAACATGCCTATGTGATACTGTGGCTCCTTTGTAACATTGAAGCAGCACTGTTACCTATTTCATCGATATAAAATCTTTTTGCAATACGGATTTATTCATTTGATATTTAATTTAAATTCCATCACAATCAAAAAAACAAAACAAAAAAGGATCTAGGCAAAATGACAAAAAGGAACAAGTGCACGTAGAGGATGAAACTCTAGGAACTGAAAAGTAAAATGGGGGCACGATCACCATAACCACTATAAGAAGAGTTATGCTGCTTGGAGTGTCCCTTTAAAAGAAGTTGAAAAGGGGTATTCATTAGATTATATTTATAATTATTGGAAGCAGATAGTGAGAAGTTAAAGAGCCCATTAGGCTTAGCAGTCGAAACACTGTATTACACCATACTCTGACAGCCACTAGAGGGCCTTCCTGGGGTTTATACTGCAAAAAGATTATAGGATTGGCATTAAGCAGCTTTATGATTTATATATATATATGCTCAACGCTCCCCATAAAGATGCATTGAGTAATTGCATCTCTAAGGGATGATGCGCACTTGTCTCCCAATGCTATAGAAAGACATTGGATTGGCCAAGATCATACCGATTGATTATCTCAGCCAGCAGTGGGGAGGCTGCACTGAGACCAGAATGACAAGGGTATAGAGGAGGAGTAAATCCCTTTATTTTATTAGTTCTTTGAGAGGCCCAATAGCCTAAAGTTAAAATTACACATAGATTGCAGACTAAAACAAAGCACATCTCACGTCACAAGCTGACGCAAAGCACACCAATTAACACACATACATGTAAATATATATATTATTTCTGTTTATGCCCATTAGTGCCGCCTGACTGGGCCAGTTGCCAGTGGAAATTCTGGTTGCTCAGATAAAACCCCAGGCAGTGCCTTAGAAATAGAACAGTTGAGATTTACAATTCGCTTTCATACAAATTCCCCTTACATATAGAGAGTGATAGTTACAGACAGCACACATCATTCATCAAGTATTCAGTAATTAAAAGACACTTTTTTTCATTAACTGCTTTGGTCTGTGTTGATACAAGAAATGATCCTGCTAAATACTAGAGAGAAAAGTACAATATAATTGTGTTTCCTCCTTATTGGGGCTCCTATTCTCAACCCGGTGAAAGCAGTCAAAAGGAAATATTTGAGGAGAGAGGAAGAGAGTCATTGATGATCGATGCCAAGCCTGCACACACGGTCCTCACAAATCAAATAAAAATAGGAAAACTACAAAACACACACACACACACAAAAAGTGTGTTTGGAGAAAACACTAGTACTATCTCCATCCCCACCCCCCAATTTGTCATTTTAATCTCTTTAAAAAAATAATAATTCCTTTCTTTACAAGGTTACATCATCAAACTTCAGCAAATTCACTCACAGCCTCCCCTACAGTCCTCTGCCCAGGCCTTCTCCCTTTCCGCAAAAACATCACCAGCTTCCAATTCAACATTTCTATTATTAAACGTTATTCTCACGTACAAATCCCCACTGATACTATTGCTACTCCCCCTTTTTACTCGTCAATAACTCCATAACGCTCACACCGTATCGTAAACTCTATCCCAATCCCATTCTCCCCTCACTCCTAGGTTTAGTCAAACTCCTCATCTTTTATTGCTCCCTACTCTCCACCCAGGGCTCTTTGTTATTCAGACGCAATCTCAGATGTACTATTGACAAAACAAAAGATACAAGCAAAAACATATCAGAAAAATAAAACAGTTACCTGCGCTCTCTCCTTAATCCCTATGTATATTTAAACACATGGAGGTTTTTAGTTACCTTCAATGGCCATGAGAGGATGAGCCCACCTGCCACGTCAAGGCAGACCTTTTAGGTGGGTCCTAACTAACCATTCACCTGGCTTCCTTGAGCTTCTGGCAAAGATATCTCTAATGAGACAGAAGGGGGTATTTTTTATATACATCCTAACTAAAAACCTCAGTTTGTTTAAATATACATAGGGATTTGGGAAATACCGCAGGTAACTTTTTTCCTTTGGTTTTTACTATATGTATTTGGGCTGATGTGTACTATGGTCGTTGCTGCCGCCCAGGAGTAATAGGAGTTTGAGCGCAGGACTAGTTTTTTTTGTAAACATATCAGACAAAAAGACATTGCCCTTGCCTCTACAGCGCATGTACTACAAGGCTATGTGGACTCCCTAGATGTCAGGTTGTAGAATTTCTTAACTTGTATACTTTGCACAGCAAGGGAACTCTGCTTCTCGCTATTATTATTATCGCCATTTATATAGCGCCAACAGATTCCGTAGCGCTTTACAATATTATTAGAGGGGGGATGTAACTATAAATAGGACAATTACAAGAAAACTTACAGGAACGATAGGTTGAAGAGGGCCCTGCTCAAACGAGCTTACATTCTATAGGAGGTGGGGTATAAAACACATTAGGACAGGAAATAGCAATCAAATAAGGTGGGAGTGAGCAGAGCTGGAGGAGAGAGTAGAGTGCTGCCCTTTAGGAGAGAGCAAGAGACAGGTATGTAAGGTAGAGGTTACTCTGGGAGGCCATAAGCTTTCCTAAAGAGATGGGTTTTAAGGCACTTCTTAAACGATTGAAGACTAGGGGAGAGTCTGATGGCGGTAGGCAGGCTATTCCATAGGACGGGAGCCGCCCGCGAGAAGTCCTGCAATCGTGAGTTGGTTG
Organism: Pelobates fuscus; assembly: GCF_036172605.1. Lineage (NCBI taxonomy): Eukaryota > Metazoa > Chordata > Amphibia > Anura > Pelobatidae > Pelobates > Pelobates fuscus. Next base: position 18,244,236 of record NC_086323.1, on the reverse strand, counting down.
TATGCGTGCGAGCAGTGGACAGGAGAAGGTCACAGGCAGAGCGGAGAGACCGAGAAGGGGCATATCTATAGATCTCTGAAGAGATATAAGAGGGGCTAGAATTGTTCACTGCTTTATAGGTGTGGATTAGCACTTTGAATTGACTCCTATAGGATACAGGAAGCCAAAGGAAGGATTGACAGAGGGATGAGGTGTGAGAGGACCGACTAGAGAGGAAAATCAGTCTGGCGGCAGCATTCATTACAGACTGTAGAGGGGCAATACGGCTTTGGGAAGACCAATCCTGAGAGGGTTACAATAATCCATGCAGGAAATTACTAGAGCATGGACAAGCTCCTTGGTAGCATCTTGCCTAATAAAGGGGCGGATGCGGCCTATGTTTTTAAGATGAAATGACATCAGAGTAGTGCCGAAATGTAACAGCAGTTTGCTTTGCGGATTTTTTTTAATTTCAAGTTGTTTTTTTTGTTTTTTTTAAAACACAGAATAAGTCAAACCCTCCTTCCCTCAATTAGTGAGATCTCACAAGAGTCTCTTTGCAGAAGTTCTCACTTTTGTTCAACTCCACCTGCAAAAGATGTACGTTTCCATTACCATTTCTCATCACTTCCTTTTGCAAGTGGGGGGCAGCGGGTTTAAGATGAGGTGCATGTGGTTTTTGCAAAAAAAAATGTGCATCTACTATTATGTAAAAACATCTAAATCATTTTTGTCATTATTCCCAGTATGCATTTAAAACCCTTGAAAGGGGAATCTCTTTAAATCAACTCTTTTGGAATCGCAGGAGTATACCACCGTTTCATTGAGAAGGGTTACATTTACAGCTTGCATGTGGCTGATAAGAGACCCCACACAGTAACTGTTACATTTGATTCTTATTACAATAGCCCCTTTTGTTCCCCTCCCCCCTCCGTATTCTGTGCTGATCCCCATTCTGTAATTCATATAAATGTATAATAACCATGCATTATAAATTATTCATCATCGATACATTTTCTGCAATACTTCGCTGGCAAGGAAGGAATTCTACTTGGCCACGTCACTAATTAGTACAGTTTGCAAAATTATGCAAATGTACATCCAGGGAGGTCCAAGTCCCTAGTAATGGAAGAGACTCAGTAAATGAATTTATAAAGCTTATTAAAAAATAAATTTTTAAAAAAATTAAGTGAAGAACCACTGCCCCCCTCCCCCTCTTCCACCCCCAACACTGTACTCTGATGGTTCTGAGGTCTGCTTCCTTGGCGTTTTATTAAAAGGAAACTATTTCTCCACTGGCAGACACGGGGCTATTGGGAATAATGCTTGGAAACGGCCTAGAATTGCAAATGTAAAACTCCTGTGTTTGTAGTGAGAAGACAGCGATGGATGAGCTACAATATTTCCAGTTATTATGTTTAGAATATTACTCCACTCAGTCTCGATCTGACCATTTCAACGTCCAGAGGAATTGACTTCTTTAGAAAGCTGCAATTTGTCTCGGGAAAGGTCAGGATCCATGAATTGCTGAACGTCTCGGCTAAATATTAAAACCAGGACTCAAAGTGCACAGCGGCCGGCAGTAACACAAATCAAGAAGATGCGAATCCGAGGTCACGCGACGGTTAGTTACACACTTGCTGTAGAACACACAAGGAAAACAGAAGTAATTGAAGATAAACCTCTTTGCTGTTGATTCTAAATCCAAAATAAATAAATTTAAAGTGTACATTTAGAGTTGCCCAGTCATATATACGCATGTCAGCGGTTAGGATGATAGGGATTAAATTAGAAGTTAAACTAGAGTTTGCATACCTCGGAGTGTTGGGAGGGAGGGTTAAATTGGAGCCAATGGGCAGATGGGCCGGTAAGGGGTGCTGTGCGCCACCAGTGACACAGGACGGTGCGTGAGTTTTAGGTCAGCCGTTTTCACAACTACTGACTGAAGCTAGGAATCTATTTTCATCACTCGAATCTGTAGCTCACTATAGGAATCCATGTGCCCGTTTGACCTCACCTCAGTCGTTCGGTTCGCCATGTCTGAAACGTCTTTCCTCACGCTAGCAATCTCTTTACGGAGCTCCTTTGTGAGGTTATTTGATAAATATTCTTGTAGCGTCAACAGTTTTAATATCCAAAAAGAGTAGAAGTCTCCAAAGTTAGTTGTGGGATTGGTTGTGTTTGGGTCCCTGAGTCACTGCTATATGCAGCTAGTGGAGTGACTGACTTCTTAGCCTCCTGCATTTAGTTGCATCACAGTGAATAAGGCTTACTTGCATATCTCAGCCCAGAAATCGTCTTTTCTGAGTTTTGTTCACAGTTACTTTAGATGATCAAATTTTGTCGAATGAAATCAAATAAGTAGCTTTTTCTGCCTTTTTTTCACTGTATTAAAGCCCACATCTGTGGAGAGCGCTTTTACATGGCAGTCATTTCAGTCAGCAGCCAGGCCACGCGCCCCAGGATGGTGTGTGCCAATCCTGCTGTGGGCTGCCCATGTGACCCCAGAAGCCTGATTGTATACAAAGTATCTAAAGGGACACTGAAGCTGAACTGATACATTTATAATTAAGGCATTTCATATTAAAGGGTCACCCCACTGCCCATATGCAAGATAATCACCGTTTAGCAGATATTCCCCAAATTAGAACTTGCATGCATGGAATTATGCAATTTTCATTGGGAGTTTATCTAAAAACAGTTTGCAAAACATGCAGATCTCAACTGCAGCCTTTGCCAGCCCTCCCATACTTTCTGTGGCTGTCCAATCACAGACTTCCCAATGCAGCTCCATGACAAATCTTTGCAAGGCAGGTGCTCTGAGCAATTGCTGCCTCGAGTTTAGCTTCACTGAGATAAACAAACCAGGAAGTAACAGGACCATTTGTTTGATGTACAGCCAAAGGGGTGTAACAAGGTAAATTTATAAAAGGTGTACATTTCTATTGAAAAAAAATAATTAATTAATAATAGGACATACTTGTCACACAATGCTTTTCAGCAAGCTGAAGTGCTTTAGGGGTCTGGAATGTCTTCATTAAAGTAATGATGATAATGTTCTTTACTAACAACATCCCTCCGTAGCAAGTAAATGTCTGTCCTAGAGGTATAGAATAATTGTAAATATTAGGATTTTGAGAAGCACAGATGGCAAATATCTGGATCATTAGCAAACTCTCTCTTTATATGATGAGCCATCTCCTGTTCATGTTTTATGACTTCAACCAGGATGGAAGATTCCAATTAAGGATTTCCTTGCAGGCCAGTTATTACTCGTTACACACAGATCCTGCGGCGTACTGCACTGATTACCAACCTTCGTATCCAGAGGTTTCTGCTCTGCATTTCCCAAGGTGCTGAGCCAGCCTTGAATCTGGCCAAGCATGGTGGGAAATGTAGTTCAGGAAGACGTGGGGTGCCAAGGTAACTCACGACTCTTGTGCACGGGATTCTAAGGGATATAAATCATTTTGGTTGGTTTATTTTTCTTTGACTGCCTTTTTTTTTTTTTTACAGGAATATTTGTCAGTCGCATATCATTGATACATCTCTTAATGTAAATAATTTTCAACTATCCAGGGAGAGAAAATGTTTCCTAAAAAATTAAATACAAACCACATGGCCTGCATATAGTAGATGTAAAAATTAAAAGAACACTAAATCACTGAAAAGAAAAAAAAAAAGTTTATTCCCAATGGATTTATTTTGCCTGCAAAATCAGCCACAACATTAAAACCACCTGCCTAATATCGTGTAGGTCCTCCTTGTGCTGCCAAATCAGCTCTGATGTGTCAACACATGGACTCCACAAAACCTGTGAATGTGTCTTGTGGTATCTGGCACCAAGATATTAGGGGCAGATCATTTAAGTCCTGCAAGTTGTAAGGTGGGGCCTCCATGGAATCAGGTTTAGTGTTCCAGCACATCCTGATACCGGAGAAACTGACGGAAGCCAAGCACAGAGAGATGGACACAGGTTTCTTCAGGAAGGAAGAGATTCTTTATTCGATTCACCGACCGGGGCTCAGAGGGACTTATGTCACCAAAATACAACAAGATCTGAGCCCAGAACTAACTGTGTAAATGCATGATATAGACATATAGCTCCTCCTATAGTTAACTCTACCCCCATATACTCTTTACACAATCAGCTGAACAAAGCCTAACTTCCCTTACTTATTAGACCACATGGCTCACCCAGAACAATGGAGGAGGGGGGAAGTGTTTTCAGTTTCTGCATTCCTGCATTTGCTCAATACGGTGTTGATTGTATCTTAGCTACGTGAAACTAACTAACTGATACACCATTTACACATATGCCACATGGCAATCTTGTCCTAGTAAATTTATTTTTACTGAGATTCCACCACATTCCCCCCTTTGATGCTTCTGATATTTCACAATTCCAGATGCATCACTTAACCATAGTTTGCTTACACCTCAGGTTGCCATGAATCAGAACAGACCTCGTAAGCATCTTAGCATCATTACAAATTCCTTCAGCACTCCTCATTCTGAATATATTCTCTCTGGGCTAAGGGTTCATACTTGCAAACAGCCATTACATGCGCAGCTGGTTTCCTTTCTGTCGTGCTCTCTATGACACTCTGTATGGACCTAATTACCAATGGAACCAAACATGGTAGAAAGAGACACACTATAATCAACATGACTCCTCCTACCAATGTCTTGATCCCTCCAAGCTGCTCGTACCTACTTCCAAACCAACTACTAGAATTGTACCCGTTCCAGGCTTAAGTCGGTACATGCGTCAGTTTAGCCATGTGGCTTGTGAGATCAGCCACTGCCTGCCCTTCATCATCTATGTGCAGACAACAGTTGCTGAGATTGAACTTTCCACATACACCTCCTTCTATTTGCACTGGAAGTGAATGGAGGACTTTATCAACAGCCCAACTGGTTTACCTGGTAATAAGGCTATGTGCTTTACAGAGGAATCCATAATTGCCTAATGGTAGAATGAGGCTTGAATCCCTGTATTAGAATACAATAACACTTCATGGGCATACAGTTTGGCTGTTAACCAGTTCCCTCACATATTACATCCCTCCTATTGGCAATGAAGCGCGCTAAGGTAGCCAGTGCCACTCATTATCTTCCCAGCTACCTACATTCAAGGATGCTAGCTTCTTTTTATGATTCACATCATAAACTTTAACTCTCAAGGTCTCTGCTGTTTCAATTGGCAACAAGAAGAAGGATGGTTTGAGCATACCTAATACACATGCCCCTTCCCAGTCCTGTGGTAACTCCGAATATACTTTCTTACCACAGATCCAGTACAAATTTGCTGGGGCTCTCCAGGTAGATGTGATGGATAGGTCAAACCACACATCCTTTAAATTGGCGTATCTAGCAAACGGGTTAGATGGTTCTGAGACATTTGAAGCCGACCACCAAGTTGTATTCTTCGTATCATCATCATAAGCTTTTTGCCCTAGACAAGTTAATTCTCCTACAGAAGTATTATACATCATTCCTTTCCTCGCTATGCAAACATAACCTATGATGGAGGTCTTTAATCTCCACTCAGATTTACCTCTAACACTCATATGATAATCGGCTTGTGTAGATATTAATTGGTCAACTGCCTCAGAACCGGACATTACCTCCTTTGCTTCCCAAGGCCATTGGTCTCCCATGTTAGTACCTCCACACACATAGCAGTTGGTAACATTAAGACTACCGGCAATACTTTCGGCTAAATCTATGAACAGGTTTTTAGCATTATGGGGGATCTTATTATCTATACTCATCTCTTCATAAAAGGAATGGTATACTTGATGAGTTTGGGAGGTTACCGTATCAGTCTCTATCCCTATAAACAATACTGTCCCAGGATCTAAACCCGTCCCATATATTTGAAACCCAAATAAATTACCATATTTATCTAAGAACTTGTCGGGGTTATTTATAAGTATATGGATTGGATTGCATTCCATAGACTTACAGTATGGATTGGTAGGCAACTTAGTCACAATCATGTCCTTGTCTGCTGTCTGTCCCCAAGTTGCCCACCCCACACAAGACCAATATGGGCAAAAATTATATTCTCTATTTGGGCATCTCGGACTCATACTTATTTTTACTACTGGGACAAATATATTTATCATTAGACCCATATGTTCTCTCCCACTTAAGATCCCCACATACATTCCACGGCTTTCTACCACTTGATATTGCTTTACATGCATCAAATAGCAGAACACCCGAAGAATGTACGGTTTCTAACTCAGTTTTATTTATTAGGGTCCCCTGAGGATCTCCATTCCTGAGGGTCAACCAAATTGTACGGGGTTGATACTCTGGACTGAAGCACCTAGGTTCTCCTACTCCTAAATGGCATACACTATATTCTATATTTAAGTATCTACATCTTGATACATCTCCGTTACATTCATATTGTGAATGCCAAATTAGGGTCTGGGAAATATGGTTACCTGTTCTTGTAGTCTTAATGCATACCTCACAGCTAGGAGTGTCGGTACCTCTACCTTCCTGAATATAAAAAGACACAAAAATACATATTATCAAAAACACTTCTTTCGACGTCTTCATCCTCAGTCTTCGTCCGTGCGATGGCACCTCAGCTTCCAGGATGTAAGGGCTGCAGGGAATGGAGTTCTGCTCGTCTTCACAGGGGTCCCTTCGAGACTTTCCTGGCTTTTAATAACACGTTGGTGAGCGGACAGGCATTATTATGGCCGTCAAAAACACTCCAAAAACACTCACTTGTAGATCTTTGTTGATGTTCCCTTTTAACAATATTATCTTCGCAAAAAAAAACACTTTTAATCCAACTCGGTCACACGCTTCAACTGGATCTTGCAAGGATTCTCTGGATCTATGGTAGCTTGTCAGGAATCTGCCGCTGGTTTTTTTTACCCTAGAGTGATGAATCCACGGAGTCACTTCTACAACCTTTACAACTGTTGGGGTAGATAAAAGAACAACATAGGGACCTCTCCACTTGGAACCTAATGGAACAGTGTTCCATTTTTTTATCCACACTTGATCCCCTAGATGGCAAGAATGAACAGGTGGATAAATATTCACAGGTAATCTATCTTGTACCCATTTCTGTACCTCCTCCATAGTTTTACCCAACTCTACAACCTGCTGCCGGGTAATTCCTTCTCCCAACTGACTCAAATCCCCCGTTAAGTTACCAAGTATGGAAGGTGGATGCCCATACATAATTTTTCAGCAGTACCCCAGAAACAAAAGAAAGCATCTTTGAGGTCTAGGAAGGTATAGTAGGTTGCCCCACCTGGTATTAAAGCAAGCAGATTATAGGGGATGGGTACCACTGGGTGTATATTGACTACTGCATTATTAACTGCGTTTAGATCTTGTACAGGATGATACTCATCTGATCCCGGCTTCTGAACAGGTAATAATGGAGTGTTCCAAGGGGAGGTACAGAATTTTAGGATGTCATACTTTGCACACTTATCCACATAGGTTTGTATATTTTCCTTAGCCCTCTATAATATATGGTACTAACTAAGGCTAACAGGATATGCTCCAAGCTTTGATTCAATGTGTATTGGTGGAATATTGCGAGCAAGTCCTGGAGGATTATTCTCTGTCCATATTCTTGAAATGTCAAATAAGGATTCATCACTCTTAGGGTCTGTATTTGTTATTATAGAGTAGAAGTGCCATTCTTCTTCCCTTTGCACCGATACTGATATTATGCCTGGTGATCTATTAAACTTCAGAGACGTTGATCCGTTGGGTTTAAAAGTTATCTGGGCTTGAAGCTTTAATAATAGATCTCGTCCTAGAAGCTGAACTGGACACTCCAGCATATATAGGAACTGGTGCTTAACCAAATGGCCTCCTAGAATACAAGTATGACTCCTGAGAATTGGTCTAGCAGCGCTTTTCCCAGTAGCTCCTATCATAATTATAGTCTTCCTGAAGGAGGAGCAACTAGGTTAGTTACCACAGAGTACTCAGCACCAGTGTCAATCATGAAAAAGCTCCTCTTTCCCTCTATTGATACATCGACCATAGGCTGCACTCGGCTAAAGGGGGATGGAGCCCAGTCGGTATCAATAGTCTTCCATGACAGTGTCAGCCAGACCGACAAAATCTCTATCTTCTCTATCCCTTAATCTCTGGGTAGGGGAATAGTATCTACTTCCCTGAACACCTCCTCTGTTACTACTGTCATTCCCTCCAAGACTTTCTCTATAGCCACCTCTGTAACCATCTCGTAACCTTCTCTCTTGTCTTATCTATAACTTGCTTTATATTCCCTCTGTGGGCAGTCACTTTTCCAATATCCTTCCTCTCTACAATACGCACAGTGATTCCTACTTCCTCCCTTACTCAGGCTATTCTCAACTCCTCTATTCACCTCCCTTCCCTGTCTCTCTACACTTATGATAGCTACAACTAGCATATCTGCCTTCATCCTCATTTTACGTTCTTCCTCCTGCTTTGTTTCAGTCTCCCTGTTCATATACACCTGAACTGTGATATGGACATTCCTACAAATCCCTTTAATTTTAGCAATTTTCTTTTGATATCACCTTGGGTCTGGCTGACAAATGCTGAGTTGTTCATTCGAGAGTTCTCAGGGGCCTCTGGATTAAAAGGAGTATATAATCTATATGACTCCAGCAATCTCTCATAGAAAGCATTAGGTTACTCGTCTGCTTTCGTAAAGGAATTATGGGTCTTCCAATTAAACAGATCAGTCATGGTGAACGGGACATAAACAAATACAGGGTCTGCCAACTGTAATTGACCATTAATATCAATGTGTGGTGGACCAGGGGTAAGCTACAGTGGCATTTGTAAATGTCAAAGTTGGAGGGCACCGGTCATTTGTCAGGTTAGGGTGGGACTTAGATAGGGTTGTTTAGTCATAGGTTCCGGTCGGGGAGTGGTGAGGTAGGTGGAAATGGATAAATTAATTTTACTGGTCAGTAACTTGGTTAACAAAATGTTTCGGACAGGGCTAGGAGGAGCCTGACCAGTAACCAAAAATGGTAAAAGTGTATTCCAGCGTCCTATACCATTGACCATTTCATCCAGTTGTATTTCAAAACTAATTTACTGTTACTAAAGGCACACAAGGCTCAGTAATTATAGTGTTATGTCAGTGGTTATGGTGTTTTCAGTGATTATGGTATTATCAGTGGTTATGGTGTTTTCAGTGGTTATGGTATTATCAGTGGTTATGGTATTATCAGTGGTTATGGTGTTTTCAGTAGTTATGGTATTTTCAGTGGTTATGGTATTATCAGTGGTTATGGTGTTTTCAGTAGTTATGGTGTTTTCAGTGGTTATGGTATTTTCAGTGGTTATGGTATTTTCAGTGGTTATGGTATTTTCAGTGGTTATGGTGTTTTCAGTGGTTATGGTGTTTTCAGTGGTTATGGTGTTTTGTAATTGCTGAGAATTATCTGATTTCAGTGGATTCAGTTACTGTTATTAAGAATTCTCCTCACAATTTTGACTGCTAATAATAAAACTGAATACAAAGAACCAGTTGGGGGGGTAGGTAGGCACAGAAATAGGAGGGGACAGGCATCTGAGAGCCAAAGACAATTAGAGCACAGGGGGACATACCAGCTGCACCAGTTTTTGCTAAAGAATTTAGTTGAGGGATGGTCAGATGGGTCAGATTCCATTGGGGATGGACAGACCAGTTTTGATAACCATCTAGTAACACAAACTGTGTTAACAGTCAAAAACTGGTCATTCTCTACTACATAAGGTAGTCCCCAAAATCACACACATTATATCCCTTTTTAAAGTTATTTAGCATACATTCTAAGGGATCAACAATCTTTAAATCGGCGCTGCCATACTTAGCAATGGAGCGTCTAATTCAAAGAAACACAACAAACACACCTACAACAGTCACATTTGTTTCCCTGGCAACAGCACCATGTGGCACAGTTACTAGGTCAAACTCATACAACAAAACATACAGGGAATTCCCGTACACACACAGCTGTTACACCAGTCACTAAGTAACTAATACTGTGCCCTTTGGCGAAACTATACAGTCACCCACGCTATAATTCTCTATATATGAATTACCCGTCTATAACACACCCCAGTAACATCGTCTTTTACAAATAGCGGTTACAGTACGGTTAGCATAAGTCAAAGCACAATTTAAGGTCACAATACAATTATTAGTGGTTATGGTGTTAAACATGCATTAGACGACAATGATTAGTACTTATATACAGTGTCAGTAAATATACAGGGTTATGGTACCGTGCACTATGATACAGCAACACACTATTAACACTCTCGCTAGACGGCTGAGCTCGCGCTAACAAGATATACACTTTACTAAACAATCTTTAACACATTTACAATCCCAACTAAACTATTGGCCAGTACCTTGAATGGACTACCTAAAACTATATACATCCGTTTTGGTTAGCCACACTGCCCAAGCACCACATATAGCGAGCTAGAGGACCGAATTTACACAGACGCCTCTTAGTCGATTACTATCAAAAATCTAGTGGGTTCCAAATTTACACGCCTTCCCACTTAGCCAAGATAGGTTGAGAGCTAGCGAACCGAATTTACACAGACGCCGCTTAGTCTCCCGGTCCCTCCGACCTAGCGAACGTAATATACACCCTAGAACGCTAGTCTAGACAAGACACCGGTGTCCGGCTAGGGCTATTTACACCAGAACCCCGCCTGACTAACCAAATCAAACGGTCTTACTAAAGAGCGTTCGATTGAGCGGTGCGCCTTCGCTCCTTCCCTCCGACAGAGGGGGCAGATTCCATACACAGATTTAAACCCCTTTTGGGCCTACCGCACAATCGGTATACCCCTAGTGGGTCTGCCGTCTAAAACAGCAGTTGTCTTACCTCCTCGTTCCTGAACCTGGGTTCACACTCATCGACGGGGACACCCCAGCACTTACTACGTAGAGGCCGATGATCTCCTGGACAAAAGACCAGTGGCGCCGAGACGAAGGGAGGTCCACGCAGAAGTTCAGGGGTGCAGCCGTAGAGAACGTGGGCAAAGATAGACCGTCTCACGCCTCTGCTTCTCAGCTACCGTTGAACGATGAGCTTCCCGGCCCAATGCACCAAATGATACCGGAGAAACTGACGGAAGCCAAGCACAGAGAGATGGACACAGGTTTCTTCAGGAAGGAAGAGATTCTTTATTCGATTCACCGACCGGGGCTCAGAGGGACTTATGTCACCAAAATACAACAAGATCTGAGCCCAGAACTAACTGTGTAAATGCATGATATAGACATATAGCTCCTCCTATAGTTAACTCTACCCCCATATACTCTTTACACAATCAGCTGAACAAAGCCTAACTTCCCTTACTTATTAGACCACATGGCTCACCCAGAACAATGGAGGAGGGGGGAAGTGTTTTCAGTTTCTGCATTCCTGCATTTGCTCAATACGGTGTTGATTGTATCTTAGCTACGTGAAACTAACTAACTGATACACCATTTACACATATGCCACATGGCAATCTTGTCCTAGTAAATTTATTTTTACTGAGATTCCACCACAATCCCACAGATGCTTAATTGGATGGAGATCAGGGGAATTTGAAGACCAAGGCAACACCTTGAACTCGGTCATGTTCCTCAAACCATTACTGAACAATTTTTGTAGTGTAGCAGGGTGCATTATCCAGCTGAAAGAGGCAATTGCCACAATGAAACACCATTGCCATAAAGGGGTGTATGAGGGGTGCAGTAATCTGTAGGTAGGTAGTACTTGTCCAAGGAACATCCACATAAATGCCAGGACCCCAGGTTTCCCAGCAGAACATTGTCCATGGTATAATAATAATTATCCAGGGTTATGACACAAACACACCTGGCCATCGGATCTAAAAAAAAAAAAAAAAAAAAAAATTTTTTTTTTTTTTTTTAAAAGTGATTAAACAGACCAGACAACCTTCTTTAATTGCTCCATGGTCCAGTTCGGATGCTCCCATCCACATTAATGGCACTTTTGGCCGTGGACAGGGGTCATCATGCACACTCTGACTGGCCTGTGTCTACACCTCCCCAGGTGCATCAAAGTGTGATGCACTGCATGTTCTGACACCTTTCTATCATGGCCAGCATTAATCTTTTCAGCAATTTCAGCTACAGTAGCTCTTCTGTGTGATTGGACCAGACGAGCCTTGAGCGCCCATGATCCTGATCACCGGTTGTCCTTCCTTGGGTTACTTTTGGTAGGTACTAACCACTGCATACCGAGAATGAAAATACATCTTATGAACGATACAATTTTAAATTCTTTGCATATGAATATATTTCCAGGGATTAAGGTATGTTCATTAGTGATGGGATCATAAAAACAAAAACAAAATACATCATCTGAAAAGCTGTGTGCCCTTCCCGCTCCGTTCTAGACACAGATGTTAAATATTCACCTTCAATAACTCTTGGAACTTTCTAATAAAATATCTTTTTGTTTTCTTCTCTCCCAATTAGGATGAAAGGAAACCCAGCTAGAATGATGTCATTTTCCTAGCAACAATGCAGAATACGTCTCGGATTCCGCCTTCTTTAAATAAAGCTATTGTTCAGCTTTCCTATTTATAACCCATATTGTTTGATTGTGAACGACAGATGCTAATTACAGTGTATTTTCACAGCACTCAAAAAGGTTAAATCTTACAGTCACCCCTAAGTGCTAAAATAGCAAAGCACGAAGAAAAACAAAAAAATATATATATCAAACTCGTCTGAGACTTTTACAGCTGTCCTATTCTGGCCCGCGTTTTAGAAGACAAATTTTCCCTGCACTGGTGAGCAGTGCTTTATTTAGCCCAAGGTAAACTAGGCATTTTCCTTGGGCGGCACTAACCAGGGGGAGCAAGAAATGCCACCCCAAACGTCCCTGTCTTGGGGGGTCGGGGGAGTTCAAGAGCTGGCCTCCTAACCACCTTATGGACCCACCGGCGTACGGCTGTGTTTGCATCAGAGGCAGCGAGGGAGCTGTGACCTCCCTGATCTGCTCCCTCACGCTCCATTTGCTAATGCCGGGAGGGAGCCAGAATATGACGTCATTTCGGCTCTCGGCATCAGTAGACGGCCCACGAGGCGTGAGGGAGCAGAGCAGGCAGATCACAACTCCCTCACCACCTCTGATGCTAACACAGCCACACGCCTCACAGCAGCCCCACTGGACCCCCAACAACAGGTAGGAAGGCTGGGTTAAAATGTTTATAATAATAATAATAATAATAATAATAAGTGTGTCTGTGAGTGTGTGTGTATGAGTGTGTGTGTGACTGAGTGTAGGTTGGTGTGTAAATGTGCGCATGTGAGTGTATGAGTTTGTCTGTCAGTGTGTGTCTTTCAGTGTGTGTCAAATCAGGGAGACGGTTTGTCATTAAGTCTGTGTTTGACTATCAGAGTGTGTCTTTCAATGAATGTCTGCCAGTGTGTGTGCGCCTGTCAGAGTGTGTGCTTAAAAGGACATTATAGGCACCCAAACCACTTCAACTCCGCTTTAACCCGTTAAGTTAAATTATTGCAGTTTCTCAGAAACTGCAATACTTACCACGAGGGGTTAACTTCTTCTGGGTAGTTAGGCGATCAAAAGTCGCCTAACTGATGCGGAGGACATCCAGCGTCTGCTAAATTTCCATAGGAAAGAATTGATGCAATGCTTTCCTATGGTGAGCCTAATGCAAGCACGAAGGAAGAGCCTGACCCTGCACTGAGGTACATCGGCGCTAGAAAAAGGTAAGTGACTGAAGGAGTTTTAACCCCTATAGTGCAGAGTTGGGAAGGGAGAGCATGAGGGAGGGAGGGAGGCACTATAGGAAACACTGGTATTCCTTTAAAAGGAGTAGGGAAAGGTGTAGTGTAAAGAGGAAGGGGTGGGTTCTTAATCAGGAAGAGGTGCAGTCTTGACCGGTAGGGGTGGGGCAAATTTAGATTAGGGGGTTGCCCAGGTTTAGTCATGCCTAGGGCAGCACAAAACCAAAATACATCACTTCTGGTGATAACTCACTTGGAGTATTGTACGCTGTACTGGAGACCATATCTTCAGACGGATATTGATACTTTAGAGAGAGTTCAGAGAAGGGCAACTAAACTGGTTCATGGATTGCAGGATAAAACTTACCAGGAAAGGTTAAAGGATCTTAACATGTATAGCTTGGTGGAAAGACGAGACAGGGGGGATATGATAGAAACATTTAAATACATAAAGGGAATTGTCAGGCCTCAAGCCTCCCGATGTCTCCTCATACTTCCGGGTTTGACGGAGCTTAGCCACACCCCCATTGCCGCGGTCGCCTATTTAATGCGACCGCACCAGCTGATAGACGCTGGATTATTGAAACGCGTACCGCACCTAACTCACCGGCTCACAGACCTCGGTGAGACAATCCCTCGCTACTAGACCGGACTGGAGGAATATTCAAGTCTCCGACATCTCTCTTCATCACAGACAACTACCAGCACTCTTGGCAACCGTTCACTGAAGCAACCGCTTCTGAGGAGAGCTGGGGACATAATCCCTCCACATCCAGAAGTTAAGTGATTACAGTCTCTGAAGTAAGAACTAACAATGTTAAAGGTTTAATTCAACATACTAAAGTCTGCTATCAAAGTGTTAAGCAATCCTGCTACAGCTTCCCTCAAAGCAACTATTATCCAAGTTCAGCTGTACCTGTCTTGCTACAGATAATCTTATTTCTACATACTAAAGTTTGCTATCAAGTTCTCCAGCAACCCTGCTACAGCTTTCCTCAAATCAAGTATTATTCAAGTTCAGCTGTACCTGTCTTGCTACAAATTATCTTATTTCATCATACTAAAGTCTTCTATCAAGTTGTTCAGCAATCCTGCTACAGCATCCCTCAAAACAAGTATTATTTAAGTTATACTGCACCAGTCTTGCTGCTGATAATTCCAATGTATATAATCTATTATAATTTGAACTGTTAACAAGAATAACGGATGCTAATGAATTCTGAACCTTGTCAATACTAAATGAAACAAACCGTTTATTATTATTTAAAGAAACAGTAACTGTAATTCTGGAACTGAAGTCTCAGTTCCATCTAAGTGTCTTAATAAAAGATCAAAGTCCTAACAAATCTGCAGTTGTGTTCCACATCATTTACTGTGAACGTGACAGGAATCAACACAGTAAAGGAGGAGACCATATTTAAAAGAAGAAAAACTACCACAAACACCACACTACACGACGGGCCTAGCGACTGCAGGGCCTCCAAGATGGCGGATCTACACGCGGCAATGCAGAACAGGCGACAACAGCAAAATGCCACAGCATATACCTGTGGACATACAGGTTGGAAGCAATCTTCGACCGCTTTTGGGCCAAGCTGATGGCAAGCTTGGCAAGTGACACCTCGCCGCGCACTACCCAAGCGGGATGAGGCCAATGGCGGAAGGAGGTTCGGACCTCCTCTTCAGGGCACTACTAAGCCCCACGCTACTGAATCCCACATTACACGCCTTCCCAGGCCGAGAGCAACTGGGCACAATACCCAAAGGTGCCGGCCACACAGGCGGAGAGCAGCAAAACGACAACCCAGCTCGACGACCAAGACTCACCGCACCATCCCGAAAGGTTCGACCCTGGACCAAAACAGATCCCAGGCTCGTGGCAGGAGGACACCAGCTCTCACAAGGCTCCGGGGCAGGAGAGGAGACCCGACATCTAGACGCCACGCACCTCCACAGCTGGGTTGGAATTCCGGCATACGACCCAAGCTTGGCGGCCACCATGTCCACGGCAGGGTAGTAACAACTCAAGTACACACTAAGGACTGTTACTATCCCTGGCCCACCTGTCAAGCTTCCAGAGCCGGCATCGGCTGATCAGAGTGGACTGAACCAGTAATGTTTGATACCTCATGTTTTTTGTTCTTTTTTCTCTTCTTGCTCTATCTACTTACACATGTTTTCTCTTAATATTTTTTGCCTTTCCGACCCAGTGGCATTAAGCTCGCCCTATTACTAACGTATATAGAGCGCATTTAAACTATGTTTATTTCTTGTTGGTATTTACTTTTGCTCATCACTCCCACCAATGACAAGGCAGGAGGTAACCCTTTGACAAGCGACACTAACCCATAATTTGTGTGCCCGATTTTCTCCTTTAGCAAAACCCAGCTGATAACCTCTGGCGCACACTAATATGGTGCACCCCTAAATGGTACCTACTGTCAGTTAAGCGGTTAAATAAGCAGATTAATATTCTTGACACGTGCAAATACTTATGCTAATACACACCGTGAGAGAACCTTGCATTTAGCGTAGCTTGCTCATAACTAAGCAGTAGACCCAATCTTCTGTTACTTCAAGTTCTTCCATGTTTGTATATATCATTTGCTCAGTTGACAATATTGTACCGTTGGTTTAATGCCATACATACGAGCTACCGTGATAATACCCTCAGCCAGTTAGGCAAAGTTAAAATGGCTCTACTTGCTACTGTATAGGTTGGAATCATAACTTGTAGTATGAAAAGAAGCATTGCGACCCATCTCAATAGACCAGCATTGCTAGCCAGCGTACAGAATGTTTATGAACTTAACTGTGTTATTAACTTGTGTTTCTCTACCCTTACAAAAATGTGCGGCTAAATTATGCCATGACTATGTATGCCAATGAAAAGCCTGTTGTCGTGGCGCTACAGGTATCTCTGTTGTAAAATCTAATGCACAAGAAAAATAAAGAATTACAAAAATTTTTAAAAAAAATTTAAAAAAAAAGAAAAGGAGCAAAGTATAGGCTGACAAAGTCACCTTTAAAAATCATGACCATTACAATGGATTGTTGATATGTCCCTCTGTATTGGAAAAAAAATTAAAAAAAAATTAACCCCTTAAGGACCAAACTTACAGAATAAAAGGGAATCATGACATGTCACACATGTCATGTGTCCTTAAGGGGTTAAAAATGTAAAAAGTGGGCTCATAGAGCAAAGTTATAACATTTAAAAAAAAAACTGGATACATTTTGAAGTATACAAAAATGGGTAACTCTTTCTGAATCGGATAAAACACTCACCCATCCTGGTCGGAAAGATGTCTTCATTATTAATTAAGGTTTCAATCCACTCCATAAGCATGTTCATGTACAGTGGAGCAGAGAGCTTGGTGGGTCTCTTGAACTTATTGTCATCCTGCCACCGATATTCATATTTAAACCCACCAGACATGATGGGGCAGCTTTTCTCTGTGCAAAACTCTGACATGGTGCCATATATCAAGTTAATCCTATTAAAAAAGTCTACAACGTGCACAGCTATCCAGTCATTAATGTTTTCCCCTGGGGGAAGCTGAACCACGGTTTTGAGGTCCAAGCCAGATTTCAGGGAGGCCTGTGCTTTCTTGTATAGTTCAAAGCGTTGCGTTCCGGGTTCAAACCTCTTTCTGGGGCGAAATGTCTTGTCTTTGTTAAACACTTGGTTGAGGCACAGAGCCATAGCAGGTTTGGGAACCCACCACCATAAATGCGGATTAGGTAACAGTAGTGTTTGAAGTCTCTAGAAGAGAAATGGGGAAAAGAAAAGAATATTAAAAAAGTCCATGAAAAGAACTTGGTATCTATTTCCAGATAGCATGAGGTTCTACTGCATAGTTTAAAAATCAATCAGGAGGACAGTTAACAGAACTAGAAGTTCAATGATGGAAACACATTTACTTAAAAGGACTGGAAGATTTAAGCTGTGAAGTCACGCTTACCAAACTGAGACTGTTTATCTTGTGAGATGAGAACCCTGCTAGGTGTCAAAGTATTTGACGAGACTGTAATTCATGTTATTAGGAGACAATGACAATCTTGTTAGAGGGGCACTGCAGAAGCCATTTCTTGCAAAGGTTATTGGTTTTTTTCCTCTTTGTTGAAACAAAACAAGATGCATTGCTATCTGATGTGATATCGTATAGATTATATCTGCCCACTATGACCTTGATTTTAATTGATCAGCGCAAAGTCTTATTATAGTTTGGAAAAAATTTCTAACCATACTGAATTATTTTGGAAAACGTATTAAACCTTAACCAAGGCCTAAAATGGGAGTGTTATGAAGCTCCCTGTACCACGGCTGGGTACCTCCGCCAAAAGACCGCTTCCTAGCTGGAACAAGGGAAAGACCTCAGCGCTTCTGCCCCCAGTCACAGTGGCTTGACTGGGGTCTTGGAACCTCTCCCTCCTGGAGCCAAATAGGGGACTAGCTCTATCCACTACACACAGTCCTGGGAGCTGGAGTCCTTACAAGGACTTTCCTCGCTGAATTCTCCATGCTGGAACCAGGGCCGGACTGGGGATACAAAGCAAAAAAATGTATGGCAGCCCCATAAGTCATATTGTCGCATGTAATATGTAAGGCTATGTCTTGCCATCCCCAGATGACAGATGATTGAGATATATATATATATATATATATATATATATATATATATATATTGCTTTTTCTAATATAAAATATTGGTCCTTTCAGAGTAAAAACTTTAATTATACAGTAAGCATGCTCACATGCAGACACAGACAGACAATCTCACTGACATCTCAATGACACACACAATCTCATTGATACACAGCCTCATAGACAAACAAACAATCTCACTGATATACATCAGCTCATTGACATAAAAACACAAGCTTACTCACTAGCAGGCACACACATGCAAGCAAGCTCACTCACTAGCAGACGCGCGCACACACACACACACACACACAGCTTAATGTAGTGGTACTGGTGTCTATAGCATGTCTCTACAGGTTTTCAACGTAAACACTGACTTTTCAGAGAAAAGGCAGTGTTTACATTGCTTCAAAGTGACACCGCTAGTGACAGTCACTCAGATGGTCACTAGCGGTGCTTCCTGTGTCAGTGCACCTACATTCAGGGCCTCCACACTCTGGAGGCGCTGAACGTTCCCCATAGAGATACATTGATTCAATGCATCTCTATGAGGAGATGCTGATTGGTGTAGCGTTTTGCAGCCAATCCTATGGCAAAGCATTGGATTGGCTGAGATCATCAAGCTTGATGATCTCAGCCATAGAGGCAGGGCCAGTCGAGGGGAGACCAGCACGCTGCGTGGGTAAAAAAACACTATTTTTAAAAACACACATATACACCATGACAGACACAGAAACACACATATACCATGACAGACCATAACACAGACAGACCCACACACATATACCATGACACACACACACCCCATGACAGACAGACAGACACACACACACACACACACGACACACATCATAACAGACAGACACACATCATAACAGACAGAGACACACCATAACAGACAGAGACACACCATAACAGACAGAGACACACCATAACAGACAGAGACACACACTCACACACATTACTACCTTCCAGGGGGTCGTGCAGTGCAGACGGCTGTCTGTGCTGGCGGCCGCTGGGGACTCGTGCTGGCGGCCGCTGGGGACTCGTGCTGGCGGCCGCTGGGGACTCGTGCTGGCGGCCGCTGGGGACTCGTGCTGGCGGCCGCTGGGGACTCGTGCTGGCGGCCGCTGGGGACTCGTGCTGGCGGCCGCTGGGGACTCGTGCTCAGGGCCGGCCTTAGGGGTGTGCGAGCTGTGCGGCCGCACAGGGCGCCATGGTGCAGGGGGCGCCCTGCGGCCGCATAGCTCACACGGCATGTCTGTTAGCCGCAATGCTAACAAGACATTTGCCTTGGGCGGCATTTTCCAGGGGGCGGCAAAAAAAGTCGCCCCCAAATGCCCAAGGCAAATGTCTTGTTAGCCTTGCGGCTAACAGACATGCCTGGCTGCTGGGCGGTCGGGCGGCGCTGTCGGGCGGCTGGCGAGGGAGCACTTCCTCTGAGCTGTATGCTCAGCTCCCTCGCGCGCCGCAGAGTGAGGCTGGGAGCCGGAATATGACGTCATATTCCGGCTCCCAGCCTCACTCTGCAGCGCGAGGGAGCTGAGCATACAGCTCAGAGAAAGTGCTCCCTCGCCAGCCGCCGCCAGCGCCGCCCAGCTACCGGAGGTGGATCGGAGACAAGGATTTTGCTGCAAGACAGACATATTCTTCATTTTCTTTAGTGGATACATATTTTTTTACTACTTTTTAAGAATGCCAACATATCACACGCATATAATTAAAAGTGGTACTAACGTCTTTATCTATCTTGAAGTGACATCTTAAACTCCAGCCTACAGGGGCAGTCTATAGAACAGCCTATAGAACAGGGGGAGAGTTTCGAGGTGACTTTGAGCGTTTTGAGGTGACTTACAATTTATTAATTCACAAGGCCATGGTTAACACTGGACACCAGGGAGGAAGAGACCCCCCCAGCATCCCCAAAGGTAAGGAGGCTGGGGGGGTGTCTAAATAAATTTAAAAAAATGTGTTAATGTGGGTGAGTGTGTGTGTTTGTTAGTGTGTGTCTGTTAGTGTGTGTGTGTGTATGTTAGTGTGTGTCTGTGTATGTTAGTGTGTGTCTGTGAGTGTGTTTGTCTGTTAGTGAGTGTGTGTGTGTGTGGTTGTCTGCCTGTGTGTGTGACTGTCTGCCAGTGTGTGTGTGTGTCTGTCTGTCTGTGTGTGACTGTGTGTGTGTGGCTGTCTGACAGTGTGTGTTTGACTGTTTGTGTGTGTGTGACTGTGTGTGTGTGTGTGGCTGTTTGCCTCTGTGTGTTTGGCTGTCTGCCTGTGTGTTTGTGTGTGGCTGTGTGTGTGTCTGTCTGCCTGTGTGTGTGTGGCTGTCTGCCTGTGTGTGTGTGGCTGTCTGCCTGTGTGTGTGTGTGTGTGTGTTTGTGTGTGACTGCCTATGTGTGACTGTCTGGGCAGACTAGATGGGCCGAATGGTTCTTATCTGCCGTCACATTCTATGTCTCTGTGTGTGTTTGTGTGTGGCTGTCTGTGTATGACTGCCTGAGTGTGTTTGTGTGTGTGTGTGTGTGTGTGTATGGCTGTCTGCCTGTGTGTGTGTGTGTGCGTGACAGGGTGTGTGGGAAGGGGTAAGGAGTGGGGAGGGGGGGACGGGAAGGGGGGGCGCTGTGAAGATTTTTTGCACAGGGCGCCCAAATGCCTAAGGCCGGCCCTGCTCGTGCTGGCGGCCGCTGGGGACTCGTGCTGGCGGCCGCTGGGGACTCGTGCTGGCGGCCGCTGGGGACTCGTGCTGGCGGCCGCTGGGGACTCGTGCTGGCGGCCGCTGGGGGAGCTGCACTGGCTCTGCTCTCCCGCCCTTGCGCGCTGCTGAATGAGACCGCAGCCAGAATATGACATCATATTCATGCCCGGTCTCATTAAGCTGCGCGCTGGGAAGCAGAGACAGCGCAGTTCCCCCTGCGGCCACCAGCACAGGTGCCCCAGCACACCCAGCTGTTTGCCCGGCCCCAGGTGCCGACGGCCCACCAGGAAATTTCCCGGTATCCTGGTGGGCCAGTCCGGCCCTGGCTGGAACAAGCTGGAACAGTGAAGCAGCGGGTACAGCAGCCAGGTTTCACCACCTGGAGGGTGGCAGGTCTGACACAGCCACCCAGCTTTCCTGCTCTGTGTCAATGTCCTGTTGCTGAACCGAGTCTAGCAGTTCAATATAGCCTTTTTCCAGTTTGTACTTGTCTAGTTACTGGAAGTGGAGAGGGCTAATCACTGTTCCAGCGTGGAGGATTCAGTGGGAAAAGTCATTGTTAGGACTAGAGTTCCCAGAACGGAGTGTTGTCCAGTACCTGGGGGTGGCATAGAGCTAGTCCCCTATTCGGCTGCAGGACAGAGAGGTTCCAGGACCCCAGTCAAGTCACGGCAACTGGGCGGCAGAAGCGCTGAGGTTTTTCCCTTGTTCCAGCTAGGAAGCGGTCCTTTGGTGGAGGTACCAAACCAGGGTACAGGGAGCTCAGTCACAGGGAGGTCCACCAAGTACTGAATGGGACGATATACTGAAGAAAATGGGTAACTGACTACCTGGAACTTCAGATGGTTTGAGTGTTGCATTGTGATTGGATGGAATGAACAGTAGACAATCACATTTTAGGAACTATTCAGTTAGATGTTTTTGTAGCAGATACAAGCTATGCAACTTCCTGCAAAGCCCTCTCTTAGTTAGCAGCATGAAGTGTTCCAGAATCTATGTGAATGGACTCTGTTTTCCTGTTACTTTGTTTCTGAACTTTTGGAATCTCATATAATAAAAAGAAGATTACACACTCATAAAATCTCTGGAATGATTACATTTGCCCCAGAAATAATATATATATGGGCTCATAATTTCCTCTCTCTCACCAAGCATTTGTAGATGAAGTCACCCCAGGTGAGTGTGCCAAGGACCCTCAAGGCTTGCAGGTTAATGTTAAGAGTGTCTAGTAGAGAAAAACATGACATTAGATTTAGATGTTTTTTATTATTATTTGAACACACGTTCCAGCCTGCCCGAGATTAGTAAATGTAAGAGCTTGCACCATTAAATCAGCCCCTTTCTGATTATAGATATGCCAAGAGAGATGCTGGGCAGACAGAGTGTGGTTCTCCCATGGCATTTCGGTTACCCACATCGCTCACCATTCTGGGTCTTTGCCTATTTTCTAAAGACCCTGATGGTGTACAGAGTCAGTTTAAGGACAGCAACTGCGGTTTGGAAATAAAAACTCCCATCAACCCTGGGCAGGATGCTGTACAGGATTTATAAACCATGATCTGCCTGTTTAAATAATAGGCAGATCATAAAACACAATATGCCATACTCATAAAACGTATATATACACACATGTGCATGTAATTGGACAGAAACATCACCCTAGGTCAAAAAATGATCAATCCCATTTAACCCCTTAAGGACACATGACGTGTGTGACACGTCATGATTCCATTTTATTCCAGAAGTTTGGTCCTTAAGGGGTTAAAGGGCAAGCATACAATAATTTAATTAGAAATAAAATATTATTGGTGGAATGTTAGGGCAATCCTGTAATTTATACATATTTCCAATATTTCACCCCCTCCCCATTTTAACAGGTACTTCTGGTAACCTTCATGTAGTCACTAGAAATTGCCAAATACAACAAACACTGAGATTTTGTGTCCTTACAAACAAACTGTGTTTACCTAGTATATCTACAGATAACAAACACAATGTGCCTTTCTAACATCACATGATTTCCACAGCCCCATGCAGGCTATATGTTAGCTGGGCATCATGGGATATGTAGTCCACAAACACCCATGGTGCCGAATGGCTTTATATATATATATATATATATATATATATCTGTTATCTTACCTTCCCGCTGCCCTGCACCAGGAAAGGGATTCTTTATTGTAGGGAGAACAATGACAGAGAGCGTTACCAGTTTGGGGATTATTAGACGGGTGGGGGAAATGACTGCTTCAAGAAGGGAGTTCCCCAGATTTGTCTAATAAATTACCTACTGAGGCCTCCACGGGAATCCGTGGGTTTTACCGAACAGATGGGAGTACCGCTTGCCTGCTCTTTCGTAAACCAAGGTTTGATATTCTCTTACGAAACATACACTTTGTCCTGCAGTCCAACCAGTGAGCACTCTGCAGGGCAGTCTCATTAACCCTTTCCGTGCAGAAATCACTGAGCAGTTCATATCATACTGTTCATTAACCCTTACGGATACGTGGCCTTTTACTTTTGAAGCGGTGTCCTAAAGGGTTAAAAAAATAAATCAAATGGGGCACACATAAAAAGAGATATTATATTAACTGGTTGCTGGTTAAAGGGAAAATCTAAGCACCATAAACACTGCAGATCATTGTAGTTGGCGCTGTGCTATTAAGCAGCAGGTGCCATCTCTTGGTTCTTGATCAAACCGTTTGTATGTTTCCCCTAGCCTGTAGTGCTTATGGTGCCGCATTGCCACTTTTAAATGAGTTGTTATACCATCCACGAAGTAATGTGTTCTATTATACGAAGGTGATTCCCCTTTAATGATGAGATGTGCAGACTGGAAAAAGGATTACAAAAAACTTAGCCAAAATAGGTAACATTGCGAGCTAAACTATAGAGATCCTGGATTTCTGTTATGTTGTTAAAATTTTTGGGCAAATCTGTTAGAACATCTCAAATCACTGTTTAGCAAATAGACCTTTAAAGGGTTACTCCAAGCATCGTAACCAATACAGTCCCCAGTAGTTTTTATGATTCAAAGTAAAGGGACTATCAGTTTAGCGCTGATTTGTCCCTTCACTTGGGTCCACACCAAGTGCCAACTATCCCTAGAAGTGGATTATCCCTTTAAACATTCACGTAGAAGGGCAGAGCTCCCGGGCACAAATCCAATAATGTTTCAAGGTAAGAGGATGTGACCACTCTACTATAAGTCGCCGGAGATGCTAAATATGGTATAGCTGGGGTCCATAACACCATACCTCTGTAATTACTATTATTATTGCCATTTATATAGCACCAACAGATTCAATAGCACTTTACAATATTATAAGAGGGAGATTTACAAGAAAAAAAAACTTACAGAAACGATAGGTTGAAGAGGACCCTGCTCAAACGAGCTTACAGTCTACAAGAGGTGGGGTATAAAACACATTAGGACAGGAAATAGCAATCAAATAAGGTGGGAGTGAGGCAGAACTGGAGGAGAGAGTAGAGTGCTGCCCTTTAGAAGAGAGCAAGAGACAGGTATGTGAGGCCATAGGCTTTCCTAAAGAGATGTTTTTAAGGCACTTTTTAAATGATTGAAGTCTAGGGGAGAGTCAAATGGCGGTAGGCAGGCTATTCCATAGGAAGGGAGCCGCCCGCGAGAAGTCCTGCAAGCGGGAGTTGGCCGTACGGGTGCGAACAATGGACAGGAGAAGGTCACGGGCAGAGCGTAGATATCGAGAAGGGGCATACCTATGGATCTGTCAAGAGATATAAGTGGAGCTAGAATAGTTCAGTGCTTTATAGGTATGGGTTAGCCATTTTAATTGACTCCTATAGCATACAGGAAGCCAATGTAAGGACTGACAGAGGGGAGGGGTGTGAGTAGCGAAAGGAGAGGAAAATCAGTCTGGCGGCAGCGTTCATTATGGACTGTAGCTGGGCGATATGGCTTTTGGGAAGGCCAATTAGGAGAGGGTTACATTCATCCATGCAGAAAATTACTAGAGCATGGACAAGCTCCTTAGTAGCATCTTACGTAAGAAAGGGGCAGATGCGGGCTATGTTTTTAAGATGGAATCTACAGGATTCGTCAACAAACTGGATGTGAGGCTCAAAGGTGAGGCCAGAATCAATGGACTGATGTGTATACCACTAATTTGAAGGGAGAGCGAAAGAGTGGGATCAGTATTAGGAGGAGGAAAGGCAAGGAGCTCAGTTTTAGAGAGATTTTGTGTCAGAAAGTGGGAGGACATCCAGTCAGTCAGAGATGGAAGAAATGCAAGCAGTGACATGTTGCAGGACGGCAGGGGAGAGGTCCGGGGAGGAGACATATCTGGGTGTCATCAGCGTACATGTCGTAATGGAATCCAAATAAGGTAATAAGTGTGCCAAGAGAGGCAGTATAAAGAGAAAATAGAAGGGCACCAAGGCCTTGGGGGACTCCAACCGAGACAGGACAAAGGGAGGAGGTATCATTAGAAAAGGAGACACTTAATGAGCATTGGGAGAGGTAAGAGGAAAGCCATGAGAGGACAGAGTAACAGAGACTGTATGATTGAAGAGTTTGAAGAAGGAGAGCATGATCATCTGTGTCAAAGGCAGCAGAGAGGTCAAAAAGAATTAGTATGGAGTAGTGTCCTTTGGATTTAGCTGAGATTAGGTAATTAGTAACTTTGATAAGGGCAGTCTCAGTGGAGGGGGGTGGAAGCCAGATTGAAAAGGGTCAAGCAGAGAGTTGGAATTGAGGAAGTGAGACATACGGGTAAAGACAAGTCTTTCCAGAAGCTTTGAGGAAAAAGGGAGCAGGGATATGGGACGATAGTTAGAGGGGGAGGATGGGTCGAGAGATAGTTTTTCAGGATAGGTACTACAGTGGCATGTTTAAGGTCAGCAGAGACAATGCCAAAAGAGAGAGCAGTTGAAAATGTTTGTTAAGGAAGGCACAAGACAAGGGGAGAGAGATCTGATGAAGTGAGACGGGACAGGATCAAGTAGGCAAGTGGTGGGGCGAGAAGAAAGGAGAAGCACAGCCACCTCTTGTTCAGTAGCCGGGGGAAAGTCTGAAGGGTAGTGTGGCAGAAACACTGCTTATTGGTGTGTTTCCCCTTGTATTTCGTGTATTGTGCCATGTTTTCCTGTTTGGGATTGTTCATACGAACAGCATCCATTCGTCCCCTGAACGAGGACCACCCGATACTCCATTAGAATGTTCATACCAATTACTTAAGTGTGAAACCACAGGGGATGTAATGGAGTGCTCCCCTGGGTGGCCACCATTTCGTATAGACGAACGCCAACAAGGGAGAGCATTCGTATCCAGAAAGGAAGTGATTCCCTTGCATGGTGTTCGCACAGTAACTTCACAAACTGAAATAGTTATATAGTTATATAGCTGAAAAGAGACTTGCGTCCCTGAAATCGGTTGGGGAATGTACTTTTGTGGGGTTCTGTGTTTGGTGGGGACACTTTTGGGGTACTGTCTATTTTGGTGGGGTTTCTGTGCCTGAGAGGCAAAGGGGCTAGAGCCTTTTTCCCACGCCTTGGCTCCCAATCACAGAGGATCCTGGGAGGAAGACCCTTGTCTTCTTGTGTGGAAAATCCCTTGCCTGAGCGGCGGGCTTTCTATACCTGGGAGACAAAGGCTAGAGCCTTTTCCCGTGCCTAGGCTCCCAGGCCAGAGGATCCTGGGATGAAATCCCCTGTCTGCTTGTGTGGAAGACCCCTTGCATGGGGTTATGCATAAAAGCGGTGTGTGGCACAATAAAATTGTGTTGTACTCCCAGAGCTGTGTGTCGTCCAGTTACTGGGGGAATGGATGTCTGTATGCTTAATGGTTCCAGAGTGGCTGAAGAAAGGAATTAGCAGAGGTAAGCCCGTAAGGTTACCCGTGGTCTGCTACAGGTAGGAAAGGCATAATCTACGTGTGGTTCAGAAAGAGAAAGACAGGGTGGGGAGAATTCATTCCTTAGCTGTTCAATCTTGTCGGTAAGGTTAGTTTGAGGGGTGGCCACAGCAGGGCAAAAAAGAAAGTTAAAGGTGTCAAAGAGACACCTGGGATTTCAGAAGCATGAACTAATGAGAGAGGAAAAGTATGACTGTTTGGCAAGGGCAAGGGCTGCGCTGTATGAACATAATATGAATCTATAATGGAGAAAGTCTGACTGGGTGAGAGACTTCCTCCAGGAGCGTTCAGCACAATGGGAGCATCTTTGCAGGTAGCGTGTTGATTTAGTATGCCACGCTTGGGGGCGTGTCCTCCTCGAGGTGCTTGTTTGGAGTAGTGTTATACGTGGAGATGGCTAGTGAGGGACAGGAGAGGGAAGGGATGGATAGGAGTTGTAAATCAATATCAGCTGACAGCTGCTGGAGGTCAATAGAATTAAGGTTCCTCGAGAGTTGACGGGGGTTAGGCTGAGGTTGTTGGGTGAGAGGGTATTCAAGAGCAAATGATAAAAGGTGGTGGTCAGTGAGGAGAAATGGAGTGTTGGAGATATTAGACTCTGTACATGCATAAGAGAAAATTAGGTTGAGGGTATTGTGGGGCTACATAGAAACATAGAATGTGACGGCAGATAAAAACCATTCGGCCCATCTAGTCTGCCCAATTTTCTAAATACTTTCATTAGTCTCTGGCC
The DNA here is from genome assembly GCF_036172605.1 of Pelobates fuscus. Classification (NCBI taxonomy): domain Eukaryota; kingdom Metazoa; phylum Chordata; class Amphibia; order Anura; family Pelobatidae; genus Pelobates; species Pelobates fuscus. The sequence goes on along the minus strand of NC_086323.1, from coordinate 18,216,523 downwards.
TTATCTTATAGTTAGGATAGCCTTATGCCTATCCCACGCATGCCTAAATTCCTTTACTGTGTTAACCTCTACCACTTCAGCTGGAAGGCTATTCCATGTATCCACTACCCTCTCAGTAAAGGAATACTTCCTGATATTTTTAAACCTTTGCCCCTCTAATTTAAGACTGTGTCCTCTTGTCTTTTTAAATATAGTCTCCTCCTTTACTGTGTTGATTCCCACTATGTATTTAAATGTTTATATCATATCCCCTGTCTCGTCTTTCCTCCAAGCTATGCATGTTAAGATCCTTTAACCTTTCCTGGTAAGTTTTATCCTGCAATCCATGAACCAGTTTAGTAGCCCTTCTCTGTACTCTCTCTAAGGTATCAATATCCTTCTGGAGATACGGTCTCCAGCACTGCGTACAATACTCCAAGTGAGGTCTCACCAGTGTTCTGTACAATGGCATGAGCACTTCCCTCTTTCTACGGCAAATACCTCTCGCTATACAACCAAGCATTCTGCTAGCATTTCCTGCTGCTTTATTACATTGTCAGCCTACCTTTAAGTCATCAGAAATAATCACCCCTAAATCCCTTTCCTCAGATGTTGAGGTTAGGACTATCAAATATTCTGTACTCTGCCCTTGGGTTTTTACGACCAAGATGCATTATCTTGCACTTTAAATGTCAGTTGCCACAACCCTGACCATTTTTCTAGTTTACCTAAATCGTTTGCCATTTGGCTTATCATTCCTGGAACATCAACCCTGTTACATATCTTAGTATCATCAGCAAAAAGACATACCTTACAATTTAAGACCTTCTTCAATATCACTAATAAAAATATTAAAGAGAATGGGTCCAAGTACAGATCCCTGAGGTACCCACTGGTGACAAGCCCAAACTTCGAATATACTCCATTGACTACAACACTCTGTTGCCTGTCACTCAGCCACTGCCTTACCCATTCAACAATATTGGAATCTAAACTTAAAGATTGCAGTTTATTGACAAGCCTTCTATGTGCAACAGTGTCAAAAGCCTTACTGAAATCTAGGTAAGCAATGTTTACTGCACCACCCTGATCTAATATTTTAGTTACCCAATTAAAAAAATTCAATAAGATTAGTTTGGCATGATCTCCCTGAAGTAAACCCATGTGTTTTTTAGATGTTCAACAATCCTATCCTTTAACATGGTTTCCATTACTTTCCCCACTACTGAAGTAAGGCTTACTGGCCAATAGTTGCCCGACTTTTCCCTACTACCTTTCTTGTAAATGGGCACAACATTCGCTATCTTCCAATCTTCTAGGACTACCCCTGTTATCAATGATTGGTTAAATAAATCTGTTAATGGTTTTGCTAGTACACCACTAAGCTCTTTTAATAGCTTTGGGTGTATTCCATCAGGTCCCATTGACTTATTTGTCTTTACTTTTGAGAGTTGAAATAGAACCTCTTCCTCTGTAAACGAACATGTAACAAATGGCTTATTTGTCCTTTTTCCTAACTAAGGCCCCTTTCATTCATTTTCATCTTTAAATACTGAACAAAAATATTCATTGAGGCAGTCAGCTAGACCTTTATCCTCTTCTACATACCTTCCTTCTTTTGTTTTTAATCTAAGTAATCCTTGTTTTACTTTTCTTTTCTAATTTATGTATCCAAAAAATGTTTTGTCCCCTTTTTTTACTGACTGTGCAATTTTCTCTCCTGTGTGTGATTTGGAAGCTCTTATTAGCCTCTTTCTGCCTAATCTTATAGACCATTCTGCCGTCCTCACTCTGGGTTTTTTTTTTATAATTACTAAATGCTAACTTTTAGTTTTTTACTATTTTGGCCTCATCTGCAGAGTACCACAGTGGTTTCTTGAATTTAGTGATTTTACTGATAAGCCTAATGCAATTTTCTGTTGCCTTCAGTAGTGCAACTTTTAAATAATCCCATTTCTCTTGGACTCTAAATTGCTCCAGTCTGATAATGACTCCTTTACACATTCTAATTTTAGAAAAGACTGTTTTTCTAAAGTCTAAAACTTTTGTTTTTGTGTGGTGTGACTCAGTCACTGTTCTTATATTAAACCACACTGACTGATGATCACTGGATCCTAAACCTTCACCTTTTATTAGGTTAGATTGTATGCTTTCCTTCACATACAGGGCCACCCCTCCCCCTTTCTTACCTTCCCTGTCTTTTGTATAGAAAGAGTACCCTGGTATTGCCATGTCCCAGTCTTTTTTTTTCTCATTATACCATGTCTCAGTAACAGCGACTAAATCTACATTATCAGTTGCCATTATTGCCACAAGTTCATGGATCTTATTCCCTAAACTGCAAGCATTTGTAGACATGACTCTAAGCTTATCATTTTTTAACACACTCGTTACATAGAATGTGACGGCAGATAAGAACCATTCAGCCCATCTAGTCTGCCCAGTTTTCTAAATACTTTCATTAGTCCCTGGCCTTATCTTATAGTTAGGATAGCCTTATGCCTATCCCACGCATGCTTAAACTCCTTTACTGTGTTAACCTCTACCACTTCAGCTAGAAGGCTATTCCATGCATCCACTACCCTCTCAGTAAAGTAATACTTCCGGATATTATTTTTAAACCTTTGTCCCTGAAATTTAAGATGTCCTCTTGTTGTGGTAGTTTTTCTTCTTTTAAATATAGTCTCCTTTACATTTAGTTACTTTCAGTCCTTGTTTTGGGGTGCAATTGGATTGATGTTTTATCACCCTTTTGCCCCCCCCCCCCCCCCCCCCAGTTTAAAATACATCCTAGCAAACCCTCTGAACTGCTCACTGAGAACATTTGTTCCCTTTTGAGAGACGCAAACCATCTTTTTTGTACAGTTTATTTCCATTCCAAACAGAGCTACCATGAGAAATAAAGCCAAATCCTTGCTCCCGACACCATTCACCAAGCCACAAGTTAAAGTCCCTAAAACACATCCGCCTGTCGTTCTGAATGTTATGCACAGGCAGAACTTCAGAGAATGACAGCGTGGCAGCAACCTGCCGTATATCATTGGCAAAAAAAAAAAAAAAACTTCCTTTACCCCTAAAACCTCATTGCAAGCCAAGTCATTTGTTCCTAGATGGACTAGTACATCCAATTCCCCTTCCTGCTTTACTCACTTAACAATTTTACAAATACATCTCCTGTCTCTGTGAGCAGTAGCCCTGGGAAGACATCTCACAAGACCACTATTGTCCAGCTCCACACCTCTTATGATAGAATCCAACAACAACAACTGCTTTCTATTAGGCCTCACCATAGTCTCCAAGCCAGTCTCCATAATTCCACTACACTCAGTGCCTGAGCCTGTCTCCATAACATCACAATACTTGGTGCCTGAGCCTGTCTCCATACATGGGTGGGAGAATTAGCCCACTGCGATAGCCCAAGGGAGAAAGTAATTGAAAGTAGTTTAGAGGCTGCTGAGGTCATGGGTGGGTTAATGGGAATATTGAAGTCCCAGAGAATTAGGGATGGTATGTTAGAGGAGAGAAGTAGGGTAGCCAGACAGCAAAGTGGTCAAAGAAGAGGAGAGGGGATCCAGGGGGACGTTAGATAACGGCAATGTTAGCAGAGAAGAGTTTTACAAGGCGAATCGAATGGGTTTCAAAATGATGAGAAAGAGAGGGAAGGAGGGGGGAAGTGTGTAGAGGTTTGAAGGAGCAGTGAGGCGAGAGTAGAAACTCTACACCACCACCTTTACATTCAGAGTGGCTTGGGTTGTGGGTAAGTTGAAGGCCACCAAAAGTTAAAGATGCAGGGGTAGCAGTGTCAGAGGGGGAGAGCCATGTTTATGTTAAGGCTAGTAAGTCTAGGGAACGAGAGATGAAGAGGTCATGGACAGCAGTGGATTTTGTAATATCGCAAAGTGCATTCCAGAGGGCAGTATTGAAGGAGGGTTTAGAGGAAGAGTAACATGACGCCAGATGCGACTAAGGTGTTGGTCCATTCCACTGTACTTTCTCGCCTTGACTACTGTAATCTGCTTCTCAGTGGTCTTACGTGCTCCCAACTTGCGCCGTTACAGTCCATAATGAATGCGGCGGCGAGGCTCATCTTCCGGTCCGCCCGCACCTCCCATGCCTCACCCTTCTGTCAGTCCCTACATTGGCTTCCTATAAAATATAGAGCTCAATTTAAAATTCTGGTTCTTGCTTTCAAATGTCTACATAATGCTGCTCCCACCTATCTATCCTCCCTTATACACAACTATGTCCCGTCTAGGCCCTTACGATCTGCTGAAGACTTACGTCTATCTTCTGTCCGTACTCCCACCTCTGATGCTCGCCTTCAAGACTTCTCGAGGGCTGCACCGTTCCTGTGGAACTCGCTTCCCTCCTCCGTTAGATGCTCACCCAGTCTCCACTCCTTCAAAAAATCAAGCGTATCAATTAAACTGTTAATAGCTCCCAACTGATTCCTCTTCTGCAACTGTCACTAGTCTGATACTAACCTTACCTTTTGTGTCATTTTACCCCACTCCCTCTATCATGTAAGCTCATTGAGCAGGGCCCTCAACCCCTATGTTCCTGTGTGTCCAACTTGTCTGGTTACAACTACATGTCTGTTCGTCCACCCATTGTAAAGCGCTGCGGAATTTGACGGCGCTCTATAAATAATATAATAATAATAATAATAATGAAATGGGTATGAGATTGGTGTGGTTCCTTGAGTTAGTACATGGTGGGTATGCTGAGATGGGACCAGGGTTTGGAGAGACTTCACCAGCTGCTAGAAGCAGAAGGATAGAAATGAAGTGAAGGTGGGAGTAGGATTTGAAGGTTTTGTAGGAGGGTATGTATATAGAGGATTTGGAAGGAGTTGGAAGAAATAGGCTGGAAAGGCATATGTAGAGTGCATGGGATGAATAGAGAGAGGAGGGGAGTAAAGTGAGGACAATGAAGATGGTGTTGCCAGGGACAGGTGAGCAGAAGGATAGGGATATTTTAGTAATGAGAGAAGTTAGAGTGAAAGTGAAAAATAGAAGGGAGAACATTATTTAGAGAAAATTTGTTTTACTACATACCAATGTAGTGCGTAAAGCACCATTATCCCTCTGATCTCATTTAACCCCTTAAGGACCAAACTTCTGGAATAAAAGGGAATCATGACATGTCACACATGTCATGTGTCCTTAAGGGGTTAAACTGAGCTGTTTGACCAAAACAGGAGGGGGGGAGATGACGGAGGCACCCACAGCCTGACCTCCTACTGATCTAATGTTATTCTACCAATATGGTAAACGGCACCACCTTGGATTTTACCTATTCTTCTTAATGCACTACAACAGGGGTAGCAAACCCTCAGCACTTCAGACCTTGTGGACTACATCTCCCATGATGCTTTGGCAGAATTAAAGCTCTAAGAGCTACAACATTGTCTACAACAGAGCCAAATGTTGCTAACCCCCGCATTATAGAGAGAATAATAATGTGCAAAAATAAGATATTAAAAATAATAAAAACAAGAACAAACATTTCCTGCAAAACTCCATCCTTTGCAGAATTCACAAGGAACTCACTGCAAACAAGCAATTGACTGATTATAACATTTCCATAGGACTTCCTATGGCCAGTGGTTTATGGGAATAGCAAGAGGTTCCAAAAGTTGCAGTACAACGGTCAGCCTATCCTTAAAGTCACCAGCTACTACAACTACTCCTCCAGAAACCCACGTCGTGACACTATGTACATCAGTGCGTTTTGAAACAAAAAGAGCAATCTGTGAATAGAAACCATATGCTTATAGTGCAAAATTAGATTTTAAAAAATGCAATACTGGAAAGAGGGGTGGAACTCCCAGCATATCTACCTGCAGCATAGCTTACAAACAGTAATTGGCATTTTGAGTGTCCCTTTAAGTAAAGGCCAGGCAACTGAGGTGTACTGGGAAAGCACCAAATGTAGCCATGACGCAGTTTAAACCTGCTGTGTAGCATTTTCCTGAACAGTGTGATGCTTTTGTGAATGCATCCTTCCCCTCTGCCGAATGTAGCACCCAAACGGCTGCAGGTTTTGGAATAGTGCTCAGGAAATCCTCATAATTACATATTGTATTGTGTCCTTTTAATAGACCGCTTGCTGCGCATTGCCAGACCTGAAAAGTCAGATTGTTAGATGTGTGAAGCTTCTAAACATTATAGTATTATGTAAAAATCTCAAGCCCATAACTCGTGTGAACACAATGAGAAATTAATGTGAATGGGATTGCGTTTCAAGCCAGCGCTAGCCATTTTCTGCCATTTGTGATATAGCAAGAAACCAGGAAATGGAATGTTGTGAAACATTATGCTACAACGTTACATAGTTAATTAAATAATTACAAAACACGAGATAGTGTGTAACATTAGAAATAAAAGGTAAGAAAACAAAGCTTTACTCTCATAAACTGTATATCATATATTTATATACATGTAACAGGTTAATGAATAACATCTAATAATGTGCACCGTTATTCAACTTTGAAAATTATCCTTAACGGGACCTGCCAAGCACCATAACCATTTCAGCTTTTTGCTGTGTTTACAGTACAAAGATTTTACGGGTGAAGTAAAACAGTTTTTTGGGCAAATTATTCAAATGGAAAAAAGTAAAGATTTAGATTTTCACTACACCTCAAGCCCACTCATTCAGCTTGGGACGTCATATATGAAAGCTTTGCATGGTCAACGTATCATAACAAAAGGGTGAAGGGTGATTTGGCTAATATTTCGGATCCAAAATGGGGAAATCAAAACGTAGTCTTTAAAACTCTTTTTAACATAAGATCTGCTGTAAGATAAGAGGGTTCAATTTAATGGAGTATGCTAAACATTATTAATTACACAACGTTAGCTTAGTGAAGTAATGTTGGTGTATAGATCATGTCCCTGCAGTCTCACTGCTCAATGCCATTTGGGAATGAAATCACTTTCAAATCTGTTGATACAGCCATAGCTACACCTCCCCTGGCTTTGACTCACACTCAGTCAACATGAAAACAAGTGTTTCATTCGGATCTTACAGCACAGTGTGTTTACTTTAGATGTGTTTTATCTCCTGCTCGGTTTATTGAACTTTAGTCACACACAGGAGTCTCCTGTAGGCTGCAGCAAGATATTAACAGAGCAGGAGAGAAGATATTCTAAATTAAACACATTGTGCAATAAAGAAAGCTAAAACATGTAGACTCCTTTTCAGAAAGTGTGTAGGGAAGCAGTATAAGCTGTTTTAGTGCTTAGCGTGTTCCCTTAAGTCCACAGTTCTGTATCCTGGGTGCAGTTCTGAGATCAGAAATAGACTTTCTGGAGTATGAATGGAACAGTTGCATCTAGATAACAGCTCCTTTGGAGAAGGTGAAAGATACGTCTGGAAGACATCAACCGGCATCTAACCAAGTATTCCTTGAGTTTTTATCATTCTATGTGCTCTTCAGGTCTCCAGACTTCAATCATTCAGCTCAGAGAATATTAGAATCAGGCACATCACTTGGAGACCATTGGGTGTAAATGAGGTATTTAACTTAGCTTGCAAAATATGTGTACAGCCTGGTGTACATGGACCAAAGAAGAGTGTAGTATGTAGATCTATATGGTTCAAGGACAAGTAGAGTACGGACATTCTGGATTGTACACTGACCTCATGGCCTTACATCCAAGTCCCTTACAACAACTACATGAAGGGTACAGTGTGTTTTCTTAGGAGTGACAAAATCAGGAAGCAAATACTAACCGTATTCAACATTATCTAAGGTAAAACATCAGTATTCTGCTGCTTTGTTCCTGACAGCTATAGGACGGAGGTCCAATGACATATTATATACCCCGGATACATGACGGTCAGGTCTAGCGATAACAGATTGTGTGTCACTGGACATCAAACTTTACGCAATATGTAAAATGGACACTGGGTGAACTAAAATGATACAGCAACAAATCAAACTCCTTGCCCGTCATCGATATACTTGGCCAACCTTGAAATCTGCTCAATGAATCCCATCATTTATAGTGTGCGGGTGTAGATCGTGTGGATACAGCACAGCAGGGGTTACGTTTTCATAGAAAGATTTCCTAAAACCGCAGCACTTTGAATTAAACATGTGGACACAAACTTCATCTTGAGGATAAAAAAAAAAAAAAACTTCTGCTTTTGTAGTTTTGTTTTTAGATTAAAAGGAAAATGAAAGAGATGAGTAAATACAGGAAAGTGTGATTCTTACATAGTGGGGAATTTCTGGGGGAAAAGCCTGTTTAATGCACTTAGCACTGAAAAGGTAGCGTTTATTTCTTTCTTGTTCCAGAGGTTATTCACAACCATGAGATTTGTGCACAATCAAGAAAAAAAAATGTAAATAAATAAATACACATTTTAATACAAAAAGTGTAGACAATTGATAGGAGGAGGAGTGGGGGGGAGGGAGGAGAATCCCAGTTCTTGCTGAATTTTAGCCAAGAATTCACAATTTCCGATTTATAACAAAGTCTAAGAGGATTAAAAAAAAAATAAAACAACATACAAACTACAACAACTCGTCTGAGCCCTGTGGCATTTAAAACGTTGTCATATCTTGTCATCCTGGAAAGGAGGGTAGATTATTTAAGTTATGCACAACAAGGGTCAATGTAAATCCTTTTAAATCATGATACAACTAGATCACTCATGACGGATGTAATCCGTGTGCCAACTCTATATAACCTGCGGCCAGAGGTAGCTCCCCAATTTTTGTAGAACTACACACCCCATAATGCTCGACTATGGTTAAACCAGGCAAAGCATAAAGCATTGAGGAAGTTCCCCAACCACCTTTGACCCACATTGCTGTATAGACCAAGAGTTGAGAGCCCCCAAGTTGACACCAGTGTACATGACTTTCTCCATCCCCACGGCAACTGCTTACAATAACTTTCTTACTGTAGCATGGTGAACTGCTACAATTCCAGTTCAGTCAGATTCCGACATCACATTTGAGAAGATTTAGCATATGATCTAAACTCTAGACCTTCCATGAGACTCGATTCAGTGATTAGCAGCTGTAAGGCCAGATAAGAGTGATACGAGGCTCTGTTCAGCAGCAGGTGGGGCAGGTTGTGGTTAGCAATACCTTCATTGGTTTGGTTGCAGTTTATTCTTTAAACTTTTGTAATCTGACTGTCATCCAAACTGTCAATCACTTCTCTAGGTTGTTACTTAAAGGGGCACTATAGGCACCCAGACCACTTCATCTAATTGAAATGGTGTGAAAGACTGCAGTTTTAGACAACCAATACTGCCTCTAGTGGCTGTCTACCAGATAGCCACTAGAGGAGTTCCCTGGAGTTTCACTTTGTGACATGACACTGGACATCCTCACACTCTGCATGAGGACATCCAATCTCTAGGAAAACCCCATGAAAAGCATTGACGCATTACTTGCCTATGGAGAAGGTCTGAAGTTCACACAGAGGTTGCCGCACATGCACATAATGTTCCCCCACCCCCATTGTTTAATGTCAGAAATAGTGGAACAATACCCATCACCGAGGGACATCAGCTCTGGAATCGGGTTGTAAGTGAACAAAGTGTCATTCAACCCATTACAATGCGAACAAAGTGTTGCTTTAAAAAGGACAACGGCCACATCAACTTTAATTTTTAAAACAATTCTCCTTTCAGGTTTTGGAAGGAAATATACTAAAAGGTAGGGATGAGTTTTCCTCATTGTTTAACATACTTCATTTCACCAACAATCACAGACAGAATTCTTCAGCCATACACATGCACCTTGAGTCTGACAGTTATATGGTCGATGATGTCACTGCACGGACATGGAGTGAAGCAGGGAAGACCATAGAGACTGTCTGTCTGGTTTTACACACTGTCCGACCCAAGGTGTATGGGCTAAAGGATCCTGTCATGTACTAAGGGTTTTTCAGGAGTTTAATTTTTCTCTTTTCTTTTTTTTTTTAACATATACTTCATTGAACAAAGAATCCATTTCCTTTTGAAACTTGATGAAATGATTACTACATTAAAAAAAAAAAAAAATATTAGCGTTGAGGGGACAGTTTCTTTAAGTCATTAATAAATGCTATGATGGGGATCTGAAAACAGATTTTGGCCTTTATTCAATATGCAGAGAGCTTATGGAATGCATAACTGGGGCCAAAAAAGAGAAGAATTGAAAAATGTTCAACTCAACAAAATTAAAATACGTACATTCTTTCCAGTTAAGCCATTTGCACCTAAACTTGGGCAACTCTTTAGGCAATTCAGCAAAAGTTACAATTTATCACATTAACCCCTTCAACGAACGAATGTCTTGTAACGGAGTTTTATATATATAAAAAAGCAGTTTATTGAAAATAAACCGAACAGGGTTCAAACCTAAAAAGTGGCAAATCCACTTTACATTTATTAAACCCAGGCCCACTGAAAGGGAGAGGGGTTTTGTGGCATCAGATCAATATAAAATAGGAAATAAAATGTAATGTAAAATTAATATCATGGACAGACTACAAACGTATAAGAGATTGGGGCTCAATGTATTGTGTGTTGGGTTTTCAAGTCTAAAGGAGGTAAAAAAAAAAAAAAGGCAGGATTGTTGGGGTGTCAGGGTTTAGGGTCATATTAGGATACCAGCCTGCTTGACGTCAATTTGTATTTGGGGGAAGGGGCCAGAGGGCTCATTGTATGAGGGGTCCATGAGAAATTCCCATGGTATCAGGGTATACGACAGATGTTAGGGGAACTCCAACAGTTGGCAATTTTGTCATTGCTGGGTGAATAGACACTTTATTGGGATACACAACCTGATTATCAGGAAGTCGAGACACATGGCCAGGGTTTCAGGGCACTGATACAAATCTCATGTGGCATTGGCCAGTGTCTTACAGATTCACCTGGCATTGCTTAGATTCTCAGATTCCGGAGCTTTATGGGTGCATGCCAGAATCCTATATCATTGGGTTGTGTGTCAGGGTAACTGGACAAATATTCGGGGCATCAAACTGCGTTGACCAGATCCTCGTGTGTCGAAGTGTCACAAGGTCATCCTCTATAGCTTAGCTTGCACTGTATAATGTCTGACACTACTTACAAGAATTTAAATTATTTTTATAAATACCTTGCAGACCAATTATCTCCTGGAATTCATAGAACCCAAGAACATCTTCAAATCAACGCACGTCAGAACCCCTTTACCTGTATACAATGTATATGTTTAATTGTTTAAGGGTTAATACTCTCCTGGGAGTTAGTTTAGAAAGTTCATGAGTAATGCACACAGACATGTATTAAACTTCAAAAAAAAACTACCACTACAAGCCATGGGGTCCAAATAAAAACAAAGCGAAGGGGACACCTACAGTTTATTTCAGAATATTTAGCAATGTCAGTGATCAGCTCCTTCTACCCTTATCTCGGGATCAGATTAAGCAGTGATGGCTGAATTTGGCACTCTAAATGTGAACTACATTCATCAAAAAGCCCAGCCAGCAGATTGTTCAATGAACATTTAGGAAAGTCAACTCCTACTACTCTGAGCTCACCATCAGAATAAGAAGTGGGGGCTACATTTGGCCCCAGGAATCTGCCAATGCTTAGGATTAGTTCAGCATCATGGGACTATAATCCACACACATTTAGGGTGCTAGGTTTAGCCATCACTGGATTGGATTTTTAAATATATTTTATTTTATAACATGTCCATTGCACAGCATCCAGTGTCTGAGATCCCAAGCTGGCCTCCCATACACTCCCAGCAATAGCTAGGATTGTAACCCCTCCTGATGCAGCCCCCTTGCTCTGTCTGATTACTTTACAGTAATTAAAGGACTCACCTTGTTAGAAGGAGCTGAGTGTGTCAGACTGGCAGCACCATATAAATCCTTAGACAATGTCTGCTTGTGAAGCTGATCAGGGGTTTAAAGCCAGAGAACCCTCCCAGCTCTAAGCATGGGACACTCACAGCAATGCTGCTGAGTGAAGTTTGCATTAAACAAACTGCCTTTTTTCCTGCCAGTGATGTCACATCCTGATTTTGTCTCCAGCTGTTCTTGTGATAACTTGTTCAGCTCCCTGCACTGCAGGCTGATAGGTCTCTATCTGGCCAGCCATGTGCACTGCCAGCAGCTCCCATTACCCTTAACCCTGTGTGGGCCAGTGGGAATGAATAATGTATCTTTATGGTAACATTGTTCATTTCAGTTACTGTGTGGTCTATTGTTTACAAAGTAGCAAGTTGTTAGCTGAGTGCAGTTTAGGAATGCAAAACATGGATACAAATTCTAAGAGGATAAAAGCTTTTCCAAACAATGTACATTGTAGCATTACAGAGGGAGGGGTATCACATGAGATAATGTCTTGACAGAACTTTTGTTTATGAGATGCTTCCTTTTCTTTTTAAATTAAAGGAACACTATAGTCACCTAAATTACTTTAGCTCAAAAAAGCAGTTTTAGTGTATAGATCATTCCCCTGCAATTTCACTGCTCAATTCACTGTCATTTAGGAGTTAAATCACTTTGTTTCTGTTTATGCAGCCCTAGCCACACCTCCCCTGGCTATGGTTGACAGAGCCTGCATGAAAAAAAAAAACTGGTTTCACTTTCAAACAGATGTAATTTACCTTAAATAATTGTATCGCAATCTCTAAATTGAACTTTAATCACATACAGGAGGCTCTTGCAGGGTATAGCAAGCTATTAACATAGCAGGGGATAAGAAAATCTTAATTAAACAGAACTTGCAATAAAGAAAGCCTAAATAGGGCTCTCTTTACAGGAAGTGTTTATGGAAGGCTGTGCAAGTCACATGCAGGGAGGGTTCATAAACAAAGGGATTTAACTCCTAAATGGCAGAGGATTGAGCAGTGAGGCTGCAGGGGCATGTTCTATACACCAAAACTGCTGCATTAAGCTAAAGTTGTTCAGGTGACTATAGTGTCCCTTTAACCCCTTAAGGACACATGACGTGTGTGACACGTCATTATTCCATTTTATTCCAGAAGTTTGGTCCTTAAGGGGTTAATGTTATATTAAAGGGACACTATAGTCACCAGAATAACTGCAGCTTATTGAATTTGTTCTGGTGAGTAGAATCATTACCTTCAGGCATTTTGCTGTAAACACTGTCTTTTCAGAGAAAATGCAGTGTTTACATTACAGCCTAGTGATAACTTCACCGGCCGCTCCTCAGATAGCTGTTAGAGATCCTTCCTGGGTCATGGCTGCCTAAAATGCATCCAAACATTCAGTATCTCCTCCCTCTGCATGCAGACACTGAACTTTCCTCATATAGATTCATTGATTCAATTCATCTCTATGAGGAGATGCTGATTTGCCAGGGCTGTGTTTGAATCATGCTGGCTCTGCCCCTAAACTGCCTCCTTGACAGTCTCAGCCAATCCTATGGGGAAGCATTGTGATTGGCTCAGGCCACCACTTCTGATGATGTCAGCCAAACAGAGCAGGCAGAGGCAGCAGCTGCAGACTTGATAACTAGTAGGATTTTACTATATGTAGGGAGGCAAGGGGAGGTCAGGAGGGGGGTAGATGGTTTTAGCACTATAGGGTCAGGAATAACTGTTTCTGTTCCTGACTCTGTAGTGTTCCTTTGAAGTACAACTTGTCCCTGTCTTCATTCTTCTCTTCTCACAGGGTTATTCACCAACGTGAGAATTCAAAGTGAATTTCAACTTTAAGGCCAAAGTAGCTACACTGGAACAATAGCTGTCTTAGAGAAAGTTTGCAGTTTGGCCATTTTTACCTTGAATTTAAAATTCACTTGGAATTCTTACTTTAGTAAATAATGCTTCAAATAATGATCTAGGGCAGGGGTAGGCAACCTACGGCACTAGTGCCATGCACGGCACTCGAGGTGTCTTTCCACGGCACTCAAGGCTGCTAGAGCCAAACAGGGTCTGGCCTATCAGGAGTCTCAGTGAAACTTCAGATATCTGCTAATACAAAGAGGTAGTGAAGGACAATCCTCAATTTATGCATTGCAGCACTTAGAGGAAGTGATCTCAGATCACTTCCTCCCAGCACTTGTGAATGGGAATCCACACTGTAGTAGAGCAGTCCACAGCTCATGTTGCAGCTCCTGTCCTTGACCTGTACCTGCCCAGGCTGGTCCCCACTGGAACCCAGGGAAGCCACCCACACTGCTAGATATACACAGACCTGCAGAATAAGCCTCCCCTCATACAAATAATACGAACAGCCCACACACAAACATACACACAATCCCCACAAACGCAACACCACTAACAATCTACATACATGCACACAATCCCACATGCAGCCTCTCACGTGCAAAACCCCAAACAGCCCCCATACACTACCTAACACACAATGTGACATATCCATCTACACACAATTCCACAAGCAGCCCTCATACACAGCCCACATTCATATGTATCATACACAATACCATAAACTACTAATGAACATATACAATATAATAGCTCATATACGCACAAATACAACGATACAAAGCAATTACAGTATAAATAACACAAGCAGAATATGGCAGCACACACACCTCAATTTAAAAAAATAGGATCGGCAGGGCCGATTTTGGGGGCCCCAAGCAAAATGGACATGGTGCCCCCCCCCCCCCCCCCGCACACAAAGCCTACAGGAACCACAGCATAGCCATACAGTTTAAGTTCACCCACACTTTATATAAATAAAAAAAGGTTTACAGTGCAAATACTGCTGTTGCATATAATGTGCATAAAACTTGAACATTTTCAACAATTGAAAATTCCCTGTGTTCTCCTCATCTCCCCTTCTCCTCACCCCCCCTCCCTGTGTTCTCCTCATCTCCCCTTCTCCTCACCCCCCTCCCTGTGTTCTCATCTCCCCTTCTCCTCACCCCCTCCCTGTGTTCTCATCTCCCCTTCTCCTCACCCCTCCCTGTGTTCTCCTCATCTCCCCTTCTCCTCACCCCCCCTCCCTGTGTTCTCCTCATCACCCCTTCTCCTCACCCCCCCTCCCTGTGTTCTCATCTCCCCTTCTCCTCACCCCCTCCCTGTGTTCTCCTCATCCCCATGTGTTCTCTTCATCTCCTCACCCCCCTGTGTTCTCATCTCCTCACCCCCCTGTGTTCTTCTTACTCCTCCCCCCTCCATGTTCTTCTTACTCCTCCCCCCTCCATGTTCTTCTTACTCCTTCCCCCCTCCCTATGTTCTTCTTTCTACCCCATGTTCTTCTTACTCCTCCCCCCTCCCTATGTTCTTCTTACTACTCCCCCCTATGTTCTTCTTACTACTCCCCCCATGTTCTTCTTACTACTCTCCCCCCTCCCCATGTTCTTCTCACTCCCCTCCCTATGTCCTTCTTACTCCCCTCCCACCCTCCCTGTGTCCTTCTTATTCCCCTCCCCCTGTGTCCTTCTTATTCCCCTCCCCCTGTGTCCTTCTTACTCCCCTGTGTCCTTTTTACTCCCCTCCCCGTGTCCTTCTTACTCCCCCGCTTATGTTCTTTTTACTCCCCCCCTCCCTTCCTTCCTCCCTATGTTCTTCTCACCTCCCCTTCCCTGTAGCGTGGCCGAGCTCAGGGTGCACTTCCTGTCAGTCCGGCCGGGAACAGGAAACTAAATCTCCTGTACCGCGTGGTACCCAGCCGGACTGACAGGAGGAAGAGGAGCTCGGCCACGCTACAGGGAAGGGGAGATGACGAGAGAGGCAGTGCTGCAGCCGCCTGAGGCTCTCTATAGAGCGCTCAGGCGGCTGCAGCCTTATAGAAATGGCCGGCCCTGCTTGGGGGCCCAGGCCAGCTCGGGGCCCCAAGCAATTGCTTGGTTAGCTTGCCTTGTAGCGACGGGCCTGAGGATCGGCACGCTACGGGACATCACAATCCTATATCGGCACAGTGCTGCTAAAAGGTTGCCTACCCCTGATCTAGGGAGTTAAGATAGAGGCGTCCAGTTGCAGGATAAAGTTGTGGATTTCTTCCTTAAATTTTATTTTTCAAGACTTTACCAATACACATTTGTGAAACATTGGGAATAAATAAATATATTGTTACAAAATCCTGCAAAGTGGCAATTCCCCTTTAAAGATACGGAGGGTTAATGCAATTTTAATGTATTATAAGATAAAATAGAAATAAAGTAATATATATATCCTCTATTTTTAATGTTCCTCATTTTGAAATAATTCCTCAATCTCCGATTCTCCAATAGTGAATTTCTTTACAGACATGAAGTGGCTGAAATTCTCTTTTTTTATTTATTAAATTGGCATTTGTATAAATTAACCTTATTGCCCCCCTCTGGCTGTCAAGCAGATAACAGGTTCTGTTACTTCCTGGTTTGTTTAGCTCAGTGGAGATAAAATCTAAAGGCAACAATTGCCCAGAGCACATGCCTTGTAAAGACTTGGGAAGTCTGTGATTGGACAGCCACAGAAAGTATGGGTGGGGTTTGAGGGGGCGGTCTTTCAAATGCTGCAGACAAGAGATCTACAGGTTTTGCAAACTGTGTTTTTATATAGTCCCAATGAAAAATATGCATTATTAAATCAATGTATGTTTTATTGTGGTTATAGCTACTAAACAGTGAATTTATTTTGTTTGGATTTGGTAAGTGGAGTGTCACATAATCCCCACTCTCCTGTGCAATGTACAATGATGGAAAGTGTATACAAACCCGGAGTTGCTTGCAGGGTTTTGATGTTTGGGGGAAAAAAAGTAATTTAAATTAATGAAATTTGTTTTCACAAATGATGTGGGCTATTGTTCAGACCCATTTGTAACTGTCACAGCGTTTGTCAAAAGTTTTAATTTTTAAACAAGCATGCATGCAACTTGTATGCGGCTCTGATGCCTGGAGTGTCCCTTTAAATTCACCTTTACAGGGATCCTTTTAATACTCACATCACCTACATTCACTATTGCAGCAGGATTATTTTCTTTGTGAAAAGGGTTGAGATTTTTCATTAAACAATGAAATGTGATGAAGTAAACAAACCTAATTGCACAATTCAGACCACTATTTCACCATTATTGGATCTACATTGCCAAATCGAAGATTTGAACAACAGAGGATGTCAATATAATATCAGGGTTCTAGGCCTTCCCTAGCCTGAATCTGAAGACCCCCTCCACCCCACCGCCTTTTACCTTGTAATGGTTTCTGATATGCTGATTCCTATCCGCATTGTCCTTGCAACAGTGAGACGACCCCCTCGATAGGAAGCCCTTTTGCAATTCCCATAACATATTGTTTGTTTTTATTTTACCTTTACATAATTTTCAAAAAACGGGACAATTACCTTATTCACCTTGGTTTGAATTACAATCAGCCCAGCCTACCCTAGAGTGACCTCACTTCAAAAAGCTTTTGTCTTTTTGACTGTCTGCTCCTAATGTATTGTAGGTCTTGTCAAAACTTTTGTGCATCCCTTACTCCATAGTCTTTTAGTGTTTAGCACTATCAACCAAGAAATGGAAACATCAACCTTAGAGGCCAAAGACCCGTATCTGCATAGGGGCCGAAGACGACTCGTAGGAAAGGATACAGTCTTGAGAACTTTACCTACGCAGACAATCTCTCACGGTTAAGACAATTCTGTTTCAAAAACATCTTTATTAGCTTAATAAATAGAAAATATAGGTGTCTTTTGTTGACGATCCCCAGATTCTTATTGATCCCACATTCCCTCTAGCACTCTCAGTGTGTTTCTTATCAAAACAGTTAAGGTGCCTTAATTCCTACTGCCCGAGTACTCTTTAGACGTGTCCTTTTTCCTAGAGGCTCGACCTACACTTTGTTTTGGGAACTCTTTTCATAATAATAATATTCAGTGATAAAATTAAATTATTCATAAAAGGTGGAGTAGGAGGAATTCATCACAATATAAATTTGAACTAAAAATAAGAAAACAATTTGAAAGTCCAAGATACAGTATAAAACAATTCTACTAAGCAAAACAGATATAATAAAACTTTACTTATAAAGCAATTAGCAAATAGTTTAAACTCTAAATAGGAAGAAAAGAATTAACTTTAATAAATGTGTGCCCCTTAAAACCACCATAAGAAAGGCTGTATAAACAATCGGTGCCAATAAGGATTGTTGCACATGCACAGCTGAAACCAAGAAACACACAGCCGCCATTTTAAGATTTACTAAGGGATCTGCCAGAACGGAATTCCGAAGAGACTAAAACAATGTCTGGAGACGCTAACCAGCTATTTTTGCAAAGACATGTTGGCTTCTGTGCTGGTGGCTTAAGAAGGAGTAGTTAATGGGTTCTTGCAAGCACTATAACTACTTAAAAACCTCTAAAGGACACAGCTTCAGAAGCAAAAGGTCAGCATGGCGGAACATTTCCGTCATGTGTCCTTAAGAGGTTAAGTATTTTGAACTTGCAAGATGCATAGGCATCTATAATACATTATGCAAGATGATGCATGGAGACAGAAGGCTAATGGGAAATGGAAACGTATTTTCTCCAAATATTGACGATTACGTGAGACGAAGTAGTCATGTATATCTTTTGATGCTATTGGAACTTTGATGAAATTCAGACAGAGCCACTTCTAGCTCTGCAGCTCATAACAACAGTGCCCACCCTGGGAAACGGTTGAATCGTGATAAATAAATGGTAAGAAACTAGTAACTAATGAACCTTTTACCTCCTTACTGCCCTCTCTAAATCAACTCTTTATCGACACACTGCTACAGCATGCAGATCTTTTACCCAGAACAATGTATTCTGAGTAGTCTGTATGTGAGAACTACCCCTGGAAAGACAGGCTAGATGGCTCTGGGTGATTTTTGAAAAACCAATGACAGGTAAAAAAAAAAGGCTTTAACATTTTATTAACTGCCTCTGAGCTGGAGGATAGGAAAAAACTACACACACCTCGGAGGAAGTAGCATTTATAGATTCTATGTTTACAGGATCAGTTTGGGCACAGTTTCAAATTAATCGTAATAAAGTAGGGAAGTTGTTATGGTATCAAGAGGTCCCTGGCACCATCTCACATTTAGGGTTTAAACTATTCACTAATGGTTTAACCCCAACGTTTATTTTTCAGCGCTGGATCGCTCTGTCCACCTGTCCTTCTGCTTTCAAGATATCCTAGATAATGGAAGGTTTGGGCAGGGACGCCGCTGATTGTTTTAGAGCAGTCAGCTGATGCTCTAAGCCAATCAGTAGCTACCCATTTCGTAAGAAAAGGAATGCAACTTTTTTATGAATGGGAAGCTACTGATTGGCTTAGAGTGTCAGCTGCCTGTTCTAAGCCATTCAGAGATGCTCCTGCCCAATACGGCCTTTCCATTATCTATGATTCCAGAAAGAGGTAAGGCAGAGCGACCAGGTATGGGAGCACAGACTTTGGGGTTAAACCATTTGTGAATGGTTTACCCTTAAAGGTGAGACAGTACCAGGGACCTCCTGGCACCATAACAACTTAATTTTAAGTTTTTACGGTTCCCAGACTGGTCCTTTAACCCCTTAAGGACACATGACGTGTGTGACGTGTCATGATTCCCTTTTATTCCAGAAGTTTGGTCCTTAAGGGGTTAAGGCATTTATTATTCTACTGATTATTTTCCTGTTGTGTCAGCTGAGAAGGAGGAGTGATAATTAATCATTGATAACGCTGCCATGGTTACCCAGGAACCCACATTACTTGTAAAGTGACGGATAAATTGAGGGAACACTGGTATCGGCTGAATTCATTTTGTGAGCAGACATCAAGAAATGTAATCATGTAAATTTTAATTGCTTAATTTATCATGTGCATTAATTGACCTAAACTGTAATATGCGGGTACATGGTAAATGCTTCCAAGCGATTTTTATTTTATTGAAATGTATAGATGGAGATTTATTCACTAATAATATTAATAACGAAGTATTTAAACAGGAAATCATGAATAATGAATTAACTTGTGTATCACACAAGGTTGTTGATGGAAACATTGTCCAGAAGCTGCTACTTTGTTCTCGGTTGTGCAATTACTAATAATTTAAAGGAACATCAATACAACCTTCATGCATTTGACAGATTTTGGCTTCAACAATATGCTGTAATTTCTGTAAAAACATTTTTTTTTTTTTTTTGCATGCTCAAATCTTTAGAATTTTTTTAATAAAAAAATAAATGTTTTGCAAAATACTGCATCATAAGACTGCCTCTTTAGCCAAACCCCCTTTTCAGAAAAATACTTCCTATCAAATGTATGTACACATCTCTGCTGCTGACATCACTGAATGATCAGAACAACAAACCGAGCTGCATTAGAAGGAGAGGACACCCAGTGAGACAAATAGTAAGGATATCACTACCTGTTTGGAGTTTCTTTGTTGGACTGCAGCCGGGTTGTAAGTTAAAAGTAACTCACTCAGTGAGGCAGGCATTTGGTACTGAAATTTGGCAAAACATTTATATTTGTTTCTACAAAAACTATAAAGCTGGGGGGCGGAGCCAGGCTGCTGAGCTGAACGGTCGCACACAGTTGGAGCTCCGTACAGCAACGCGATTTAAAACGATTTGGAACTACTTTACAGCGACTACATTATCTTTAATAAGCCTGAACTACCTCACGGAGAGTGGGAGCACCTATGCCAACAAAAGCACTGGCAATCTAGCGGTTACGGAACCGGCAGCACGACCGAGGCCTACCTGGTGGTCTGGGCCTTGAGGGGCGGCCGACCTCGCGGTTTCTGACCATCCAGATACAAGTCCCACGGCGGTCTGACACACCGATACCCCCCCCCGGCCGGTGAGGGATATCCCGGCGCCCACAACATCGGACACTCCTGCGTTACCTGCCAGCCCTGGTTCCCGCTCATTGAAGCAATAACTGCATCTCCAAGATGGCGGACGCACAGGACATGTGGGCAGATGCTGCAGAACAACTACCGCAAGCTACTGCTAACCCAGCGGACCGACTCATGCAGCGGCTGGATGAAGCCTTCTCCAGATTCTGGACAGCACTCGAATACTGCATGATGTCTGCATCAAACAAAAGGGAAGCTGAGCGCAGAGATGAGAGCGAACCTCCCTCGGGTACAGCATCGGGAGAGACTCCCGCTGCCAAAGTTATACACCCACCAGGGCTGAAAGCCACGAGGGGCTCTACCAATACGCACCAACCACGCAGACGGAAGGCAAACCGCCGATGGCAGCGCAGGTCCACCACTGCCTCCTGTTCCCCCAGAGGGGAGAAGGTCTGGGACTTACTGACCCCCCGAGACAGCGGCCTGAAGATGTCGGCTTTAGTGAAGACCTGGGGCTGGAGGGGTGCCTCGCCTCGCTCCCGTCGCTCAGAAAACATCGCAGATCACCCAGGACGTACCGTGCAGCGCATCAGCAAAGGAATTGGCTAGCCGCTAACAAACACTGATGCCCAGCACCGAGACGGGCACAGTGGGCCACACCGACTCTGCAGCCACTGGCACATCGTTGTGGGACTCTCATATTCATATAAGACGAAGACACTAACCATCTAAAATAGTATTTATGCAAACAATGTGTTACACTGATCGTACTGGCAGCTAGCATAACCCTCTGATCCAAGGTTCTATAACCTGTCAGAAATGTCCATGATACACATAACGCTTGTCATACTGTAGATTGCCCTGGTGGGAATGTAAACCTCCTGTAACACACTATAACCATACAATGGGCAACCCGGTATACAACCATAGGCTACCACTATGGGGACACCAAGCCCACTAGCCAGGTATCACACCCTAGGAGTTCAACCCTCCCGCTATAACATTACAGGTTACATGTGAGCAAAATCTCATAGCACCTAGGTAAGGATGACAATATTGTGTGCTTATCACAGTTACTAACACACTTCAGGTTACCTATATAAATTAAGCAGTTCACTACCATTGAGCTATATCACTACTTAACCAAGCTGAATGTTGTTATATGTTTGTTCAACACCTCAATATATATCTAAAATGCCACTTATATCTTATAAAATTTCAGAATAATCTTATATGTACATTCGCTGCACAAGCCATGCTTTCCTCTTTTGTTTTCTCCTCTACCTATTTCTCCAGGACATGTGCATTAAGCTAGCATACTTAAAACCAAACGTGAAACTAAACCACTGTACTAGAGATCATATTAATATTATAAAAATGTGCCTGTATATCGAATGCCATGATATGTAATACCAATGTTCACCTATTCTACCGGATATCGCTGTTGTGGCGCACGCCGGCGACTTGTTCATTTTGTGCACACCCAAAATAAAGAATTAAAAAAAAAAAAAAAAAAAAACTATAAAGCTGTAAACATGCAAAAAAAAAAAAAAAAAAAACCAAGATATATTAATAATTCCAAAATCTATTAAATGCATCATCAAGTGCATTCAATTTGTAATGTGCCCGGAGTGACCCTTTAACAGTTTTTAACCAGGAAGGTACATGTAGCTGTTGTAGAGAATTGATTAATTGATTCTAATTAAGGAATGGAATGGTACTCATATTATTGACCCTAGAAAGATGAAAGGCTAAGTTGATCACAAGTATTGAATTTACTCTTTCCTATAAAAATAGTACCGCTGCGTCACTAATCACTATCTCAATTCACCACATTTCACAGTTCAGTGGGTTGATTAGTGAACCCCAGACTACTGAAATAGTAACTATATGTTGGTCCATTCTGGAAGTTCGGTTAAGCGACTTGATAATTGTTGCCATTGTTTGACTCTTTCTCAGGAGGTTCTGGCAATGGCATAGGTTTTTCTCCCATTTTCTAGCACAATGTATAGATGGAATTTGATGCTCATTAAAAAGAGCAAAAAGTCGTTTTGGGCACTACAGTTGCCCTGTGACATAGTGGCTAATGGAGCTGCTTCACTCGTCCTCATATACTCTTCCCCTATGATGTTGTACAGAGGAGACTGAGTATGGGAGTGTGAGAACTTCGGAGGGATGCAGGACTGGCTGGCTACAAAATAATAGCTAAAAGCTGACTTCGGGTTCTGTGCTCTTCCTGCTTCAATCTCTCTTACAGCCCTGCATCCTGCTGTCATCATGTGACAGTGTGGTATGACCCATTCTGCCACACTCACCACATCCACCTCTTTTGTGGTGGAATCTCGGTAAAAATAAATTTAGTAGGCCGAGATTACCACGTGGCATGTGTACGTGCATATGCTGACGTATCGATCAGTTGGTTGCACGAGGCAAGATACGATCAGTAGTGTACGGAGCATGTGCAAGAATACAGGATGTAGTATTCCCCTCCTCCATTGTGCTGGACAAGCCATGCGGTCAAGCAGGAAGTTAATTCTTATTTGTATTGATTGGTCAAGAGAATGTGCGGGTGGAGCTTAATATGGGAGGAGTTATGTGCCTATATAAGGAGCCTGCACTATTGTCCGGGGCTCAGAACTTGTTGTATTTTGGTGACGTTAGTCCCTCTGAGTCCCGATCGGTGATCCAATAAAGAATCTCTTCCTTCCTGAAGAAACCTGTGTCCATCTCTCTGTGCTTCGCTTCCGTCAGTTTCTCCGGTATCATTTGGTGCATTGGCCGGGAAGCTCATCGTTCAACGGTAGCTGAGAGGCAGAGGCGTGAGACGGTCTATCTTTGCCCACGTTCTCTACGGCTGCACCCCTGAACTTCTGCGTGGACCTCCCTTCGTCTCGGCGCCACTGGTCTGTTGTCCAGGAGATCATCGGCCTCTACGTAAGAAGTGCTGGGGTGTCCCCGTCGATGAGTGTGAACTCAGGTTCAGGAACGAGGAGGTAAGACAACTGCTGTTTTAGACGGCAGACCCACTAGGGGTATACCGATTGTGCGGTAGGCCCATAAGGGGTTATTTGTGTATGGAATCTGCCCCCTCTGTCGGAGGGAAGGAGCGAAGGCGCACCGCTCGATCGAACGCTCTTTAGTCAGACCGTTTGATTTTGTTAGTCAGGCGGGGCTCTGGTGTAAATAGCCCTAGCCGGACACCGGTGTCTTGTCTAGACTAGCGTTCTAGGGTGTATATTTTGTTCGCTAGGTCGGAGGGACCGGGAGACTAAGCGGCGTCTGTGTAAATTCAGTTCGCTAGCTCTCAACCTATCTTGGCTAAGTGGGAAGGCGTGTAAATTTGGAACCCACTAGATTTTTGATAGTAATCGACTAAGAGGCGTCTGTGTAAATTCGGTCCTCTAGCTCGCTATATGTGGTGCTTGGGCAGTGTGGCTAACCAAAACGTATGTAGATAGTTTTTGGTAGTCCATTCAAGGTACTGGCCAATAGTTTAGTTGGGAATTGTAAATGTGATAAAGATTGTTTAGTAAAGTGTATATCTTGTTAGATAGCGCGAGCTCAGCCGTCTAGCGAGAGTGTTAATAGTGTGTTGCTGTATTATAGTGCACGGTACCATAACCCTGTATATTTACTGACACTGTATATAAGTACTAATCATTGTCGTCTATTGCATGTTTAACACCATAACCACTAATAATTGTATTGTGACCTTAAATTGTGCTTTGACCTATGCTAACCGTACTGTAACCGCTATTTGTAAAAGACGATGTTACTGGGGTGTGTTATAGACGGGTAATTCGTATATAGAGAATTATAGCGTGGGTGACTGTATAGTTTCGCCAAAGGGCATAATATTGATTATCTAGTGACTGGTGTAACAGCTGTGTGTGTACGGGAATTCCCTGAGTGTTTATTGTGTTATTGTGTACGCTTCACTTGGTAACTGTACCACGTGGTGCTGTTGCCAGAGGAAACGGGTGTGACTGTTGAATAGTACGCGTGCATAGTATTCGTTGTCAACGACGTTCCATTGATAAGTATGGGCGCGTCGCAGTCAACGATTCCGGATCCCTTAGGTTGTATGGTGAAGAATTTTAAAAAGGGATTCAAAACTTGTGATTTTGGGGTTAAAATGTCTCCTGTACGTTTGGTCACTTTGTGTACTAGGGAGTGGCCTACTTTGGTTGCGGCATGGCCGCCACGTGGCAGTTTGGATCCAACTCTGGTACAGCGCTTACACGTGGCTGTATCAGGTAGGCCTGAACTTTACGGGCAGTTTCCTTATATTGATTGTTGGAGACAGGCCGTAAATGACTCGCCAAAATGGATTCAGACATGCCACGAGGAGCAATGTCGCCTCATGGTGGCTAGGACTTGTTTGTCCACTAGGACTGGTGTTAGGCCCATTTTGGACACGCCCCCTGAGTCCGAGATCCCTTTGCCGCCCCCTTACTTTCCGTTAAGAGGAAGTGACGCAAATGCAGGAAGTCCTGCACCCCTTCCCTCATTGCCCTCATCCACTTCCGCTTCCTCCTCCAGTACAGAATCCACCCCCTCTCGTACTAAATCTCCCCTTCCGGAACCAGAGCCAACCCCCATTAGATCCGAATATCCTGATTTGGCACCACTTCAGACTTCCGGTCAAGCTTCTTCTAGCTCGGCTCGAAGTGTTTTATTTACTACCTTTTCCCAAAACCAAGCTCCCACATCCTCATGTTTTATTACCCCCCGACCGGAACCTCTAACTGACGCCCCTCCACGTAGCCCCATACTAACCCGACAACTGACTGGTACCCAACAATTAAAACATTATCAGATGCCTCTTCGTCTGAATCCCGGGTCAGCCTATATCGATGCCGCAGGTCAAATGGCACATGCTGACCCAGTCTTCGTATATGTCCCGTTCACGACAACCGATCTCTTGAATTGGAAGACCCACAATTCCTCGTATACTGAGAAACCACAAGCTATGACCGATCTGTTCACCTCAATAGTACAGACACATAACCCGACATGGGCTGATTGCCAGCAGTTATTAATGACTTTGTTTAACAATGAGGAAAGGACAAGAATTAATCAAGCGGCCATTAAAGCGCTAGAGGATAAAGCCCGTACTTTGAATCAAGCCAATCCATCAGCATGGGCCGCAACACATTATCCTAACACCGATCCCGACTGGAATGTAAATGGTGCTGATATGGTTCAACTCAGAGCCTATAGAGACGCTATAATTGCTGGCATGAAAGCTGGAGGAAAGAAAGCCATTAATATGTCGAAGACAGTTGAGGTGATTCAGAAAAGTGATGAAGCGCCCAGTGTCTTTTATGACCGATTATTGGAGGCATACCGCTTGTATACCCCCTTTAATCCGGAAGACGCAGGTGAACTCCGCCTTTGTCAGCCAAGCTTACGGAGATATTAAGCGCAAGCTACAGAAGTTAGAAGGGTTTGCAGGTATGTCTATCACCCAACTAATGGAGGTAGCGAATAAAGTATACATGCAGTGGCGTACATACCAGGGTCGCAGGGGTCGATGCTGCGACCGGGCCCGGCCCACCAGGGGGCCCGGCCGCCCCTGCGACCCGGTATGTACGCTCTGGGCCAGCCTCTTCTCCTGGGGGGCCCAGGAGCCGGCCACCTCCGGGCCCCCGAGGCTGGCCCTGCTTACACCCGGCGGCCGGCTGGTGCGCGAGGGAGCACTCTCCCCTGAGTGCTCCCTCTTCAGCTCCCTCGCGCACCGCACTGATACCGGAGCCGGAAGATGATGTCATCTTCCGGCGCCGGTATCAGTACGCGGCGCGCGAGGGAGCTGAAGAGGAAGCACTCAGGGGAGAGTGCTCCCTTGCGCGCCCGCAGGACCAGCCAGCCCGCCGGGTGACCGGCCCCCCCAGGAGCCCAGCAGCACCACTGGACCCCAGGGAATCCCCTCAGCACTCCAAAAGGTAAGGAGGCTGGGGGGATTAAATTAAAAAAAAAACATGTGTAAGTGTAAGTGTGTGTGAGTGTTAGTGTGTGTGAGTGTTAGTGTGTGTGAGTGTTAGTGTGTGTGTGTGTGTGAGTGTGAGTGTGTTAGTGTGAGTGTGTTAGTGTGTGTGTGTTAGTGTGTGTGTGTTAGTGTGTGAGTGTTAGTGTGTGTGAGTGTGAGTGTTGGTGTGTGTGTGTTAGTGTGTGTGTGTTAGTGTGTGTGTGTGTGTGTGTGTGAGTGTTAGTGTGTGTGTTAGTGTGTGTGTGTGTGTGTGAGTGTTAGTGTGTGTGTGAGCGTGTGTGTGTGTTAGTGTGTGAGCGTTAGTGTGTGTGTGTGTGTTAGTGTGAGTGTTGGTGTTTGTGTTAGAGTGTGTGTCTGCTAGTGAGTGTCAGTGAGTGTGTTACTGTGTGTGTCTGTTACTGAGTGTGTGTGTGTTAGTGAGTCTGTTTGATGTCTGTTAGTGAGTGTGTGTTTGTCAGTGAGAGTGTATGTTTTGTAAGTGAGTGTGTATGTATGTCTGCCGCTGAGTGTGTCTTTGTCAGTAAATGTGTGTGTCTGTTAGCTAGTGTGTATGCATTTGTTCGTGAGAGTGTGTGTGTGTGTGTCTTCAGCACTTACCTTTCTCCAGCGCCGGACTCCCATGGCGCTGGGGATCCCTCCGCCTCTCAGCTCCGAATGCGCATGCACGGCAAGAGCCGCGCACGCATTCAAACCGCCCATAGGAAAGCATTACTCAATGCTTTCCTATGGACGTTCAGTGTCTTAAAATGGCGGAAGCGCCTCTAGCGGCTGTCAGTGAGACAGCCACTAGAGGCTGGATTAACCCTCAGTGAAACATAACAGTTTCTCTGAAACTGCTATGCTTTCAGCTGCAGGGTTAAAACTAGAGGGACCTGACACCCAGACCACTTCATTGAGCTGATGTGATCTGGGTGTCTGTAGTGGTCCTTTAAGTGTGTGTGCATCTGCATGCAGTGGCGTACATACCGCGGTCGCAACCCCTGCGACCAGGTGCCCGCCGCCATGTGTTGCTGCCCCGGCCCGTGCAGAGTAAGCGCGAGGGGGGGGGCCCACGGATCAATTTTCGCACCGGGGCCCCATGGGTCATGTGTACGCCACTGTATACATGAACAGGGAAACAGAAAGTAAGAAAGAGGAAGAGCGCAAGATGCGTAGAAAGGCAGATATGCTAGCGGTAGCGATCGCAGGCGTAGATAGACGGGGCCCAGATAGAGGCGATAGTAAGTGGAATGAGGAACCTCTAAGTAGAAATCAGGGCGCATACTGTAGGGAAGAAGGGCATTGGAGAAATGAGTGTCCGCGAAGAGAACAGTGTGAGAGAGACAGACCTAGGACAGGTTATGGAAACTTTAGAGGCAGAGCGAGAGGTAGAGGAGGCCCAGGAGGGAGCAATGGTAATAGAGGGAGCAATGGGAACAGAGGAAGTGTTAGGGAAGATAGGTATTTCCCAGCAGCGCAAAGGTCCCGCGATAGAGAAGGTAGGGACTTTGTAGGATTGGCTGACACGGTCATGGAGGACTATTGATACCGACCGGGCTCCATCCCCCTTGGTCGAGCGGAGCCTATGGTCGATGTATCAATAGGGGGAAAAAGGAGTGCGTTCATGATCGACACTGGTGCTGAACATTCAGTGGTGACTAATCTAGTTGCTCCTCCATCTGGAAGGACTATTACTGTAATAGGAGCAACTGGAAGAAGTGCTGAAAAACCGGTTCTTAAAAGTCGACTCTGTACATTGGGAGGCCACGTAGTAAAACATCAATTCCTTTATATGCCTGAATGTCCAGTCCAATTGCTGGGACGTGATATGCTATCTAAGTTACAAGCGCAGATTACGTTCCTACCAAATGGAACAACATCCTTAAAGTTTAATGGACCTTCAGGTATTATGACATTATCCGTACCAAAGGAAGAAGAGTGGCGATTTTATACAGCGTTGACTAGCCAAAACCCTAGGAGTGATGAGTCCTTATTCAACATACCAGGAGTTTGGGCAGAGAACAACCCACCAGGACTGGCCCGCAATATTCCACCTATTAAAATTGAACTAAAACTTGGGGTTTATCCAGTGAGCCTAAGACAATATCACATCCCGCAGAAGGCTAAGAAGAACATACAATCTTATCTGGATAAGTTCATACGGTATGGTATCCTAAAATTCTGTACTTCCCCCTGGAACACCCCATTGCTGCCTGTTCAAAAGCCCGGTACAGATGAGTATCGACCTGTGCAGGACTTGAGAGCAGTCAATGATGCGGTTGTTAGTATACATCCAGTTGTACCCAATCCATATAACCTGCTTGCTTTAATTCCGGGCGGGGCTACTTACTTTACAGTCTTAGACCTCAAAGATGCCTTCTTTTGCCTCCGAATTGCCGCAGAAAGTCAATGTATCTTCGCTTTCCAATGGGAGAACGCTGTAACGGGCTCAAAACGCCAAATGACCTGGACAAGACTGCCCCAAGGGTTTAAAAATTCACCTACCCTATTTGGTTCAGCTCTAAGTCAAGATCTACTGGATTTCGAGTCCATCCCAGGAGAGTGTGTATTGTTACAGTATGTAGATGACTTGTTGATAGCAGCAAAGGAAATATGTCAGCAAGCAACGCACGATCTACTACACATTCTCTGGAAGGCAGGATACAAGGTGTCTAGAAAGAAGGCTCAGTTGTGTTTGCCAACTGTCAAATATCTGGGAAATATCTGGGATTCCATATCTCTGAAGGTCAAAGAATTATGGGGCCAGAGAGAAAAGAAGCTGTGTGCCAAATACCGATACCCAAGAATAGAAGATAAGTGCGAGAATTCTTGGGGGCAGCAGGCTTCTGTAGGATATGGATTCCCAGCTACGCGATACTGGCAAAACCTCTGTATGCAGCTATCAAAGGTACAGAGCACGACCCCTTCTTATGGACTCAAGAACAGAAAACGGCATTTGAAGATGTGAAGAAGGCTTTGATGAGTGCCCCAGCATTAGGTCTACCTGATCACACACGACCATTCTACCTGTATGTACATGAGCAAAGAAGAATGGCTGTGGGAGTATTGACACAGTACTTGGGATCATGGCAAAGACCTGTTGCCTACATGTCTAAGCAACTGGATGCAGTGGCCAGCGGACTTCCACCTTGTCTAAGAGCCGTAGCTGCAGCCGCCCTGCTAGTAGCTGAAGCCGATAAACTCACTCTGGGTCAAGAACTTTATGTACGAGTCCCACATGCAGTACAGACGTTGTTGGATTACAAAGGAAATCATTGGTTTAGTAATAGCCGTATGACTAAGTATCAAGCAATGTTGTGTGAAAACCCAAGAGTGCATTTTAACACCTTAAATCCAGCTACCCTTTTGCCACAACCTACTGAAAGTCAACATGATTGTTTGGAAGTAATGGATGAAGTATTCTCAAGTAGACCAGATCTTCGTGATTTTCCCATCCAGAACCCCGATGTTCAATATTATACCGACGGCAGTAGTTATGTGAAAGAAGGGATCCGCTATGCAGGATATGCAGTAACAACAATAGACAAGGTGATAGAAGCTCGGCCACTGGCGAAAGGAACATCAGCACAAAAGGCAGAATTGATAGCACTGACACGAGCGTTACAATTGGCTGAAGGTTTAAGAGTGAACATCTACACGGACTCCAAGTATGCGTTTTTAACCACTCATGCCCACGGAGCTTTGTATAAAGAAAGAGGACTATTGAATTCAGAAGGCAAAGAAATCAAGTACGCAGCTGAAATCCTACAACTATTGGAAGCAGTGTGGGAGCTGAAAGAAGTCGGTATCATACATTGTCGAGCGCATCTGAGAGGAGATGGTGATGTAACCAAGGGAAATCGGATGGCAGATAGTGCAGCTAAGCGTGCCGCTGAATCGGGAAGACAGGAATATGTGGGGCATATAGCTGCTCTTATACCAACTCCACTGTCTCAATGGACTCCAGTTTATACAGCTCAAGAAGAGGAGTGGTTAAAGACTGAACCTGGAAAGTATTTGGAGAACAAATGGTATCAGCTAGAAGATGGAAGAATAGTCATTCCAGCATCACTAGCGGTAGAAATTGTCCAAAATTATCACAACGGGACACATTCTGGGAGAGACAGCACAGAAGAATCTCTCAGAAAACATTTCTACATACCAAGATTGTCCAACTTGACTCAGGCCATTGTACGAAGATGTGTAACGTGTGCTAAAAATAATGCAAGACAAGGACCAGTAAAGCCACCAGGAGTCCAGTTTATGGGAGGACTCCCCATGTCCGATTTACAAATTGACTATACAGTGATGCCTAAATCGGGTGGACATCGTTACCTGTTGGTAATTGTGTGCACCTATTCAGGCTGGGTAGAAGCATGTCCTACTCGTACAGAGAAAGCAGGAGAAGTTGTGAGATTCCTGTTACGAGAAATAATACCCCGATATGGACTACCCTGCTCTATAGGATCGGACAATGGTCCAGCTTTTGTTCATCAGTGCCTACAACAACTGACTCATATGCTTGGTATAAAGTGGAGGCTTCATACGGCATATAGACCCCAGAGTTCTGGTAAGGTAGAGAGAATGAATAGAACTATTAAGAATCAGTTGGCTAAAATGTGTCAGGAAACCCAACTTAAGTGGAACGTTCTCTTACCCATAGCTTTATTGCGAATCCGCAGTACCCCTACCAGAAGGATGGGCCTCTCTCCTTTTGAAATTATGTATGGGCGACCACCTCCCGTACTTGGTAACTTAAGGGGGGACTTGAGTCAGTTGGGAGAAGGAATTACCCGGCAGCAGGTTGTAGAGTTGGGTAAGACTATGGAGGAGGTACAGAAATGGGTACAAGATAGATTACCTGTGAATATTTATCCCCCAGTTCATAGTTACCATCCAGGAGACCAAGTGTGGATTAAAGAGTGGAATAATGTACCGTTAGGGCCCAAGTGGAGAGGTCCTTATGTTGTTCTTTTGTCTACCCCTACAGCGATAAAAGTAGCCGAAGTGACTCCGTGGATACATCACTCCAGGGTTAAACCAGCAGCAGTCGATTCTTGGCAAGTTACAGCAGATCCAGAGAATCCCTGCAAGATCCGGTTGAAACGCACAACTCAGTCGGAGTAACGAGGAACTTTGTGGATTACAAAATTTTATTATTTCAGAGATTTGGTGCGTGAGTGAGAAGGCCATAATAAAGCCTGTCCGCCCACCGACGTATAGTGTATAAGCCAGGGAAAGTCTCGAAGGGACTCCTGTGAAGACGAGCAGAACTCCATTCCCTGCAGCCCTTACATCCTGGAAGCTGAGGTGCCTTCGCACGGACGAAGACTGAGGATGACGGCGAAAGATGTGTTTTTGATAATGTTTATTTATGTGTATTTTTATATTCAGGAAGGTAGAGGTACCGACACGCCTAGCTGTGAGGTATGCATTAAGACTACAAGAACAGGTAACCATATTTCCCAAACCCTAATTTGACATTCACAATACGAGTGTAAAGGAGATGTATCAAGATGTAGATACCTAAATATAGAATATAGTGTGTGCCATTTAGGAGTAGGAGAACCTAAGTGCTTCAGTCCGGAGTATCAACCTCGTACAATTTGGTTGACTCTCAGGAATGGAGATCCTCAGGGGACCCTAATTAATAAGACGGTGTTAGAATCCGTACATTCTTCGGGTGTTCTGCTATTTGATGCGTGTAAAGCGATATCAAGTGGTAGAAAGCCGTGGAATGTATGTGGGGATCTTAGATGGGAGAGGACGTATGGGTCTAACGATAAATATATTTGTCCCAGTAGTAAAAATAAATATGTGAGTCCTAGATGCCCAAATAGAGATTATAACTTTTGCCCATATTGGTCTTGTGTGGGGTGGGCAACTTGGGGACAGACAGTAGACAAGGACATGATAGTGACTAAGTTGCCTACCAGCCCATATTGTAAGTCTATGGAATGCAATCCAGTCCATATACTTATAAATAACCCCGACAAGTTCTTAGACAAGTATGGTAATTTATTTGGGTTTCAAATATATGGGACGGGTTTAGATCCTGGGACAGTATTGTTTATAGGGATAGAGACTGATACGGTATCCTCCCAAACTCATCAAGTATACCATTCCTTTTATGAAGAGATGAGTATAGATAATAAGATCCCCCATAATGCTAAAAACCTGTTCATTGATTTAGCCGAAAGTATTGCCGGTAGTCTTAATGTTACCAACTGCTATGTGTGTGGAGGTACTAACATGGGAGACCAATGGCCTTGGGAAGCAAAGGAGGTAATGTCCGGTTCTGAGGCAGTTGACCAATTAATATCTACACAAGCCGATTATCATATGAGTGTTAGAGGTAAATCTGAGTGGAGATTAAAGACCTCCATCATAGGTTATGTTTGCATAGCAAGGAAAGGAATGATGTATAATACTTCTGTAGGAGAATTAACTTGTCTAGGGCAAAAAGCTTATGATGATGATACAAAGAATACAACTTGGTGGTCGGCTTCAAATGTCTCAGAACCATCTAACCCGTTTGCTAGATACGCCAATTTAAAGGATGTGTGGTTTGATTTATCCATCACATCTACCTGGAGAGCCCCAGCAAATTTGAACTGGATCTGTGGTAAGAAAGCCTATTCGGAGTTGCCACAGGACTGGGAAGGGGCATGTGTGTTGGGTATGCTCAAACCATCCTTCTTCTTGTTACCTATTGAAACAGGTGAGACTTTAGGTGTTAAAGTGTATGATGTGAATCATAGGAAGAAAAGGGGACCCATAGAAATAGGCGCCTGGGAAGATAATGAATGGCCTCCCCAGCGTATTATAGATTATTATGGGCCAGCCACGTGGGCAGAAGATGGTACCTTTGGTTATAGAACCCCTATTTATATGCTCAACGTATTATAAGATTACAGGCGGTGGTTGAGATTATTACTAACGAGACATCACAAGCGCTCAATCTTCTAGCGAAGCATAATACCAGGATGAGGACAGCAGTCTACCAAAATAGATTAGCCTTGGATTACCTTTTGGCAGTAGAGGGAGGTGTATGTGGGAAGTTTAACCTGAGCAATTGCTGTCTTCAAATAGATGACGAAGGGCAAGCAATAGCTGAGCTTACTAGCCATATGGTTAAACTAGCGCATGTGCCTACTCAGGTATGGAAAGGGTACAATCCAAGTAGTTGGTTTGGTAGCTGGTATGAGTGGTTTGGAGGGCTTAAGGCAGTGGTAGGTGGAGTCCTGCTGATTTTAATGTTGTGTCTACTCCTGCCGTGTCTTATACCCTTAGTAGTTAGGTCTGTGCAAAGCCTGATAGAAAATATAGCAGAGAGGAAGGCTGCTGCACAGATAATGGCAATTTATAAATATGAGGCTCTAGATCAGGGAGAACCAATGCAGGAAGATGAGTGTTGAAGATTCACATCATAAGATAAGTCTGGTTTGATTCAAGGTAACTTGCGGTGTATGCAAACCAAGGTTAAGTGATGCCTCAAGTAATTGTGAAATATCAAGAGGCATCAAAGGGGGGAATGTGGTGGAATCTCGGTAAAAATAAATTTAGTAGGCCGAGATTACCACGTGGCATGTGTACGTGCATATGCTGACGTATCGATCAGTTGGTTGCACGAGGCAAGATACGATCAGTAGTGTACGGAGCATGTGCAAGAATACAGGATGTAGTATTCCCCTCCTCCATTGTGCTGGACAAGCCATGCGGTCAAGCAGGAAGTTAATTCTTATTTGTATTGATTGGTCAAGAGAATGTGCGGGTGGAGCTTAATATGGGAGGAGTTATGTGCCTATATAAGGAGCCTGCACTATTTTCCGGGGCTCAGAACTTGTTGTATTTTGGTGACGTTAGTCCCTCTGAGTCCCGATCGGTGATCCAATAAAGAATCTCTTCCTTCCTGAAGAAACCTGTGTCCATCTCGCTGTGCTTCGCTTCCGTCAGTTTCTCCGGTATCACTTTCTCTCTCCCAGCAGGGGCTTCTCCCTCCTAGTAGGAAAGTAAGGAGAGGAGTGAGCAAAGTTTGGCCTGTAAGACGGATGGGTAGACTGGGTTGAGAGATGGAGGAGCGAGATTGACATAGGATGTGTGTAGACTTAATATGCATCTTCTAAGACTTCCTCCAGCACCTACATCAGATACAAGACACTCGACAGGTATGGCTGTTATGGTGCTTTCTATCAGAACCATCCTGTAGCTAGGCCCATTATAATTATCAGCACCAAACCCAATAGATTCTTCGTCCAGCACTGCAAATACAATATACCACATATAGAATCCTAGCAAACTGTTGTGCTTTGCACCTGTTTCATGGTTCAAACAGCTAGGGCACAGCCCTGCGGAGTGAAGGAGGGTGGCAGATGATGGTTTTCCATATAAAATGTGTACTGCTTCACCTTCAGGGTAAGTACAGGAAGTTGGTAGTGCTCATACTGTCAGATTTTAGCTGGTTTATTTGCTTATTTGCTGATCCAGATGTTCGGACTATATCTATGCTATACTATTGGCTATTAGAGTGTTGTGTGTATACTGTTTGATAGAGAATAAAAAGTAATGGAGGGTGCACAATAATACAACAGTTTTAAATAGTATACTTATACATAAAGAACCTCTTGATCTGAAACAGATAACAAAGAAATCATAGCATAATACTGTTTCATGTATATAAAATATCTACTGCCGAGGTATTGGGTCACTCACACTTTCCAGAGCCAAATCAAGCAGGCTCTGGCTTAGATAGCAGATGAATAATCAGCTTATTCAGGCTGTAGAATTCCCATGTGATGTCTCCTTTTCAGTGCCAAAAGAAGAATAGCAGGATCCAGAATAAATGAAAAAATAAACTTTACTGGATACAATAACATAGAGTAAAAAAAGGCATACAGCATAAGCCAACTGCATACAAATTAAAAATCTACCAGCACTAACGCGTTTCGACCTTGGGGTCTTTCTCAAAGTGCATGGTGAATGTCCTTTCTTGGTGCTTTATATATATCTTCATCTGTGATTGAATTTCGCGCCGAAATTTCGGCGTCCTGCGATCACTTCCGGGTTCGTGAACTTCCGGTCACGTGACGTATGCGTCATTGCGGTACTTCCGGGTTTCGCTGGATTTACAATTCATAGCAGCTTTGTCTAAACTATGTAATTCACCATTTTGGAATAGGGCCATGGGCGTCCGCAGAGGGGGCAAGAGGGGGCACTTGCCCCCCCCCCCTGGATTTTTCAGCTTGTGCTGCTATTTTTGGTTTGTGTGAGAATACACTGCAATACACTGAATGTTGAAAGGCAGGAAGCTACAGCTTATCCCTGCCTCTCGCTCATGACTGAAACTGCAGGGGAGCAGCACAGAGGCAGCCTACAGAGCAGGTAAGTGAGGGATGGGGGGCACTATTACCCCCCTCACTATCACCCCCCCTTCACTATCACCACCCTCAGCATTACCCCCTCACACCCTCAGCATCACCCCCTTCACCATCCTCAGCATCACCCCCTCACTATTACCCCCTCACCATCACCCCCCTCACCATCACCCCCTCACCATCACCCCCCTTCTCTATCACCACCCTCAGCATTACCCCATTCACATCCTCAGCATCACCCCCCTTCACTATTACCCCCCTCAGCACCCTCAGCATCACCCCTCTCACTATCATCACCCTCAGCATCACCCCTCTTACTATCATCACCCTTAGCATCACCCCCCAGCATCCCCCCCACTATCACCCCCCCTCACCACCCTCAGCATCAACCCCTCACTATCACCCCCCCTCACCACCCTCAGCATCACCCCCCTCAATATCACCCCCCCCCACCACCCTCAGCATCACCCCTTAAATATCACCCCACTCACCACCCTCAGCATCACCCCCCTCACCACCCTCAGCATCACCCCCTCACTATCACCCCCTCACCACCCTCAGCATCACCCCCTCCCTCAGCATCACTCCCTCACTATCACCCTCCTCACCACCCTCTGCATCACCCCCTCACTATCACCCCCTCTCACACCCTCAGCAATACCCCCCTCCCTCAGCATCACCCCTCTCACTATCACACCACCCTCAGCATCAACCCCTCACTATCACCTCCCCTCATCACCCTCAGCATCACCCCCTCACCATCACCACCTCTCACACCCTCAGCAATACCCCCCTCCCTCAGCATCACCCCTCTCACTATCACCCCCCCTTCACTATCACCACCCTCAGCATTACCCCCTCACACCCTCAGCATCACCCCCCTTCACCATCCTCAGCATCACCCCCTCACTATTACCCCCTCACCATCACCCCCCTCACCATCACCCCCTCACCATCACCCCCCTTCTCTATCACCACCCTCAGCATTGCCCCATTCACATCCTCAGCATCACCCCCCTTCACTATTACCCCCCTCAGCACCCTCAGCATCACCCCTCTCACTATCATCACCCTCAGCATCACCCCTCTTACTATCATCACCCTTAGCATCACCCCCCAGCATCCCCCCCACTATCACCCCCCCTCACCACCCTCAGCATCACCCCCTCACTATCACCCCCCCCTCACCACCCTCAGCATCACCCCCCTCAATATCACCCCCCACCACCCTCAGCATCACCCCTTAAATATCA
The DNA here is from genome assembly GCF_036172605.1 of Pelobates fuscus. NCBI lineage: Eukaryota > Metazoa > Chordata > Amphibia > Anura > Pelobatidae > Pelobates > Pelobates fuscus. Next base: position 18,179,219 of record NC_086323.1, on the reverse strand, counting down.
CCCCACTCACCACCCTCAGCATCACCCCCCTCACCACCCTCAGCATCACCCCCTCACTATCACCCCCTCACCACCCTCAGCATCACCCCCTCCCTCAGCATCACTCCCTCACTATCACCCTCCTCACCACCCTCTGCATCACCCCCTCACTATCACCCCCTCTCACACCCTCAGCAATACCCCCCTCCCTCAGCATCACCCCTCTCACTATCACACCACCCTCAGCATCAACCCCTCACTATCACCTCCCCTCATCACCCTCAGCATCACCCCCTCACCATCACCACCTCTCACACCCTCAGCAATACCCCCCTCCCTCAGCATCACCCCTCTCACTATCACACCACCCTCCGCATCAACCCCTCACTATCACCCCCCACCACCCTCAGCATTACCCCCCTCACCATCACCCCCTTCCTCAGCATAACCCCCCTCATTATCACCCCCTCTCACCACCCTCAGCATCACCCCCTCAATATTTAACCCCCTCACCACCCTCAGCATCACCACCCCCTCACCCCCCACTATCACCACCCTCAGCATCAGCCCCCCTCACTATCGCCTCCTCTCACACCCTCAGCATCACCCCCTCCCTCAGCATCACCCCTCACTATCACCCCCTCACCACCCTCTGCATCACCCCCTCACTATCACCCCCTCACCACCCTCTGCATCACCCCCTCACTATCACCCCCCCACCACCACCCTCTGCATCACCCCCTCACTATCACCCCCCCTCACCACCCTCAGCATCACCCCCCCTCACTATCACCCCCTCTCACACCCTCAGCAATACCCCTGTCCCTCAGCATCACCCCCTCACTATCACACCACCCTCAGCATCACCCCCTCACTATCACCTCCCCTCACCACCCTCAGCATCACCCCCTCACCATCACCCCCTTTCACACCCTCAGCATTACCCCCCTCCCTCAGCATCCCCCCTCAATATCACCCCCTCACCACCCTCAGCATCATCCCCCCACCACCCTCAGCATTACCTCCCTCACAATCACCCCCTTCCTCAGCATCACCCCCTCACTATCACCCCCCCTGACCACCCTCAGCATTACCCCCCTCCCTCAGCATCACCACCCTCAGCATTACCCCCCTCACCATCACTCCCTCCCTCAGCATCACCCCCTCACCACCCACAGCATTACCCCCATCACCCCCTCCCTCAGCAGCATTACCCCCTACGTCACCATCAACCCCTCACTATCACCCCCCTCACCACCCTCAGCATCACCCTCCTCAATATCACCCCCCCACCACCCTTAGCATCACCCCTCAATATCACTCCCCTTCACCACCCTCAGCATCACCCCCTCAATATCACCCCCCCTCACCACCCTCAGCATCACCCCCTCTCTATCACCCCCTCACCACCCTCAGTACCACCCCCTCACCAGCCTCAGCATCACCCCTTCAATATCACCCCCCCTCACCATCATACCCTCACCACCTTCAGCATCACTCCCTCACTATCACCCCCCTCACCACCCTCAGCATCACCCTCAGCATCACCCTCCTCAATATCACCCCCCTCACCACCCTCAGCATCACCCCCTCAATATCACCCCCCTCAGCATCACCCCCCCTCACCACCCTCAGCATCACCCCCTCAATATCACCCCCCCTCACCAGCCTCAGCATCACCCCCTCAATATCACCCCCCTCACCACCCTCAGCATCACCCCCCTCACCTCACCCACTATCACCACCCTCAGCATCAGCCCCCCTCACTATCACCCCCTCTCACACCCTCAGCATCACCCCCTCCCTCAGCATCACCCCCCTCACTATCACCACCCTCACCACCCTCTGCATCACCCCCTCACTATCACCCCCCACCACCCTCAGCATCACCCCCTCACTATCACACCCTCAGCAATACCCCCCTCCCTCAGCCTCAGCCCCCTCACTATCACACCACCCTCAGCATCACCCCCTCACTATCACCTCCCCTCACAACTCTCAGCATCACCCCCTCACTATCACCCCCATTCACACCCTCAGCATTACCCCCTCCCTCAGCATCACCCCCCTCACTATCACCCTCAGCATCACCCCCCACCACCCTCAGAATTACCCCCCTCACCATCACCCCCTTCCTCAGCATCACCCCCTCACTATCACCCCCCCTGACCCTTTCAGCATTACCCCCCTCCCTCAGCATCACGACCCTCAGCATTACCCCCTCACCATCACTCCCTCAGCATCACCCCCCTCACCACCCACAGCATTACCCCATCACCCCCTCCCTCAGCAGCATTAGCCCCTCCGTTACCATCACCCCCTCCCTCAGCATTACGCCCCCTCACCATCACTCCCCCTCTCAGCATCACCCCCTCTCTATCCATCACCCGCCTGTCCCACTCACCATTACCCGCCTCTCCCTCTCACCATCACCCCCTCTTCAAGCAGCTTCCCCATACACATAGGGTACCAGACAAAACCGCAAACATGCTCACAGAGATATACATTCTCACACACACACACACACACAAGGATACTCTCTGTCAGACACACTCTCAGGCACATACACAGGTAAACTGTGCATCAATGTGTATATGTGACAGTATGTAGTGGGGCCCAGGCCCGGACTGGCCATCGGGCACACTGGGCAAATGCCCGGTGGGCCGCGGTGGCCATGGGCCGAGGCCGGCAGGGGAAGGTCCCAGGATCTCCCCTGCCGGTCTATGCAGGGCCGGCACTATCCGAGCGCCGGCCCCGCTTGGAGAGACATGCGGCTGGGGAGGGAGGTAGAGATCTCCCTCACCGGCCCCCTTGGAGAGACATGCGGCTGGGGAGGGAAGTAGAGGACCCGGCGGAGCTCTATCTTGCAGCTCCACCGGGTTCCTCTCGCGAGATCCGGCGCGTTGCCATGGCAACGACCGGATCTCGCGAGAGTGAACTCTAGCCCTCAGGCTAGAGTTCACTCACCACTGGACCACCAGGGATGGTGTCGGAGTGCCGGTCCCCCCCTCCCACTCACCAGCATGCCGGTCCCCCCCTCCCAGGCTAAAGGTAAGAAGGGAGGGGGGGACATAATGCATACTCTTTTATTTTATTTTACCCCACCAACACTCAATCCCTTCTAACATTCACACACATCACTATCACACACAGCACTCTCACTCCCATCACACACAGCACTCCCATCACACACAGCACTCTCACACCCATCACAGCACTTTCACACACAGCACTCTCACACACAGCACTCTCACTCCCATCACACACAGCACTCTTACTCCCATCACACACAGCACTCTCACACCCATCACAGCACTTTCACACACAGCACTCTCACACCCATCACTCTCACTCCCATCACACACTGCAGTCTCACACCCATCACAGCACTTTCACACACAGCACTCTCACTCCCATCACACACAGCACTCTCACACCCATCACAGCACTTTCACACACAGCACTCTCACACCCATCACACACAGAACTCTCACACACATCACACTCAGCACTCACGCACATCATCCACAGCACTATCACACTCGGCACTCTCACACACAGCACTCTCACACACATCACATTTAGGACTCACACACACATCACACTCAGCACCATCACAAAACACATCATACACAGCACTCTCACACATCATCCACAGCACTATCACACTCGGCACTCTCACACACATCACCCTCAGCACTCACACACATCATCCACAGCACTATCACACTCAGCACTCTCACACACATCACACTCAGGACTCACACACATCACACTCAGCACTATCACAAAACACATCATACACAGCACTCTCACACACATCATACACAGCACCCTCATACACAGCACCCTCACACACATCACACATAGCATCCATCATACACACATACTGCACCCCTCACATACACACCAAACCTCCCCAACACACTGCACCACACACACACAATACTTCCAAATATATATATATACACACGCACACACACACTACATTCCTGACATACACACTCTGGATACCCTATACACACACTAGATTCCTTGTAAGCAAACACATACTACACCCCTAAACACACACTCTCTACAAACACTACATCACATATACACACACACACACTATAGCCTGTATGCACACACTTGCTACATCCCCTATACACACATTCTTTACAGACCCTAGCCACATATGCATTACATTACACCACAAACACAACACGACTAAAACCGACCTTATTACACAATACCACACCACAATCAGCTCACTCTATACACACACACACACAATCCCACAAGCAGGCTCCAAACACAGCACGATACTCTTTCCTGGCATTTTTGTCTCCTGGTATCCATTTACAGAGACACCAGAGACAAGTTGCAAGGAAACACAGTGCAAGCATGTTATTAAATTTGCTTGCACTGTGCAGAACAAATACAGGGCTTTTTTCTCATGCTAGAGCTCTTTAGCAGAGCTCTGCGCATGGTCTGCCCTGGCCTGCACTTTGAGAAGTGGGCGTGTTTGTCGTTAGTGACGACAAAACACACCCTCTCTGCCCCGCCCCTTCTTAGTGGGCCGCTGTGATAAAAAAATGCCCGGGCCGAATTTTTATCCCAGTCCGGCCCTGGTGGGGCCTCATGTTTGAGTTTCGCCTAAGGCCTCATAAAGTCTAGAGCCGCCTCTGCAGAAGGAGCCTCAGCAGAAAAATAAAACTGTGTCAAATGAAGGAGAAGAAAATTATATTGGAGCACTTCATTCTGGACACCAAATCATAAGGCTTTGGTACCTGGGCCTGGCAGGGAAACTTTGGACCTTCTCATTTACCCAGGTAAAAAAAAAAATATCAGTGTTAATGTGTTCACTTTAATTTACTGAGTGTCAGGAAACACAGAGGGCCGCTGGGTATGGGGTGCCGCTGATTGGCTAGAGGGTCAGCTGCCACTCTAAGCCAATCAGTAGCTCCCCATTCATGAAAACGTAAAACATTTTTATGAATCGAGAACTAGCGATTGGCTTAGAGCGTCAGCTGACCACTCTAGCCAATCAGCGGCACCCATGCCTGACGTCAGTCTGCACTTCCTGACACTCCGTTTAAGAAGCTGAATACCACTGAGCCGCCTGGAGATCTGGAGCTGGAGGAAGCCCTTGGGGGTAAACCATTTGAGAGTGGTTTCACCCCTTAAAGGAAAGAGAGCACCCAGGGGCCTCCTTGCATCATAGCATTTTCATTTAGTTGAAGTTGTTATGGTGACCAGAATGTTCCCTTAATTTGATTAAAGGAACACTATAGTGTCAGGAATACAAACATATATTCCTGACACCATAGTTGTGAAAACGCTATTCATCCTTGCTTTATGTGAAAATGACTATGCTCCTTCCCTTTCATGACACTGTCAAAAAGGGGCCAAGCATGGATGTCATTACAATTATGCCCCCCCCCCTCCCCCCCACTGGAAAAATTCCTGCGGACGCCCATGAATAGGGCAACAATGTCCATATAACAAGTCCCTCATACATAAACCACAACAGTAATATATAACACAGTACAAACATAATAAATAATAATACACCTTATGCATATTCCATTCTTTATCTGGTATCTTAAAAGAAGGAAAAAATGAGAGAATAAATAGAAATTAATCAAAAAATATATTGCACTATCAATATAAAAATTACTAAAAATATATTAATGCATCTACAATATTAGGAGAGATCGTCATGCAATTTAAAGGAAATATATAAATTCAAGACTGTATACAGGGGGAAATATATAAAAATATAATAGATAATAAGAGTCGTTAAAAATGGACTATAGAGTTACTGGTATCTTTAAAGGGAACAAAAAAATATATATTAAAAAGTATAATATATATATATATATATATAATCAGAAAAAAAAGGGGGGGGGGGTTCAAAAATAGGGACGCCCGCATAATTGATTAGATAAGTGCAGACATTGAGACCACTGGGAGAGAGGGTATCCAAATTAAATATCCGCTTCATCTCACAGCGGCTCAATGTCGACTCCAGACTACCCCCCCTCCAGTGATTCCGCATCATTTGAATGCCAAAAAATTGGAGTCCAGTGGGGTCTCCTCCATGGCTGTTTAAAAAAATGGAGTGAATCATGATGATTTAAAAAGTCTCTCCTAATATTGTAAATGTGGTTACGTATCCTTGTTTTTAGACATCTCAATGTCCTTCCCACATATTGTAATCCACAAGGACACGGGAGCAAATAAACTACATTTTTGGAGTGACAAGTTATAAGTGACTCTATTTTGTATGTCTCCTCTCCCACTCGGGATTTACAACTTTCCACTTTTTTATTCTTATGCTTCCAATTTATACAGCCCATGCAAGTACCACAATAGAAAAACACTTTATTGGTCTTCTTGTATGATTCTAAAAAAATATTATTAGTCATCTATATAGCTTGAGGTAAGTATTTGTCTAAGATTTTTTGCTCCTCTAAAGACTATTTTAGGTTTATCCTCTAAAAACAGTTTGATCTCTTGATCTTGTTGGAGAATATGCCAATTCCTATTTAAAATACGCCGTAGTTGTTGATGATCTATATTATAATTAAAAATTAGGGATATTTTATCACTTTCTTCCATATCGGTTTTCTCTCTATATCTGAGTAGAGATTCTCGATCCATAAACCTAATTTCTTCAATTTCTTTATGTAGGCGATCTATTTGATATTCCCGTTACAAAAATAGTTTCTTAAGAATATCAACCTGGCTATCAAAAATGTTAATGTCGGTGCAGTTCCGCCTCAATCTCAGGAACTGCCCTTTAGGGATATTATCCAGCCAGGGACGGAAATGGCAACTCTCTTTGTTGATGTAACTGTTAACATCAACCTTTTTGAAAAAAAGTCCTAGTCTTAATCTGGTTTCTTTCTATATAGATTTCTAGGCCCAAAAAATGAATTTTTGTTTTACTAATTTCTTGAGTTAGACAGATGTTCCACTGATTACTATTTAAAAAAATAAGAAAATTTTAAACTTCACATTCCTCACCCTTCCAAATAAAAAATATATCATCTATATATCTTCTATAGAGAACCAGGTTCGCACTCCAGTCATGCTGGGAATAAACAAAAGTCCTTTCCCAATAGGCCATAAAAAGGTTAGCATAACTGGGTGCGAACCTGGTCCCCATAGCAGTCCCCCTACGCTGTAAAAAATAATCTCCCTCAAACCAGAAAAAATTATTCTCCAGGATAAAAAGTATTCCCTCCAAAATAAAATCCACTTGACTTGCAGGGTATAAGGTGGAGTTTTCCAGAAGAAAACGTGTGGCTTCACAGCCTAAAAGATGGTCAATACAACTTTAAAGACTAGTGACGTCACACGTAACAAGGATAAAATCTTCTTCCCACTTAAAGTCTTTGAATATTTGTAACAAACTCATTGAGTCTTTCAAATATGAAAGAGTAGTTTTAACTATAGGTTGAAGGTGTACGTCAACATATTTAGATAAATTAGATAATAATGATCCCACCCCGGAGACAATAGGTCTTCCAGGGGGCTCTTGTGCATTTTTATGTAGTTTGGGCAGCGTATAAATAACCGATATTTTCGGTGAAAGAATATTTAGAAATGAGTATTCTGCCTGAGTTAAAATTACCCTCATTAGTTCTTGATCTAAGTACTTTTCAAATTTCCTTTTTATATCATTCGGAGGGTTTTTATTTAATTTTATATATGTATCCGGATCTCCTAATTATCTATAAATTTCTCTTGTGTATAAATCCTTGTCCATAATTACTACACCTCCCCCCTCCACACCACAGCGCCAATCCACCATTATTTTTTCCTGTTTGGATTTAATATCTTCTATACTATTTGATACATTGTACCTTACTCACATTTCTCATAATGTTTATAGTACATAGTAACTGTGGCAATCTGCAGTGTATGTTGCTACCTTGATGTACTGTTTTTTAGAGATATTTTGCTGTTGTGCTTTGTTTTTTAAAACAATATAGGTGCAAAATTCCAGTGAGTTTCCAAACGGTATCTGACACTCTAACACCTATGTGGGATCCCCTTAACCCACGCCAACAAATACAAAATACAAATATACACAAGGTGGAGTATCTTACATGCAATATGAGAGAGACTGGTATGGTAAATCATTAAGGAGTGCAGTCCTAAAGGTAGAAAAAAAGAAAAACCTACACTAGTGCAATATTGTCTGTCGGTTAGTGTTGGAGTGAATGAATATATGCAAATACACTCACAAAGGAAGAGCCAGTAAATTCTTGGCTCAAGATATCAGCTTGGTGGGATTTTTAGGGTCTCACTCCCTCTTCTGTATACTGTAGAACCTTTAACTTATTGATTGTAGCCACAAATTCAAGTGTTGATTAAAGTGTTTTATTATCCATAAAGTGCACAAAATATAAATAGAATAAAAAGTTCTTACAGTATGGGTAGTAAGTCCTTATGGTTAGCAAAACGCGTTTCGTCTCTCTACCGAGTTTCCAGACACAGAATATTTGGACATACCCCACAAACTCTGGAGTTATTGCATCATACTTGAAAGAGGACTTGCACAACAACAAGGGGTGAGACCTGTCCACAAAGGAACTTATCTATGGATCAAAATTATTGCCTCTCTTTTTTTCTATTTGCCTGTTGTGGTTTTTGACGGGGCACACCTGAGAGTGTGTTTATATAGTGTATTGTATTTTCTGTTTTCTGACCTTGGCTTGATTGACTATTCTTGCTCTCTGTTATCCTGATCTTGGCCTGGCTATCGATTCCATGTATTTCTTTATTCCTGACCTCAGCTTGCCTCTCGTTTCTTCTCTGTCTGCTTGCAGACATTTTATATATCTGTCTCAAGCATTAACCCGGCCATGCTAAGGACCGGTACGTGTACCTTTACTGTTACCTTTAGTTTTGCGTGTTAAGGTAACTCTATTCCTGACATTACGACAGGGTCATGCACCCTGCAAACCTAGGGCAACAGATTGCTTCCTGCAAGGCATGGATTGGAAACTGCAAACCATCCTGTAACATATTCATCCTCACCTTGTGGTATCTGGGGTAGTAATTGCCTTCCTGACAATTACTCAGCAGCCATGCAGCTCAGCAGCCATGCACCAGTATACCTGACTCCTGCAACATGTTGGTGGATGCCGGCCACTGAGGACCCACGCCATTTTATAGCCCCATGTCCGCCCACAGTAATGACGACGTCAACGTGCATGTGATGTCACGCAAAAGACGCACTTGCACGTTCTGGGGTCAAAGGCCGATTACGGCCAATCAGATTTGTTGGAGGCTTAGTTAAACACATTTTTACTTCTTCTCATTGCCCTGTCATGGTGTCCCTTAGATGGTTATCCAAGAGTGCGTTCCTGATCGTGTCTTTCTGGTTATTGACTTTGGCTTCGTTTTGACTTCCCTGACTTCTGGTACCCTTGATTATTGGCTTTCCCTTATCGCTGTGTCCCCTTCTGTGTCACTGACCTTGGCAAGTATTCTGACTATTCTCTGGTATGTTAAGTATTCTAAGGCCCGGTAAGACGTTACCTTTAATCCTAGGTGTGATACAATTCTGCGTGCTGGATCAACTGTAATCCTGACACATCCTCACTAGAACTTCCTGTCTCCAGCCTGAAAATCAATCTGCTCATTCTCTTCACAGTACTGCGATTTGAAAAAGGTATTTGATAAGGTTAAAGCAGACCATCTTCCGCCTCATAGACCTTATGATTGCGCCATAAACTTACTGCCTGGTAATATGCTACCTAGGGGTAGTGCAACTGTAGATGGTTCCCCTATTTACCACTATAACGTCTTAAAGCATAGAACTTAGCAGGGCTAACCATACAGATATCTTAGCCATAATATTATATAGTTAGTAAGAGATCCTCTAATTAAAATATATACATAACTGAGAATACAATATGAAATAGGGATTGTCTTAGAAGCAATAACGTTTTGTCTTTTAAGATATTTATTATATAAAAATATAAATATAGACATATAAAACCATTACAATAATTTATAGCAGAGTTTATAAGATTAAACTATATGCTTGCAATATCATAAAAATAGAATAACATACCCACTTGAACATGTCAACATCTTTCAGTCATTATAATATGGAGCGACAGTGTCTCTGTCTCCAAATCTGTCCTCTGTCATGGCATCTTAACCCCTTAAGGACACATGACATGTGTGACACGTCATGATCCCCTTTTATTCCAGAAGTTTGGTCCGTAACCCCTTAGTGACCAGGCCATTTTTCAATTGTATTACCGTTAAGGACCAGGGCTCTTTTTACATTTCTGCAGTGGTTGTGTTTAGATGTAATTTGCCTCTTACACATTTACTGTACCCATACATATTATATACCATTTTTCTCGCTATTAAATGTTCATTCTAAAGATACCATCATTTTCATCATATCATATAATGTACTAGAATAAAAAAAGTAAAATATGATAAAAAAACAAACAAAAAAAAACACAGCTGGCCATCATGCACCCATGTCCCAGTTGGAACATGTCTGAAGCCGACCAATGTAATTCACCTCAGTCAAACTGTATGTTTTTGAAAAGTACACACCCTAGGGCATTTCACATGGTGGCATTTGAACACTTTACATGCACTAATTCTACCACCAGTCTCTGTCAAACGTTTTTGTGGTGTTATTTTTCACTCACACATTCTACTTTGTGCATAGATTCTAAGCTCCTGTTAGGTGTTACTGCCAAAGGACACCACAATATGTACTTGGCATCATCTCCCGAGTACAGCGATAACACTCATGCATACGTTTGTCGGGTTCACTGGGGGGGTGCAAAGCAAAATGTCTGATATGCGTTTTTCAAATTTTATATATCTTGTTTGCCTATCTTGTTTTGAGGGCCTTATCAGATATCCCAATGTATTTTCTTGCCATGAGCGTGCATATATTTGAAAAGTTTACACCCCACAGTAGTTGAAGAACGTGTGTGGAGGTAACTGTTCAATCCTCAATTTTACACACGCACACCGCTATTTGACTGTGATTTAGGAGAGCCCGCTGTTGGTTATTGCAAGAACACACCCCGGGTTGTTTTCTGCGAGGCCTCCTAAGGACACCCATGCCCCCCCCCCATGCATAGGTCTGCCAGGATTTGGGGAAGGTACGGTAACAACTGAATGACTTGCCATTTGAGTTGAAATTGAGAGTATGTCTTCTGATAGGCCTATCTTTAGCTTGGGGCTTAACACATACCCCAGTTTTATATATCGCCACAAAAGGGTACATACTTGAAACGTAGACACCCCGAGGTATTGCATGTATGTGGAGTGCTTTGATGCAACTTTTTTTTAGCCAGAAAAAAGATAAAACAAGTTGAAGAACGTGTGTGGAGGTAACTGTTCAATCCTCAATTTTACACACGCACACCGCTATTTGACTGTGATTTAGGAGAGCCCGCTGTTGGTTATTGCAAGAACACACCCCGGGTTGTTTTCTGCGAGGCCTCCTAAGGACACCCATGCCCCCCCCATGCATAGGTCTGCCAGGATTTGGGGAAGGTACGGTAACAATTGAATGACTTGCCATTTGAGTTGAAATTGAGAGTATGTCTTCTGATAGGCCTATCTTTAGCTTGGGGCTTATCACATACCCCAGTTTTATATATCGCCACAAAAGGGTACATACTTGAAACGTAGACACCCCGAGGTATTGCATGTATGTGGAGTGCTTTGATGCAACTTTTTTTTAGCCAGAAAAAAGATAAAACAAGTTGAAGAACGTGTGTGGAGGTAACTGTTCAATCCTCAATTTTACACACGCACACCGCTATTTGACTGTGATTTAGGAGAGCCCGCTGTTGGTTATTGCAAGAACACACCCCGGGTTGTTTTCTGCGAGGCCTCCTAAGGACACCCATGCCCCCCCCCCATGCATAGGTCTGCCAGGATTTGGGGAAGGTACGGTAACAATTGAATGACTTGCCATTTGAGTTGAAATTGAGAGTATGTCTTCTGATAGGCCTATCTTTAGCTTGGGGCTTAACACATACCCCAGTTTTATATATCGCCACAAAAGGGTACATACTTGAAACGTAGACACCCCGAGGTATTGCATGTATGTGGAGTGCTTTGATGCAACTTTTTTTTAGCCAGAAAAAAGATAAAACAAGTTGAAGAACGTGTGTGGAGGTGTCAGGATCGGGACAGGGATCCAACACGCAGAGTACAAAGAGTGGAAAGGTACGTATACCGGGCCTTAGAATGGCCGGACTAACGTACCGAGAGTAAAGAATAGTCAGAGGCAAGCCGAGGTCGAGGGAACGAGAAGACAGATAAGCGAGAGACAAGCCGGGTCAAGGGATAACAGAGAAACAGGGTAGTACAACGAGCCGAGTCAAAACCAAAAGAGCAAACTAGAATACCAGAGCACTGAGTGACTAGACAAGCTAGAACCACGACAGGGCAATGAGCTGAAGTGAGAAGTAAGCTTAAATACCCTGGCTCTGGATGGTAATCACGCCTCTGACAAGTACCGATTGGATATCGGACACTTGAGTGACAGGTCGCTCGTGATAGCGTCATGACGTCACGTATTGAGCGTCCTGCTAGAAAAGGACGTGGATTCCTCGCGGCCGGTGTTTAAGTGACTGGATGAACCGCGAGGAACGGAGGAAACAGCTCGCCTGGACGGATAAACCACCAAGTCTCTACCTCCCTTAGAGGTAGAGGCCTCAGGTACCCTGACAGTACCCCCCCTCTCAGATACGCCCACCGGGCGGAATGAACCGGGGCGAGATGGGAAGCGGAGGTGAAATGCTCTGCGAAGGCGAGAAGCATGAACGTCCTCCTGAGGTACCCAACTCCTCTCCTCAGGACCATATCCCCTCCAGTTGACCAGATATTGCAATTTTCCCCTTGAAATTCTGGAGTCAATGATGGAGCTGACCTCGTACTCCTCCCGACCCTCCACCTGAACAGGACGAGGTGAGGAGACCTTAGAGGAGAATTTGTTGCAAATAAGAGGTTTCAACAAGGAGACATGAAAGGAGTTAGGAATGCGTAAGGCAGGTGGCAGAGCAAGGCGATACGCAACCGGATTGATACGAGTGAGAACCCTGTAAGGGCCTATGTAACGAGGAGCAAATTTCATAGATGGAACTTTTAGGCGAATATTCTTGGTACTCAACCATACCCTATCCCCAGGAACAAAAACAGGAGCCGCTCTTCTATGCTTGTCAGCGTGTTTCTTGAACAGTGAGGAACTATGTAATAGAATTTGCCGAGTCTGATCCCATAATTTCTTCAGGTTGGCGACATGATCATCAACCGACGGTATCCCCTGAGAAGAGGAAACCGAAGGAAAAATCGAAGGATGAAAGCCATAGTTCATGAAGAAAGGGCTAGAGCGAGTTGAATCGCAAACAAGGTTATTGTGTGCGAACTCCGCCCAAGGAATCAGACCGACCCAATCGTCCTGGTGTTCGGAAACAAAGCATCGTAGATACTGTTCGATCTTTTGATTAGTACGTTCAGCAGCTCCGTTAGACTGAGGGTGATAGGCAGAGGAGAAGTTCAATTTGATGCCCATTTGAGAACAAAAGGATCTCCAGAAACGTGAGACAAATTGAGAACCTCTATCAGAAACAATCTCTGAAGGAATCCCATGTAGGCGAAAAACCTCCCTCGCAAAAATCTCCGCCAATTCAGGAGAAGTCGGAAGTTTAGGTAATGGCACGAAATGGGCCATCTTAGTAAATCTATCCACCACCGTGAGAATAACAGTCTGTCTCTTGGAAGCAGGCAAATCAACGATAAAGTCTATGGACAAACAGGACCAAGGTTTCTCAGGAATGTCCAAGGGGTGTAACAGGCCACATGGAGATGCATGAGGTAGTTTAGTCTTGGCACAAGTCTCACAAGCTGCGACGAACTCCTCAATATCTTTACGAAGTGAAGGCCACCAGAAATCCTTGGATATCAGAGAGTATGTCTTGCGAATACCAGGATGACCAGCTATTTTACTTTCGTGAAAGCATTGTAAGAGCTCCAGTTGAAGTTCAGGAGGAACAAAGTTTCTTCCCTCAGGAGTGTTTCCGGGAGCTAGATGTTGTGACTTCAAGATCTGGTCAAGTAGCGGGGAATGAATTTTGAGACTGGTATTAGCAATAATATTGCATTTGGGTACAATGGAAGACAAAAGTGGTTCAACTGAAGCAGAGGGTTCATATTGGCGAGATAGCGCATCGGCTTTAGAATTCTTTGACCCAGGTCTGTAAGTCAGAACGTAATTGAAATGGGTAAGAAACAACGACCAACGAGCCTGCCTGGAGGACAGACGCTTGGCCTCTCCGATATAAGACAAGTTTTTGTGGTCTGTCAGGATGGTAACAGGATGTAATGTACCTTCCAATAAATGTCTCCATTCTTTCAAAGCCTTGATAACCGCTAGTAATTCTCTGTCACCAATGTCATACCTGCTTTCAGTACCGGTCAATTTTTTAGAGAAAAATCCACATGGATGTAATGGTTTATCAACACCCAACCTTTGAGATAGAACAGCACCTAAACCAGTCTCTGATGCGTCTACCTCGAGCAAAAATGGCAGAGAAGTGTCAGGGTGAACTAAAATTGGAGCGGAAGCGAAAAGCTCCTTGAGAGTCTTGAACGCAAGAAGAGCTTCAGTAGTCCAATTCTTAGTGTCAGCCCCCTGTTTGGTCATGTTAGTGATAGGTGCAATAATGGAAGAATAGCCCTTAATAAAGCGCCTATAATAATTGGAAAAACCAATAAATCTCTGTATGGCTTTAAGACCTGTGGGTAAAGGCCACTCTAGAATGGATTGGAGCTTATCCGGATCCATCTTAAATCCCTCCCCAGAGATCACATAGCCGAGAAAGGTTACCTGGGTTTGATCAAAGCTACATTTCTCCAACTTGCAGTACAAGCCATGCTGGAGAAGCTTGTGCAAAACCCTCCTGACTTGTTTGTGATGAATCTCAATGTCACTAGAATGAATGAGTATATCATCTAGGTATACAATGACGCACTCTTGCTGAAATTCCCTAAGAACCTCATTAATCAGATCTTGGAATACTGCTGGTGCATTGCATAACCCAAAAGGCATGACGGTATATTCATAGTGGCCATATCGAGTATTGAATGCCGTCATCCACTCATGTCCCTGCTGGATTCTCACCAAGTTATATGCCCCTCTGAGGTCTAACTTGGTGAAAATTGTAGAGCCCTTCAAACGATCGAAGAGTTCGGTGATCAAGGGAATCGGGTAGGCATTTTTAATGGTTATCTTATTCAGGCCTCGATAATCAATACAAGGTCTCAAAGAACCATCTTTCTTTTTAACAAAAAAAAATCCAGCCCCGGCAGGGGAGGAGGACCTCCTGATGAATCCCTTGTCTAAATTCTCGTGAATATATTCCTCTAGGACTGAGTTCTCCTTTATAGATAATGGGTATACATGACCTCTGGGAGGCATGGTACCAGGGAGTAGGTTAATTTTGCAATCAAAGGACCTGTGTGGGGGTAAGGTATCGGCTTTCTTTTTGTCAAATACTGCCTTTAAATCTAGATACTGAGGCGGAATTTGTGTCTCTGTAGGATTGTCAGAGGTATTCGATGTATTAGTTAATCCAAGAGGTAAGACCTTCCGCAAGCATTTTTCTTGACAATTCTCTCCCCATGAAACTATCTCCCCTGATTCCCAATTAATAATAGGGTTGTGTCTCCTCAGCCAGGAGTACCCCAGAACTATGGGAATAGACGGAGAAGAAATGAGCATCAAGGATATATCCTCTTTATGCAGGATGCCAACAGTCAAGTTAATCGGTATGGTCTCATGAAAAATAACAGGCTCAAGTAACGGTCTACCATCGATGGCCTCAACAGCCAGAGGTGTCTCTTTTAACTGGGATGGAATAGCATGCTTGGCAGCAAAACCCTGATCTATAAAGCTCTCAGCAGCTCCAGAATCGATTAGTGCCATAGTCTTAACTACTCCCTTCTCCCACTTTAAAGAAACGGGTAACACAAGCCTGAGCTCCTTGTAGTTGTGAATAGAGGACAAAGTAGAAACACCCAAGGCCTGTCCTCTAGAGGAACTTAGGTGCGAGCGTTTCCCGAACGATTGGGACAATTTAGGCGTAAATGACCCCTGACTCCACAATACATACATAAACCCTCCCTTCTCCTGTACTGTCTCTCCCTCTCAGTGAGATGAGTACTGCCTATCTGCATAGGTTCAGGAATACGTAAGTCTTCGAACTCAGAGATTTGAAAGGTAGGCGCTAGTTTAAAGGAGGGTCTACGGGTCCTATCTCGAGTGTTCTGCCTCTCTCTTAAGCGTTCATCAATACGAGATATAAAAGAAATTAAATCCTCCAAATTTTCAGGG
Organism: Pelobates fuscus; assembly: GCF_036172605.1. NCBI lineage: Eukaryota > Metazoa > Chordata > Amphibia > Anura > Pelobatidae > Pelobates > Pelobates fuscus. The sequence goes on along the minus strand of NC_086323.1, from coordinate 18,162,850 downwards.
AGTTCTCTAGTAGCGACCTCGTCAAGAATTACATCTGATAACCCATTCAGAAACACATCTATATAAGCTTGTTCGTTCCATTTAACTTCTGCCGCCAAGGATCTGAACTCTAGTGCATAATCCACAAGTGTTCGATTGTCCTGTTTAAGGCGCAACATTAATCTAGCTGCATTGACCTTTCTGCCAGGAGGGTCAAAAGTTCTTCTAAACGCAGCTACAAAGGCATTATAATTATAGACGAGTGGATTATCATTCTCCCATAAAGGATTGGCCCATCTCAAAGCTTTTTCAATGAGCAGAGTACAAAGAGTGGAAAGGTACGTATACCGGGCCTTAGAATGGCCGGACTAACGTACCGAGAGTAAAGAATAGTCAGAGGCAAGCCGAGGTCGAGGGAACGAGAAGACAGATAAGCGAGAGACAAGCCGGGTCAAGGGATAACAGAGAAACAGGGTAGTACAACGAGCCGAGTCAAAACCAAAAGAGCAAACTAGAATACCAGAGCACTGAGTGACTAGACAAGCTAGAACCACGACAGGGCAATGAGCTGAAGTGAGAAGTAAGCTTAAATACCCTGGCTCTGGATGGTAATCACGCCTCTGACAAGTACCGATTGGATATCGGACACTTGAGTGACAGGTCGCTCGTGATAGCGTCATGACGTCACGTATTGAGCGTCCTGCTAGAAAAGGACGTGGATTCCTCGCGGCCGGTGTTTAAGTGACTGGATGAACCGCGAGGAACGGAGGAAACAGCTCGCCTGGACGGATAAACCACCAAGTCTCTACCTCCCTTAGAGGTAGAGGCCTCAGGTACCCTGACAGGAGGTAACTGTTCAATCCTCAATTTTACACACGCACACCGCTATTTGACTGTGATTTAGGAGAGCCCGCTGTTGGTTATTGCAAGAACACACCCCGGGTTGTTTTCTGCGAGGCCTCCTAAGGACACCCATGCCCCCCCCATGCATAGGTCTGCCAGGATTTGGGGAAGGTACGGTAACAATTGAATGACTTGCCATTTGAGTTGAAATTGAGAGTATGTCTTCTGATAGGCCTATCTTTAGCTTGGGGCTTAACACATACCCCAGTTTTATATATCGCCACAAAAGGGTACATACTTGAAACGTAGACACCCCGAGGTATTGCATGTATGTGGAGTGCTTTGATGCAACTTTTTTTTAGCCAGAAAAAAGATAAAACAAGTTGAAGAACGTGTGTGGAGGTAACTGTTCAATCCTCAATTTTACACACGCACACCGCTATTTGACTGTGATTTAGGAGAGCCCGCTGTTGGTTATTGCAAGAACACACCCCGGGTTGTTTTCTGCGAGGCCTCCTAAGGACACCCATGCCCCCCCATGCATAGGTCTGCCAGGATTTGGGGAAGGTACGGTAACAATTGAATGACTTGCCATTTGAGTTGAAATTGAGAGTATGTCTTCTGATAGGCCTATCTTTAGCTTGGGGCTTAACACATACCCCAGTTTTATATATCGCCACAAAAGGGTACATACTTGAAACGTAGACACCCCGAGGTATTGCATGTATGTGGAGTGCTTTGATGCAACTTTTTTTTAGCCAGAAAAAAGATAAAACAAGTTGAAGAACGTGTGTGGAGGTAACTGTTCAATCCTCAATTTTACACACGCACACCGCTATTTGACTGTGATTTAGGAGAGCCCGCTGTTGGTTATTGCAAGAACACACCCCGGGTTGTTTTCTGCGAGGCCTCCTAAGGACACCCATGCCCCCCCCCATGCATAGGTCTGCCAGGATTTGGGGAAGGTACGGTAACAATTGAATGACTTGCCATTTGAGTTGAAATTGAGAGTATGTCTTCTGATAGGCCTATCTTTAGCTTGGGGCTTAACACATACCCCAGTTTTATATATCGCCACAAAAGGGTACATACTTGAAACGTAGACACCCCGAGGTATTGCATGTATGTGGAGTGCTTTGATGCAACTTTTTTTTAGCCAGAAAAAAGATAAAACAAGTTGAAGAACGTGTGTGGAGGTAACTGTTCAATCCTCAATTTTACACACGCACACCGCTATTTGACTGTGATTTAGGAGAGCCCGCTGTTGGTTATTGCAAGAACACACCCCGGGTTGTTTTCTGCGAGGCCTCCTAAGGACACCCATGCCCCCCCCCATGCATAGGTCTGCCAGGATTTGGGGAAGGTACGGTAACAATTGAATGACTTGCCATTTGAGTTGAAATTGAGAGTATGTCTTCTGATAGGCCTATCTTTAGCTTGGGGCTTAACACATACCCCAGTTTTATATATCGCCACAAAAGGGTACATACTTGAAACGTAGACACGCACACCGCTTTTTGACTGTGGAACACACCCCGGGTTTATCACGATTCCGGGAACCTAACACGCTAACAGACACACACACACACAGTGCCGTACCGGACCTTAGAGTGGCCGGGCTAAGCACACACAGAATAGTCAGGAGACAAGCCGAGTCAGGGGAACCAGAAAACAGAATAACGAGAAACAAGCCGAGGTCAAAGGGTAGGAGAAAGTCACAAAGTCAGCTTAACAAGCCAGAGAGTACGTAACCACAAATCACAAGTTCAGAATCAATACTATACAGCAAAGACCACAACAGGGCAGGGAGGAACAGGAAAGGTGAGTATAAATACCCTAGGTTAAATTCTGATTGGATAACTTCCAATCAGAATTAACAATCACATGTGGGAGATATCTAAGCCTCCCACTGTGATTGTGGTACTGTTGCTTTAACGCCGGGTCACTCACGTGACCCCGGCGTTTGCATAAATCAACGACCTTTCAGCGTGCAGCGTTATACATGCTGCCGCTGGGAGGCGTGACGGATGCGAGCGGCGGAGAGGAGACGCTGCTCGCCGACAGGTAGGAGGAGGGGAGACCGCGGGCGGCGATGGACTGAGGGTGAGTGCTGCGAGTTGCGAGCAGCCTCCCCTACTAGCCGCCCGCGGACCCCTTACAGGGTTGTTTTCTGCGAGGCCTCCTAAGGACACCCATGCCCCCCATGCACGGGGTAAATGTAACAACCCCTCCAAAGAAAAAGACACCAAAAAAAAATAACTGAACGGCAAAAAATAAATTAAAAATGGGCCAGCGTGTGGTATCGTTTGAAACAGTCTCCAATGCAGAGTCCAGGCTGCCCAGGGCAATCAGGACAGTAATATACACTGTCTTTTCTCTGCCACCTCTTAGAACAGACCCTGCATCTTTTTTGGGGACTCTGTTTTGCCGCAGTAGGGGGGATTTTAAAAATAAAATGTGTAGCCCCAACTCTGCTCTCTCCCATCACCGCCCGGGGAGCAGGTGCATCACGGTACAAAATCCCCGAAATGATCTGGAGCTGAAACTGTAAAAATCTCAGTTGCGTCCCGGGGTTTGCTTTTTTGAACAACAAGAAAGCGTTGTGGGTTGCAATCTGCATTAGGTAGATTGCAACCTTTTTGTACCAGGCCCTTGTCTTTCGTATAACTAGGTAGGGCTGCAGCAGCTGATCTGCCAGATCAACCCCACCCATATGACGGTTATAGGCCTTGATGCACACTGGCTTCCTCGTTCTCTCAGCTCTGCCACGTACAGGGACCTCCACAGTCCCCTCAGTGTGGATGGTGGTAAGAAGGTACACATCCTTCTTGTCTCTGTACTTAACTGCCAACAGCTCCTCTTGGCGCAGAGCTGAGGTCTCCCCCCTCCGTAGCCGGGTGCGTGCAAGTTGTCCTGGGAAACCTGTGCTGTTCTTTTTAATTGTGCCGCAAGCTACTGTATCAAAACAGTACAGTAGCTTGAACAAAGGGACACTTGTATAAAAATTGTCAGTATACAAGTGGTACCCTTTGTTCATCAGGGGGAATATCAGGTCCCAGACAATCTTGCCACTGGTTCCCATATGTTCTGGGCAACCTGGAGGGTCAAGGTGGCTATCCTTTCCCTCGTACACCCGGAAGGCCTGAGTATACCCAGTCTCGCTATCACAGAGCTTATACATCTTTACACCATACCTAGAGCGCTTGGAAGGAACATACTGCTTGAATCCCAGCCTTCCCTTATACTTCATCAGGGATTCATCCACGCATATATTCCTTCCAGGTGTATAAGCCTCTGCAAACCTGGCAGCAAAGTGGGTAATCAGGGGGCGGATTTTATACAGCCTGTCAAACTGGGGATGCTCCCTAGGGGGACACAGGCTGTTGTCGCTGAAGTGCATGAAATGCAGAATCATTTCATACCTCTTCCTCGACATACATTGGGAGTAAATGGGGGTAGAGCAGATGGGGCTACTGCTCCAGTAGGAGCGGATGGAGGGCTTCTTTATGATGCCCATCAGCATAGTCAATGCCCAGAATCTTTTAAATTCTGGCACATCGATGGGGGCCCATTGCTGCTTTGCCAAAAAAGAGTCCGGTTTTTTAGCTCGGAATTGATGGGCATATAAATTAGTTTGGGCGACAATGTTCCCCAATACATCATCGCCCAGAAACACCTCCATAAACTGCTGAGGGCTAAATCCTGTGACATCCAAATTAATGCCAGGATTTGCAGTAAAGGATGGGATGTCTGGCCTCTGGTTATGAGGCACTACCCACTCCTCAGCAGTTCTGCCAGCTGGAGCAGCACGTCTCCTTCTGGCAGGGGGACTAGCAGGCACAGATACAACATCACCAGATACATCACTAGCAGTAGACACTGTATCGAGTGATGATGTATCTGAGCACCTGGCAGGGTCAAAATCAGGGTCAGAGTCTGACATAGACGCGTCAGACTCTAGCGCAAGGGTGGCATATGACTGCTCAGCGCGGGTTGTCTTCCGTGACCCGTGTGCCATGATCACAATTGCTTTACTTAGTGACCTGTCACAAAAAAAAAAAAAATAACCCCTGAAAAAATGAACAGACAGCAAAATAAGTGATGCTGTGCAAGAGCCTGTGATCTGTATAGTGATCACTGGCAGGGCAGGGGTTAATCGTTCTGAAAAGAGCTTTGGGGTCTCAAAAAAGATCACAAAAAAAATGAACCCCTAAAAAAAAAGGCACAAACAGCAGAAAAGATCTGCTGTGCAAGAGCCAGTGATTATAGTGATCACTGGCAAGACAGGGGTTAATGGCTCTGAAAAGAGCCTTTGGGTCTCAAGATTTTACAAATCCCTACCTATAAATACCTAAATCTCTCTAGCTAAACCACAGATCTCTCTCTCTCTCTCTCTCTCTCTCACACTAAAACACAAGTGAAGAGAGGGAGGCAGATCCACACTAATCAGAGAAATGGGGAACACACTTGGGATGAAATTGCTAATGGGGCAAGCTGTGATTGTATGACTCCAGCCTGCCCCTTATGATGCGGCATGCTAGGGACGCCCCCAGAAGCCCCATGATTCACTGCCTTTCGAAAAAAAAAAAAGGGGGGGGGAGTTAATATTGATCATTTTCTTTATTTTATATTTATTTTTTTATATATATTATTTTATATGCACGGAGTGCCAGGACCCCTCAAGGCACTCATCACATGCAGTACATCACTGCTATACTATCAGAGCTTCCAGAGCTCAAAATAGGTGCAGACGTACCAGGTACGTCCAAGGTCATTATGGACTGTTTTCTGCCAGACGTACCTGATACGTCCGCAGTCGGGAAGGGGTTAAGGGGTTAAAGTCTGAACATCTTATCTATTGTTTATACTAAAAGGTAAGGGTACACACGTCATGGGAAATTCCCTGACTTGTGACAAGATGGCTTCCTAAAGTCTGATTATGTAGCAAAGCCTTGAAGATGTTATTGCATTACTTGTTTTGTATTAAGCTAAGACAAATTGGTGTAAACATATTATGCACTGAAAGTAGGTTAGAGTTTATTGCTTAAAGAAACATGTATGGAAAACAATATGTTACATGTGGCGGAACCAACCTCGCCACTGGCCACTGGAGGAGCCTGGTCGCCCGCCTCCTGCCACTGGACTATGGCCCCATGTTTAACACTGTTCTTTTTTCCTGTAGAAAGGCTGGTTTGTGCCTTTCTGCGGACTGTTAAAGTCACGAACACTGCTGAGCCGCCGACCTCCCTTCTCCTACCTGCAGTCAATTATCTGAACACCGGTCCATTCTGTACTTTTCTGTTTAAACCATGCTACCCCAGATAGCTATGCAATGGAGCCCAGCCGTATACTGAAAGACTGCATGAAAGACTTTGGCTCCATGGCGATTGAACTGTATGTATGTGATCTGAGCGCTATCTGGTAATAATGTGCGCTCAGATCTAAGCTATCTGGGGATAGGTAGACTGTGTATGTTCTATGTGATAAATGTAACACTATGTCATTTTATGTCTTTTATTGTCCTTTGTCTGCCATGTGTTTAATGGAGTTTTGCCTCTGTCCTTGGAGATAATTGGATTACTTCCCAATTATCTCCAGGACAGAGAGGAGGGATTGTGATGCATTGTGGGATTGTAAGCTTGTGATTGGTCAATGTCCAATATGTTTCCCAGTTTCCCATCTGGTCCCCTAGGGGAGTGTCCACCAGGTGGGAGACCTGCATAAAAGCCGGGCAGGTAGCCCCAGTAAATCAGTTCTACTTCACCCTCAATTTGGAGTGCCGTCTCTTATTGGGGGAATCTGCTACAAGGGATTGCTATGCTCTGCATATTCCCTTGGTATATCACTACTAAGCTCTTGTAAGAGCTTGTTCCTGTTCTGCTACCTGAAGGAGTCTACAGTGGTTATGGTGTCTGCTGGAGTGCTTTGAGTCCTCAGGAAGCGCTAGGAGCATCCTTTAATGGAGGTACCCAGTCGGGGTGACAGGTAATCCGTTACATTACATTTCTAACACCTTGTCAGTTTGCAATATCTCTTATAGAAAAGTTTGGTAATGGGACTGAATGGTGAATGTATACTGTTGCACAGCTGTAAAAAAACAACAAATGATGTTATCTTGTTGATTTTGAAGTGTTATTCACTTTGGCTGAGATCAACAAAGTTGATGATCTCAGCCAATCCAATGCTTTCCCATAGGAAAGCATTGGGAGGCTATTGTGCATGTGTGGCAAAAAGCTGCATGGCCAATCCGCATCTCCATGAAGACCTAATCTAATACACTGCCCCCCTACCCCATTCTAATACACTGCCCACAAATCCAATACACTGCCCCCCCTCTACTCTAATACACTGCCCCCTCCACCCAATCTAATACACTGCCCCTTAATCAAATACACTACACCTCCTCCCAGCACTCTTATTTAATACACTGCCCTCCCCCAATTTAATACACTGCCCTCCCCCCAATTTAACTCACTGCCCCCCCTCCCACCACAGGGCAGTTTTGACATGCTTGTTGTAGAGTATAGGTTGTAGAGTCCAAGTATTTGGCTATAATTGGTTGCAGATATTCCATCAGCATCATCTGTTATCACCGTGGTGATGGAGTTGGTATTTGTCTTTTGTCTTTGCTTGTTTTTTTTTTTTGTTTTTTTTTTCATGAAACATTTTTACACAGTTTATGATGTGTATAGATTGGATGCTCTCCAATATAATAAATTAATTGATAGCATTTCCAAGACATTTCACTTAAGTGACATGGATCCCATAATAGTAAATGTTGATACAGCAATCAAAGTGGTATCTCAAGAACGCCTCTTTTTGCTGTATTGGAATCTTGGTAACATCTCTACATCTCACTAACAGACATAAGACGACATCAGGTGATGTTGTGCTAAAAATGTTAACAGGTAAAATCTGTGGGAAAAATCTTTACATTTGTTATACTTTGTATAATAATGATAGATGAAATAGTAACATAGTTAATCTTTCCAGTGTTTTGTTTAGAGATAAACACCCTTGTATATGATTTAGATATATAAGGATAATTTGAACCAGCATTAACCGCCTTTGTTCACAATGATATGTAAAATTACATTCTCTTTAAATGTTAAAAATACTATTTTTGTATTCAAAATCTCTCAATCTTTTTAGACTAGTTGATAATTGGAAACAAGACATTTATTCATCTTTCTTCGTCCTGTTAGGGAGAAGACAACTTATTCATTAAGTTACAATTAGTAAATATAATAACTACAGTTAGTAGTGGCTTAAAATACCAGAAACACCCAAAAATTATCTTAATTTTTTTTTTACCAAGATCTGACAGCCATTGTGGAAAGTCATGTTCGTGAGATTGGATGCTTAAAGGACCACTATAGGCACCCAGACCATTCAGCTTAATGAAGTGGTCTGGGTGCCAGGTCCAGCTAGGATTAACCCTTTTTTCTATAAACATAGTAGTTTCAGAGAGACAGCTATGTTTATAATAGGGTTAATCCAGCCTCTAGTGGCTGTCTCATTGACAGCCACTAGAGGGCTTCCACGCTTCTCACTGTGAAAACGACAGCTAGGGTTGATGTTATGATAATGCTGCAGATTGTAAGAAGGAGACACCATAACCAATTTTCTAGCATCATTTTGCTTCCATCTTTGCATTTCTTTTTTACTGTATAAGATAATTCAGGTACAGTCTGTTTTCTTCAGAGTCTTTCTGATAATGATGTTGATGATTAATTTTTCATATATTCCATGTTAACTGTGAATGTATCATGCCTGTCTGTTGTTCATCCTTCTCCTTCTCCTTCACATTTGCAGGTTCAGATGTCAGATCATGATTCAGTCTGTTACGTGGCTATGATTCTGGTGGCATTTCGGTCATCTTCTCATTTGGCCTCTTAGCAAAAGGTTTGGGGGCAGGTTCATGCCATCCTGCAGAGAAACGCCATGCTCCAGAAACGTTATACTGATCGTCTCCAAAGGGCAGCTCCTTCCTATCAAGTGGGTGATAGGGTTTGGCTCACTACACAAAATATCCATCTCCGAGACCTCTCCAGAAAGATGGCACCTCGGTTCATCGGTCCATTTAAGATCCTGTGTAAAGTGAACCCTGTATCCTGTGCTTTAGATATAGTTCATAATCTCCTTACTCCTAATGTGTTTCATACCTCCTTATTGAAGCCTTTACTGTACAACAGGTATACTTTAATGACCCTTTCTCCTCCTCCTGTTCTGGTTGATGGAGAGGAGGAATACGACATCCAGGAACTAATGGATTCCCAGTATTCTAGGGGCTCCCTCAGGGGTCAAGTCCTGGGGAAAAAAGGTGTGGGACCTCGCCTAACTCTCCCCTCCCCCATCACCCTGCCCCAAAAAGTATACACTTGTACAATATTCACCCCCTTTGACATTTTTCGTGTTTTGTTGCCTCACAGCCTGGAATTAACATGGATTGTTTGAGGATTTGCATCATTTAATTTGCAGAACATGCCCACAACTTTAAAGATTTTTTTTTTATTATTATTATTGTGAAGCAAACAACAAATAGAACAAAATAACAGAAAAAGTAAATGTGCATAACTATTCACCTCCCCTAAAGTTAATACTTTGTAGAGCCACCAAGTCGCTTTGGATAAGTCTATGAGCTTGCCACATCTTACCACTGGGATTTTTGCCCATTCCTCTTTGCAAAACAGCTCCAGCTCCTTCAAGTTGGATGGTTTGCGCTTGTGAACAGCAATCTTTAAGTCTGACCACAGATTTTCTATTGGATTGAGGTCTGGGCTTTGACTAGGCCATTCCAACACATTTACATGTTTCCCCTTAAACCACTTAAGTGTTGCTTTAGCAGTGTGTTTGGGGTCATTGTCCTGCTGGAAGGTGAACCTCCGTCCTAGCCTAAAATCACGCACAGAGTGGTACAGGTTTTGCTCAAGATTATCCCTGTATTTAGCACCATTCATCTTTCCCTCAAGTGACCAGTTTCCCAATCCCGGCTGCTGAAAACCATTCCCACAGCATGATGCTACCACCACCATGTTTCACTGTGGGGATGGTGTTCTTTGGGTGATGTTTTGGGTTTGCGCCAGACATAGCGTTTTCTTTGATGGCCGAAAAGTTCAATTTTAGTCTCATCTGACCAGAGCACCTTCCTCCATAAATTTTGGGAGTCTCCCACATGTCTTTTCACAAACTCAAAAGTGCCATTTTGTTTTTTGCTGAAAGTAATGGCTTTCTTCTGGCCACTCTGCCATAAAGCCCAACTCTATGGAGCGTACGGCTTATTGTCGTTCTATGTACAGATAGTCCAGTCTCTGCTGTGGAACTCTGCAGCTCCTCCAGAGCTACCTTAGGTCTATGTGCTGCCTCTCTGATTAATGCCCTCCTTGCTCGGTCCATGAGTTTAAGTCTCGCGCTCACTCCCATCACTCCTGGGCGGCAGCACCGACCACAGTACACATCAGCCCCAAAACATACAGTAAAAACCAAAGAAAAAGTTACCTGTGTTCTCTCCCAAATCCCTATTTATATTTAACAAATGGAGGTCATTTAGTTACTCCAATGGCCATTGGAGGGAATGCCCGTCTGCCAACGTCATGGCAGCCTCCCCCAAGTGGTTCCCTCACCGACCCCTCACCCGGCTTCTCCGAGCCTCTGGCAAAGACATCTCCAATGAGACAGAGAGGGGTATTTTTATCTACACCCCTTGTAGGCCTCAACCACCGAGCAGTCAGTGCCGGTGCTTCAGTCCACTTGTGTGGTATCCACTCGCTGCTCCCGGTGTCCCTTGACATTTGGTAGCCACCATAAGCCGGGTCAGCGCCCTTGTTCGTCGAGAATCGGTAATATATGAGGATAGACACGGGAGCAGTGGTGACATGCAGTCAGGCCCCGTCCCGTTCTTTTTCTTTTTGATGATGAGTACATGCTTATGACATCACGGTTCTCTGTGACCAATCACTACCCAGTATAGTGTATATATACTTCCTGATTGTCCTTGTTTCTTTGCCCTGTCATGGTTTTTGTTACCTAAGAGTGTGTTTATTGGATTATCTGTTTTCTGACCTTGGCTTGTTTGACTATTCTTGCTCTCTGTTATCCTGATCTTGGCCTGGCTATCGATTATGTGCATTTCTGTAATCATGACCTCAGCCTGTCTATTGTTTATTTTCTGTCTGCTTGCCAACATGTCATATATCTGACTCAGGCACTAACCCGGACACTCTAAAGACCGATACGTGTACCTTTACTGTTACCTTTAGGTTTGCGTGTTAGGGTAACGCTATTCCTGACAGCTTTCTATTCAGCTACGTTGGCCTTAAATTTGAAATTCCCATTTCAGTGAATAACACCAACAAACTTAGTTGTCACACGTCACGTCCTCAGAATGCTTCTCACAGCAAACATTCGATTAGAACGTGTTTTTGGTTCCCACTGCTCCTTTATGAAGATCATTGGATTGGTTGAAAAGACAAAGAAATAAAACCTGCCGGATGACATAATAGGAGGTAGGAACAGACAGTTGCACCAGTAAGTCTCATCATTGGAAAAAAACAGGAATTGGAGAGAGCAGACGAGGGAATTGCGGATTACGAAAATAACCAAATTAGTAAAATTCTTCAGCCCAACTGGTTTTTGGAAGACTTGTGCACAGATATATTTTTGTCCATAAACAAATCCATTCTTCCAAGAAAATAATTTAGTTTCCGGGTAATTAAGTTTGTTTGGGTGTGAATAAAAAGGATTTTTATTTCAAACTAATACATTCGTTTATGGCCGAAACTATTTTTCTTTTAACCTAAAATTTGTGCTTCGGTTTTCATGTTAGATTTTTCAGTTTCCGCAGTTCGTCACAGTAGCTGCGCGGCTTTCCTAGTATATTTTAAGTTTTCACATGTGTTTTTTTTTTTAAACTTTATTAAAAGGATCTGAGAGTTGAAAGACCTGTTGTGTTTGATATGACACTTTCACACCTCTCAGCTTCTGGGAGCAACGACTCTATGTTACAGCTTGGATGTCGGTAAATATAAATGGTAACAATCTGAAATCATGCAGAGAAATACAGCATGGTGACGTAGCTTCTCACAGTCCAGGTGGGAGGTCATTTGTTTGCTGTGAGGATTGTCTATGTGAAAATACGGATTTATTGAATTGTTTGCATGCGTGTCTCTTCCTATCTCCTATACAATTATATTTGTGACCAGAAAGACTCAATGGGTTGTTTACTATCTTACCATAAAGAAAGTACAAATAGGATTACAAAAAAAATGAAAATGTAAGAAGACAAATGAGTTATGTAATGTAATAATTAGCAATATGTGTTAGTGGGCTCCTAAGGTATCGGGGTGCATTGCATATGGAGCTATGTGCTGTCAGTGGGGGTTTGGGGGCTCATTAAGGGACCTGGTGACAGGGTCTATCATATAAAATACCACTTTATTGTGTGAATTATCCAGACTGAGAGAAATAAATTCTTCTGCTAATGGAATTTCTGTGCTTTCCCCACAAATCATGTTTCCATTGTTCTCTAATCCAGAGCTTGAGTTCAATGGAAGAAGAGATTAACTCTTTCAATACCATCTATATGATGATTGCTCGCTTTGAAGTGCTTTTTGCAGAACAGGAAAAAAATGCCCAGAATCAGGAACAATGTGGTGTTTTGTTCACTTGGTTTTGTATTTTTTTATTTTTTTTTAAAGATAGGTGTTTATTATGTATGTTATGCATATGATGTATGTAAACTTGTATGTAAAATGTGCACATTTAAAGGACACTCCACACACCTAAAGCACTTTATCATGCTGAAATGTGAAAATGTGCAGATTTCAATAGATATTCGCACTTTTAGAAATTAACCTTGCTACACCCCCCCTCCCCCCGGCTATCATTCCTGATCTGCCTGGTCCTGTTACTTCGTGGTTGTTTAGCTCAGTGAGGATAAATTGCCCAGAGCACCTGCCTTGCAAAGACATCTCATTGAGCTGCATTGGGAAGTCTGTGATTGGACAGCCACAGGAAGTCTGGGCGGGGTTTGAAGGGGAGGGCTTGCAAAGGTTGCAGACATACGATTTGAGGCTTTTGCAAGCTGTTTTCTATACAGATATCTCAATGAAATAATACAAAATTAGATGTGTTCATGTTTTCACTGGGGAATATCTACTAAATTGTTTATAAAATAATAAAATAAAAAAATGTTTCCAGTTGCGTGTACCTTTAACGTCAGTGTTATAGAAAGTTGTGATGAGAGAAAACCAAAATAAAACTGCCCACTGTTTTAAAATGTACTGTGCATCGGCTACGTGTAACAAGGCAAACCTTGGCAAATGTCTTTCTTGGACCCCACACTTCAGTTTCCACAATTATCCTAAAATGACCTGTTGAATAGGCTGTTGAAAGCATTGGCTGTGATTTAAATGCACCAATCACCTTACTCCTGCGTTGGTTGTATAGGATCAGCCTATACACACTGCGTTACATAAAGTACAGAGCTCTTAGAGCACATTGAGCCTACCCTCGGTTTTGGATTTAATGGCAGTGATTCTTAAAGATTGCAGCTGGAACCTACTCTGGATTGCCTTCTATCAAGTTTGAACATATTGAGCAATGCAATGTGTGCGTGCCACAGACATAATAGAGAAGATGAACTCTGTCCTCATTGGAGAGAGCACAACTGCAGAGAGAGCTGTGAGCAGCGGTGTACGGGACAAAATCATTCCAGAATAAAATAAATCCTAACTAGAACATCTCATCTTGGTGTGAAAGGAGCCTATCAAGGATCCACTGAGCCAAGGTTTGGCAACCTTCGGCACTCCAGAAGGTGTGCACTACTTTGCCAGCATTTTAGCTGTTAGTGCATTATGGATGTTGTAGTCCACGAAATATGGCATGCCGAAAGTTGCCTATCCCCTGCACTAAGCAGTGCTCCCAGAAACATTTTTAAGGCAAGTAATGTTTTTGTAATTTTAAATGTATTTTTTAATTTCATTTATTTTGCAATGTTCTTTAACTTCATTATCAGTATCCAGAGAATCCCTTTAAAACCTTCTTTTAAACTATGTCTCCATTGGATTCCTGCAGAGATATGGGATGGAGTCTGAAGCAAGCAGCACATCAATCTGGCAGAATTGAGGAAATATGATCAGAATAGCAATGCATGGAATAGGCTTTTCCCAAGGAGTGATATGTGGGTGAACGTCATACCCTCTCCCGATGTTATACCAATGTACAGAGGTAGGTTTCTAGGGTTTTAGGCATGTTTGCCATAAATGTTAAATCTTCTCAATGCATGGTGTAATCCTGGTGGTCAATATTCTGAGAGACACAATGCATAACTTTGTAGTAAACAAACCTATTTTATTAAATAAACAGGGAAATGTGGAGAATTTACAGGGACTGTATAGCCAAGATGGACAGTATGTCCAATTCTACGTCGCTAATGCTTGCAGTTCTTTAGATTAACCCCTCTGCCTAGCAGTGGGCTGAGAGTGAGTTCCATGAGTGTATGTTTTCTGTAGAAAACAGCAGAGAATATCCTTCTTATGCTGAACTGTGTTTAAATCTCGCATTTTTATTTTCTGGTGCTCCGAAGCCTCAAGCTATTTCGCTTCCCACACACAGCTTGTAACCGTTCACACATCTTGTTTTATTAAAATGAAAGTGTATTTTCTTCACTGGCTTATGCTGGATTAAAAGCCCGGGGCCATTCATTCCAATAGCCCATGCGTTTTACATCCCGCAGAGCGCGGAGCGGCCGTCTCTCGTAACAGAGTTTGCATTTATCTTCAGACTCACTAGAAGTGAAAGGCCAGTTAGCCGTGAAATCTCCCTGCTTTCGTGTTTAATCTGTACACCAAGTAATATCTCACTGCTTTCACATGTAAACAGCACAAAATAATGCCATTTACTGACAAATAGACCACAGTGGCCCACACTGTACGGGGAGAAAATCTATCAATTTATTTAGTTATCTGTTCCAAAAAGGTTTGAATGTCTTTTTTTTTTTGTCAACTGTGTTTTATTAAGGTTATTTATAGATTTTTACATATTTTCTAGCTTTTTTTTCAGTTTTGCATCTTTGTAGCTTTTTGTTGAGTGCGCTATTTAGCTTGTTGTATTTATTGCCCAAAACCTTTTACAAAGTATGCAGTGTGTGCTCAGGTGAGTGCAGCGTTTCTGGCCACATCCAAAATCGAACTCTGCCTGACCAAACTACTGGTTTTGTATCCCTTCCTGTCACGGTGAAGATAGTTTCTGTCAGTGAATGTGTGTGTCTGTCAGTGAATGTGTATCTGTTAGTGAGTGTATGTCTGTCAGTGTATGAGTGTGCGTCACATGTCAAAGAGGCCGCAGGGTTGCCAGGTAACTTTGGCAACCCCACATGTTCTGCATACATAATAAAGTTACCGGACACTGCAAAACATTACTCTTTTATAATAAAATTCCATTAGGTTATATTTAAGGGACACTTCCTACTGTCCCTTCCCAGTTACACCGACATTGTGTAACCTGGTGCCTGGTGATGATGCTATCTAACAGAAATTTAGTTCTTCCTATGTATATTATCCTCTTCCGAGCAGCGCGTGTCCTGTCGTGGTTTTCGTTACACAAGAATGCGTTCTTATATTGATTCTGTCTTCCTGTTTCTGACCCGGCTTTGTCTGACCTATGATGTCCTAGTATCCCTTACCTTGCCTTGTCTTATCATTTTGGGTACATCTGGAATCCTTGGCCTCGGCTTGTTTTCTTGAATTTACTATTTTTGCCCATCTTGGACATTATGTTAAGGTCCGGTACTACATATATTCTGTGTCTTTATTACCTCCTGTTAGCTTACTACTTACCTATTCTCTGCGTTTTAGGGTTACCTATCCTGACAGTGCTGTGCTGGAGAGCAAGAAGACCCACTGTGTGTAATATAATTGATTGACAGGTGGGTGAGGTCAATATTACTAATTAGGGTTTTCTCCCAATCTATGCATTTCTTAGTAATTCTGGTAATTGTAAATAATGTATGTACGGAATTTACTTTACTATTAAATTAAATAAACTAGTACGCATCATGATGGTATACTTTAGAGTTTGGTGAAGTGTGAGTTTAATTGCCTCTAGGCACTTTGTTCGGTATAACACTTTTAATTATAGTGTTTACTCAGTTGGTGCACTTTAGAAGAATATTGCATATGGAGAATTTATATCTATTGGGTGTTTATTTAAAAACAAGGTTATTGCTTTTCGAGTCTTGTCCCACTTTAATTTGATATTTATCAGTGTTGTCAGACATTTGATTTACTGAAGATCAGACATTCTCCAAACGATAAGGCAGCATCCTTGATACATTTCACCCTCCTTATTTTGGTGCTCTGAATTTGTAGGCTGTGGAAAAAGAGATAAGGATTGTGGTCGTAAAACAAGAGCGAAACATTAAACTGCGATATGAATGGTGAATATTATTTTAATCTGAAACTTAATCTCAAAGAACAAAATCTGATTGATCTCTCCTGGCTGACTTCACTCGATGTTAAATCTATTAGCTGATGGTAAACCCGTGTAGGTTTTTTAGGGGAGAAAAAGAGAGTAAGATATGTAAATGATTCTGGTAACATTCTAGATTAGGAGTTTTTATTTATAGGTATTGAACCGTATCATGACAATGTTTTGTGAAGCACGGGAAGGTGAATAGGAGGGCATTCTATACGCACCATGACTGTGACGAGTTGATGACATCTTTGAAAGGTCAGTAAAATAAAAAAATTTATGTATTATTTTATGACCTTTAAAAGAAGATACATTTTTCTATTCCAAAGAGCTGACTAGATTTCCTAGCTGAGATATGAGGGATTTACTACAATATTTCACTAGAAATCCATTTAGCCCCCTATTATTAAAGGAATACTGTAAGAGAATATAAACCTCTATTCCTGCCGCTATAGCGTTCTCGTCAGCATTTAGACATTTAGATTCAAGGACCTCCTAAAATAAATGTTAACATTTTTATAAAGAGTATTTCTTACTAGATCCAGTCCCTGCAGTCACCTCATCTGCCCGCCCCCCCCCCGCCCCCCGTTAAGTCATGAAAATTCTTTGTCTTCTTGTCCAGTCCCATGCCCCAGCACTGCACTCCTCCAATCAAAGGCTCTTCGTGAGAAGTGTATGTAATAAAAAGTATAAAACTCGTGAACTCAAAGCCAACTGTGGTTGGCGAGCTGCTGCAGAGATCGGTGAATGAGCGAGGAGACCAAGTATCTTACCAGTGTCGACCTCCACAGGATCCCATAAAAACAAGCACTTGTGAGTAGCGGAGCTTTTGCCCGCACAAACTCGCTCACTGTGATCTTGTAAGCAGTTACATTTTTAGCGTGTTATAGTAATACATTGTTTAATTTTGATACATCAACTATACACTTTTTAGTTTTATGAACATTGCAACTTTATATCGATATACTGTACCATTATTGGATATTTGTGTTTTCTCTTTTTTTCTAGGTATGGGAACGATCTACCTTTTGACAGTCCATTAATACTATGAGTATATTTGGTTTTTACACTTTTGGGTGTATACTTAGGCTCTCTATTAGCTATTTATGTTTGCGCTCCACTTATTCAGTATCTCTCCTTGAGAAGTATTTGGGGAGGTTAACTGTGAGAGAGCCAAGTTTGACTCTGTTCTCACAGTGGAAATGCTGTCTAATTGCTGTTAGGAAGACAGCCACTAGAGGTGCATTTAACCTGGAATGGAAATATAGCTGTACCGGCAATGTTTTACATTGCAGGGTTAACATTACAGGATTACTGGGCCCAGACCACTTCATTGAGATAAAGCGGTCTGGGTGTCCCTTTAAGGATTGTCTATATAACTACAGATAGTTAAAGGACCGCTACCATCTGAGGTTGTAGACCTTCTTCTATCATGACATGTAGATAGAGAAAAAGAGGGGACTGTAAACCAGTGTAAAAGCATTAAGAAGAAGGTCTTTCAAAGAAAGATGGGTCACTAAATGGATTGGGTGTAAGGTTTACTATGCCCATCAGATGTTGTATAACTGTCAATCAATAATGAGTGGCTCAGCTTGCAGTTTTGCGAATTGCAAGCTGGTCCCCAAACTGCAGACCGCGCAGAAACTCCAGAATCTCGATTGAAGACCGCGATATCATAAAGGTATAAATCAGCGTTGGGGTCACCCACCATTACATTTGTTGGATGTTCAGCAGATTTATTGGAGGTTCGAAGGTTATCCACATTAAATTGTCCCTCTACGACTTTATTGTTAACCTTGTATATCGGTATGTTACGAATAATTATTTGTTTATTTAACATTGTCTTGCTTTGTATTGCATCAGAGTTTCCTGAATACTGAGAGAAAAATAACACGTTCAAGTTGAAAGCAGCATGTTTGAGGTTAATGATGTAGATGCAGTGTTAACACTCCAGGTGTGATGTTCAACCAATGGTTACTCTTACCATAACACGGTTTGATAAAACACTGTTTGTGGTCAGAGTAATACTTTCTGATTTGGTCTCTCATCCATAACAGTGAAAAAAAACAACAAAAAGAATAAAGCATAACTTAGTTCCAAGCCAAGACCAAGTTCTACTGGCAGCCTGGTCTTCCTCTGGTGACATCGCTTTCCCCCACGCCCATTTCTCCCCCGCTGTAGGCTAACGGACCTCAGGGAGCGGGCTGCGGGGAGGACATGGGCAGCATGGTCTGTGCCACTACTGGTTATCTGTCTCTGACATGCTGTGCACACTGACGGCATATTGTCCAAATGCACAGAATTAACATAAGCTGCCAGGAACACTTGTTCTGAACTGGATAATCCTGCTTTAATGGCACTGCAAGAGGTGGAGTTACACCTCTCGCAGCAAAGAGCTATATCTCTGCATTTTTCAAACTCAAACAGAAACAAACAGATTCCAGGCACCATGATCACTTCAAATCACTGAAGTAGTCATGGTGTTTGGACTAACCCTTTAATGCAGCATCATGGTTCAGGGGTTCATAAAGCATAGTGCAGTGCGGGGTTAATATTTCAGGTTTGCGGTTAATATGTCATGGTGCTTGACTAATCCCTCTCTCCTGTCCCTTCAGAGCCGGATTAAGGTTGCCCAGGCCCTTAGCACGGCGCCAGATTAACCCTTGTCCCTGGACTCTGTTTTTGTGAGTGATATGTGTTTGTAATGGCTGAGTGTTGTGTGGAGAAGAGCTGTATGAGGGGGGGGGGCTGAGTGTGTCTGTGCGTGCTGGTTAAGAGTTGTATGTGTGGTGGCTGATTTGTATGTGTATAGAAGTTTTGTGTATGTGTATTCCACACTCCCCCCCCAATATCCTGCTTAGCTTCCGTGATGGTCCAGTGAAGTAAGAGATGGATCCCTTGAGGTCTGGTGCTTCCTGATCTGAATCAATATCGGTTGCAAATCACTTTAAGAGTTCCTCATGGTTTGGGCGCTCTGGGCAAGAAGTGCAGTGGAACCATGAAGGTGCTCATAAAGTGGTCTATTCATGATATTGGTACAGACCACAACACTCCCTCTGTGAAGAGAGTGCAGGGAGATCTTTTTATCTCTGTGCCTGCTCAATGAAGGTCCACTTAGAGCCGAAACCCCTGTCTGAGGCCTAGGCAGCCTACACAGAGCTTAACGGTAATCTGGGTCTGTGTCTCCTCCTCCCACTCACTCTCTCCCGAAGAACATTTAATGATGTGAGTCAGGCTTTCTGTGTCAGATCAAGGTGTCTCACAATGTCTCATGATGCTTCCAGGACAGGAGGAAGGGTTTCTATAAAAGAAGTAGGGGCTAAATTTAATGGATGGATCATGCTACCATCTTAAAACGTCGGTTTGTCTCCTAACGGCCCATTAACCATCAAAATCTGGGTATTTGTTCCTTCCAGAGCCGTCAAAAGATAATTATGATGCAATAAAAATAAAAGTTTGGGGGACTTAGTGATATCAGCTAAAATAACTCAATTTTTGTGACAATTACAGAAGACAATATTTTGTAAACTCTCTTTATATAATGTATTTGCATTTGCTGATGTTTTAATGCCGTTTCACAAGTTATCTTTACATGTGTATCTAATGTATTTATGCAGTAACATAAATAATTCATGTGGAGAGAGAATTTTAAAATCTAAATTAAAGAGAAGTGATTACGTGAATGAGCCCAGCTATTATTTCAATAGGGTAACGGCGCCCTCTTGTGGTAAAACACTGTTGTATATTACAAAGACTTGTTTTCAACAAGGTTGTCCAACGCTCATATCATTGTTATGAAATATGTACTTTGTTTGTCCATTTCGTCTGTTCAAACCATATACTTTGTTCTAAAAAAGTATCACCCAAGACAGCTCCCTATTAATAAATTGTGCTCCCCAAAATAAAAACAGGTCATCTAGCAGGTAGTCTATTCAATTCTTAATGGTCATGGCTGTATCCCTCCCTTTTTGCACAAACTATAATCAGAAAATAAAGATATCTCTAAAAGCTATAACTCTCTTTCATAGTTACATAGTTACATAGCTGAAAAGAGACTTGCGTCCATCAAGTTCAGCCTTCCTCACATATGTTTTTGCTGTTGAGCCAAAAGAAGGCAAAAAACCCAGTCTGAAGCGCTTCCAAGTTTGCAATAAACTAGAAAAAAATTCCTTCTTGACCCCAAAATAGCAGTGAGATGTCTCCTTGGATCAAGCAGCTAATACCCCACTAACTAGAAATCATATCCCTGTATGTTATGTTTTTGCAAGTACCGTATTTATCGGCGTATAACACGCCCCGGCGTATAACACGCACCTCATTTCCAGAAGGAAATTCCAGGAAATTTCCACCTCTCCCATAGTATTCCCCCCCCTCATCCCATAGTGTTCCCCCCCCTTTCCATAGTAATCTCCCCCCCTCCCATAGTATTCTCTCCCCCCTCCCATAGTATTCTCTCCCCCCTCCCATAGTATTCCCCCCCATAATATTCTCTCCCCCCTCCCATAGTATTCTCCCCCCCCATAGTATTCTCCAACCCCATAGTGTGTCCCCCCTCCCATAGTGTCCCCTAGTGCACTTTCCCTCTGTCCCATATTTACTTACCTGTCTTGAAGCGTGGGCCGGCTTCACAGCGCGCACCGCGGAACTGGAACTTAAATTTCAGGTTCCGGTTTCCGGCGGGACTGAAAGGAAGTGTGCACACAATAGTGTGCACACTTCCTTTCAGTCCCGCCGGAAACCGGAACCTGAAATTTAAGTTCCAGTACCGGCGGGACTGAAAGGAAGTGTGCACACAATAGTGTGCACACTTCCTTTCAGTCCCCCTGGAAACCGGAACCTGAAATTTAAGTTCCAGTTCCGCGGTGCGCGCTGTGAAGCCGGCCCACGCTTCAAGACAGGTAAGTAAATGTAGGATATCGGCGTATAACACGCACCCATGATTTTCTCCCTATTTTCAGGGAGAAAAAGTGCGTGTTATACGCCGATAAATACGGTATTTATCCAATTGCAGTTTAAACATCTGTATAGACTCTGACAAAACCACTTCTTCAGGCAGAGATTTCCATATCCTTATTGCTCTTACTGTAAAAAAACCTTTTCTTTGCCTTAGATGAAATCTCCTTTCTTCCAGCCTAAATGTGTGACCTTGTGTCCTATGTATAGCCCTGTTTATGAATAGATTTCCAGATAATTGTTTGTACTGGCCCTGAATATATTTGTATAATGTTATCATATCCCCTCTCAGGCGCCGCTTTTTTCAAAACTAAAACAGATTAACATTTTATTTTTTTTTGTCAATCTTTCTTTTATTGAAGCATATATGATAGAGTACATAAGAGAAGTAGGGAAACGTATAAGTGGTTTACAATTGGGGGTTAAGACATTGTCAGCTTTGAAATATTACATTTCCGGAATGGCGATGCCTCATTTTTTCTTTTTTATCTTGTCGTTTAGCAAAAACATAGTAGAACCAAGAGCAATGCCTGTCTAGTTAGGCTGTCAAGGGAGAAACAGTATACAATTCAATTTCGTAGACATGCATTGAGCAAATATAGCGCAAGTCAGGCTGGATTCGCTCCAGAAACCACCGAACAGAACACAACAAAATACAACCAAAGTAGCGTTGCAGATATTCACAGATTATAGTAGGCTGCTTATGTCCTAAAGGTAAACAGGGGGATGCTAGTAGCTATATATCACAAAACAACATTAGTATCCTTTCTTATACCTTGTGCGTTTTGCTCTCGTGAGTGCTCAGTACTAGGGAACAGGTTATGTCGAGTATATTATTACTAGGTTACATCTATCATACCGTAAATAGCCATGCTAGTTAGATCACCATCAATGCGTCCCTGGGTGCAGGGCCAGCGATAAGCCTCGCCGCAGTGGCCCTAGGCAACAAAGATTAACATTTTTTAACCTTTCTTCATAACTAAAATGCTCCATTCCTTTTATCAATTTTGTAGCTCGTCTCTGCACTTTTTCTAGTGCCATAATATCCTTCTTTAGAACAGGTGCCCAAAATTGCACAGCATATTCAAGGTGTGGTCTTACCAGCGATTTATAAAGAGGCAAAATTATATTTTCATCCCGAGAATTTATGCCCCTATTTATACATGACAAAACCTTACTGGCCTTAGCAACTGCATATTGACATTGCATATTGCTGTTTAATTTGTTACTGTTTAATTTGCTGTTTAATTTGTTAACAATTCCCAAATCCTTCTCGTGTGTGGTTAGCCCTAATTCACTACCATTTAGGGTGTAAATTGCTTGTGCATTCTTAACCCCAAAGTGCATAACTTTGCATTTCTCTATGTTAAATTTCATCTGCCATTTTAGTGCCCAGTCCCCCAATCTAACCAAATCCCTCTGCAGCAAAGCAATATCCTGCTCACATTTTGTTACTTTACAAAGATTTGTGTCATCTGCAAACACTGATACATGGCTTTCAATGCCTATTTCAAGATCATTTATAATTATGTTAATCTTTCCTTGTGTGATGCATGGCGGGCCCTCTCAATAAGGAAAATAAATCACACAGGGGGCCCCAGGATTCCTTAGTGTCTGCAGTAGACAAGAACGCCCAATATATTGAATCATTGCATTTTCAATTTTCACTGAAACGTTGGAAGGGCAGACCAAGTAAACCCCAGAGGAAACCCACATTATAACTGACTGGCTGTACTTTCATGTCCATCTCGGTACCTCAAGGGTATAAACACATCTTGGAACAGCAAATGGTCCTGAAAGCTGGGGACCCAGTCACCACCTTCTTGTTTCCTTTTCCATAACAACATGGAAGAGAATGAAGAGGCTGTAGCTTTGTTCCCCTGTACTTGTGTTTCTAGAGTAACATAGGTTACTGGACGCCATTTACACCTAAACGCTAGCATATCATTTTTTCTGTCAATACTGATTGATGAATTGAGAAGGCACCATTATCAGAAATGGAAGGTAGAGCTTAACAGAAGCTGACTGTAACCAGGCTTTCGTCTTCAGGGAGAAAGAAATTAAATGATCTTCAAGAAGAAGGATCACAGGGATTGAACCTCATCTATGACCGAGAGAATAAATCAATCCCTCTCATTGTTATAATTTCTTATTTTTTTATTATCCTGTACATCCATGTCATTCAGGGGTTTATGGGATAAATACATTTTCTCCCAATGCAGTTTCACTCATCATACAGGATCTATTTATAGCAAATTCATGGTCTGTGTATGCAGAGATCAATCTATAATCTCATGCTATCCTAATAATTACATCCATCCTAATTGTGCATGCGCAGAACACACCACACATGCAAGTTTGTCAGATCTGAGACTTCATTGGAGACAATGTAACGTCCTCATTGTGATTTATCTCCTCAAGGCAAGTTTATAGCTGCATAATTCTCAGCAGTTAGAAAAGACTCTTAACAGGCAGAGCGGGTAAAGGGAAATATCTGCTCCATAACCTGCACAACAATGAAATGTTGTTACGGTGCTTAACCCCTTAAGGACCAAACTTCTGTAATAAAAGGGAATCATGACATGTCACACATGTCATGTGTCCTTAAGGGGTTAAAGGAACACTATAGGGTCAGGAACACAAACATTTATTCCTGATCCCTATTGTGTAAAAAACACCATCTAGCCCCCATGGTCCCTCCTTACTCCCCTAAATATAGAAAAATCTTACTCTTGTTCAATTCTGCAGCTGCTGGCTTTGCCCCAAATCTGCCTATTTAGCTGACATCATGAGAATTGTTGTTCTGAGCCAATCACAATGCTTACCCACAGGATTGGCTGAGATTGTCAAGGAGGCAGATCAGGGGTAGAGCCAGCACAAGTCAAACACAGCGCTGGCCAATTCGCATCGCCTCATAGAGATACATTGAATCAATGCATCTCTATAAGGAAAGGTCAGTGTCTCCATGCAGAGGTAGTCAGTAGTCATGCTATGCAGCACTGCCCCAGGAAGCATCTGTAGTAGCCATCTGAGTAGAGATACAGTGTTTTTAGCAAAAAGCCTGAAGGGAATGATTATACTCACCAAACCAAATACAATAAGCTGTGGTTGTTCTGGTGACTGTAGTGTACACATATTGAAAAGGAATAAGAAATAAAATACAGCATTAGCTATATTTAATAGAAATGTTTATTACATTAAAACCATAAAAGGCCTGCTTTAATGAGAGCATAATATCTCTGTACATTCAGCATTATTAATATTAGCAATTATATATTAATTAAGCATGCTAGTGGAATAAAAACCATTACATTAAAACTGGTATAAGAACACTGTGAGCTTACTGCCTAACATATCATGTATGATTGTAATATGTGTATGTATAATATACTGGGTGGAGGTAAATGTCTGTTGGCTTTTCCTTTACTGAACATGTATCTATCTGGTAACTGAGTGAAAGCTTCTAATAAATTGCAGTGAAAATGCTGTGATTAGAAACAATGAAACTTTATATTTGGAATCCTTTAAAGAAGAATTAAAAGAACACTGTAGGCACCCAGACCACTTTAGCTCATTCAAGTGGTCTGGGTGCAGTGTCCCTGACAGGTTAACCCTGCACTTACAGTTATTGAGAAACTGCAATAATTTCCTTGCACGGTTAACTCCACCTCTAGTGTCTGCCGACTGGACAGGCACTAGGGGGACTTCCGGGTCGTTAGGAGGCTTTTGAACGCCTGACACTGGACGTCCTCATGCTGTGCATTACAGCAATGATTTCCTATAAAGGTTGTCCTAATGCTATGGCGGCGCTTACTGCGCATGCGCAACAGGCCCCCGATGTCAGCTGACTTTTTGGAAGGAGGAGCCTAACCCAGAGCAGAGGGACCTAGGTTCTGGATTTAGGTAAGTGAGAAAAAGGTTGTTAACTCATTCATCACCATGGGGGAGAGGGAGGAGAGAGGGGGGAGGTTGTATTGGTAGCCTATAGTTTCCACTGAATTTTTCCAAATCATTTTGGACTACGTTTAGCAAGTTTGGTTTTCACATTTTTAAAATGATGTTTAGTATATAAACCCATAGGTTAGCTGTTTGTTGAGGTTGAGTGTCTTTTTTTAATCCTCCTATTCTGTATTTGGATGTGTCTGGAATCCAATGCAAATTCCAAAGGTTCAAGGACTTCCTATGTGCAGCCTTTGACAGTCCGGGCATAGATTTACAGAGAATTATGGGGAAATTATATCCAGCTAGGCTGGACAAAATACTAACTGGTGTGAATCAGAAGGGAACTACTTAACTATTTAACTGTTCCTCTTTAGTGTATCATTATATAAGGGTACTATAGGCGGACCTGCCTCCCATGATCCCTCATCAGAAGGTAATATATTTACATCTTAGGGACTAGTAGGCACTGATTCCTCAGGGACTCCCTTTCTTCCCTTCCTCCATGCAAATATCCTAACCAGTCTTGGTTTTCATCCATACAGTCATATTGCTCTATACTTTGATGTCAGTCATTTACAGGTTAACAAAAGGTGGAGGACAAGGGTTGAATACGGAGACTCCGTATGAAGAGGAATATATTCTAACTGATTGTTTTGGATGTATCTTATTTGGCTGACCAACTTTTTAATGAAATGGGCTGTGCAGGAGTTTAAGATAAAAATAAACAAATTAAAAAATAAAAATAAAAAATTAATCTACACATTTTTCAGGAAGCCTCAAGCCGGTGTACAAATCCTGTCAGTGTTTTATAGATAATAGAGGCTACATTGTATGTAGGGCCACACAAAACCGCATAGATATTCCTATGACTTGACATTTTGGGACTAGATTTGTTTTTTAAAAACATAAAGACTTTACGCTCATAAGACATACTTGATCTTGTGTACGACTATCCACTATTTGTTGCAAATGGTTCTATTCCTCTAGGGGTTGTAAATATTATTTTGGTTCATTGGAATTATAATCCTTGCTGTTTGTGCCTGTGATCTTTTAGCTTTTCCTTCGCTAAAGCTATGGAGTAATAATGTTGAAACTTTATCATTAGGATGGGGATTGGTATCACAATGGTCATGATGCCACAAATGGCTGTTACACTTGATACAATTTTGCCAAAAGTGGTCACAGGATATATGTCTCCATATCCTACTGTGGTCAGAGTGATTATAGCCCACCAGCAGGACGCGTAGATGTCTCTGCAGGACTCATGATTTATTGCTATATCAGAACATTCTGCATAGAATTCCAAAGTAGCAAAAAACAGTGCTTCAGAAGCCAGGACCAGCAAGAGAATGAAGATTTCCTTCATAATTGCCTTCAAAGTCCCAGAGAGGACCCTCAGAATGAGACTGCCTTCGATATGTAGAATGATTCTGATCAACTTGAGAATGTAGGTTGTGCGAAGAAACCCTAGGGCCTTCCATAAGTCATGCATTGGTTTGACTTCCCCTCTTGCCAGCAGTTCCACAAAGACTGGGAAAAGAGATATGAAGTCTACCCAGTTGAGAAGATTTTTGATGAATTTTTTCTTGTCCGGGCAGAAAAAGAAACGTATGAAAAACACAAAAATGAACCAGAAGATGCAAACAAGTTCCAGATAAAGCAAATAGGACACCTTGCGGTAATCAAACTCATATTTCAGGGAAAAGTATTCAGTGTCTGAATAAGATGTTTCGTTCACCAACTCAAAAAGAAAATACTCTTTAGTCTCTTCAAAGAAGATCACTATAGCTGCAATGGTGAAAAGAAGTGACACAGCTGCGACACACTGTAACGATATAAGAGTGAAAACATCAAAATTAAGTTTCATACTGTAATGGAATTATCTATGAAAGCAGACTGCTACATAGTTACATAGTCTAAAAAGAGACATGTGTCCATAAAGTCCAGCCTTCCTAACATTTTTATTTATTTATTTTTTATTGGATTACTGTACATAGAAATACAACTGTATCATGGTATAAGAATAACAGGGTATAAAAATAACAGGGTGGTACCAACATTGGTCCGTCTGTATTATTCCAGCAACAACATATTTTAGGCAGAATATTCTTTGTGTCTCTTTTATGCACAATATATGTTCAGTGTAGGGGCCTTCGTTCAGTATCCCTGTATGCTGGTGTGGTCTGTCATGGGGCATTATCCCCCTATCTACTGGTGGCTATCGGTTAGAGTCGCGTCAACATAATACAGTGTGCCTAACTCTTCACATGTGTCTGGTGGTGCTAGTTCATTTAATTTACTTGTCTGCTACAGCAGTCAGCGGTTGGTTAGTTTGGTGATTTGTGTCTCGGCTATGCGTGTGAGGTGTGGCGAGTCAGCGGTGAGTGTTGGCCTTGGCCTTAGCTTTATGGGCCGGTTTCGGTGTTGTGCCTGTCACTTGCAGGCATTGGAGGAATGTCTCCTGGTTGCCCTCTGGGGGTAAGGTGAGTGTTTCCTCTCCCCTCTGCACTACCAGTGACCCGTCCGCTCCCCACCTATACCTGATCTCTGCTTCCCATAGCTTTCCCGCAGCCTTCCCGTAGCCTTCCCGCAACTGGGCCTAGTTGCCGTTTCGCCATGAGCACATCGATCGGGAGATCCCCATAAATAACTACCTTGCAGCCCTCAAATTTCACTATTTTTAGCTCTCTCGAGCGGGACATAATAGCGGATCTGGCCGCAATTTTCTTAGTGACAGCAATTATGTCTCTGGGCGCCTCCGCTGGGGCAGAGGCGGCTTTTCGGATCTGTAAAAGCGGACGTCACCATCTCTGAGTCAGCATGCGGTGGCGGAAGGGCAGGAGGTCATCCCCTGAGATCAGTTCTGGTATGCTTCTGAGATGGATATTCTTCCTTCTGTGCCTGGACTCCAGCACTGTCACAGTCTTGGTAAGCTTTTGGACTTGTATCTCTTGCCGGGCTGTTTATAGGCTGTGTGTGTCTCTTTCGCCGTCCCTGGACTCCACTGCAGTGAGTCTTTTTCCTAGGGTGCTTATCTCAGCCTGTGTCGCCCGCAGGTCTGATTTCCATATCTGCCTCAATTCTGTCAGGAGGCATTTAATGTCTCTTTTTGTAGCTGGCGATGAGTCATCCCCAGAGTCGTACTCGCTGTCGGTGCCGCTAGCCAGGGGATGCTCCACGGTTCGCTCTGCCTCGTGTGATGCCTCTGAGGTCTCGTCCTCGCTCAGCACCGCAGGCGCCATCTTGGGGGTCTCCCGCCGGACCGGCCTGTCAAACGAAGGCCTGATATCAGGCTGGTGTCGGGCCTCCGGTGTGTGGTTTTTTAAAAAGAAAATTCGCCCCATAGTGTCAGCTGTTGGGGGCTGGGTATGTCGGTGCTCGTGGGAGCTGGGTAAGTAGGTTAATCTTTTGATTTCTAGTCTCTGTTGCGGAGCTCCACTCAAACACGTCTTGCTTGATGCTCCGTCCCTTCCTCACATTTTTGTTGTTTCAAAAGAAGGCAAACAAAATGTGTTAGTGTAGCGGTGCACTAATATCCCATAGACTTCTCCGCTGGTAATAAGTAGTAATGCAGGAACAAGAAGTTAATCCAGGCTGAACAGCAGCAATAGCAAATAAAATAATCCAGTAATATGATTCCCAATAACTGGACGACACACAGTATCAGGAGCAGAACTGAAGATTTATTCCACACACTCAGCTTATAAGCATTTCTCCCATGCAAGGGAGACACCCACAATAATAAGTACAGTAGCCAATCATTTACACGTTACCTCCCACACATCTCCTCCCCTCAGCTTAACAGATAATTACATTGTACAGTACATGGTTTTCCCCTGTTTTTGGATGTACCCCAAATATACCAGATGGAGCCCTAAATTTGGTATCCTCTGATAGCCCTGATCTGGGTGAACAACATATTCAAAAATCACCCAGATCGGACCAGGGGTTCAGGAATGGAAGCTAAAATCCTTGCCATCCATAGCTGTACTGACGTTCGTATGAATCCCCTTGTTCGTGGGATTCATTTAACCGAGCGGTGGGCTGTTCGTGCGTGTGGTTCGGTACTTATGGAACTCTGGAGGCCTTAGCGTAGTCAAGTGTCTGATTTGGGTTCCAGACACTTGACGACCAAACACCGCTGAGCATTCGTATGGCAAGATGGCCGCCGCCCCGTGTTCGTATGCCGAACAGCAGCCATCCAGGGAACACACACAGAGCATTAGTTTAATTGCTAATTAGACTGCAGTTAGCACCGATCGGGGAGGCAAACCAGGGGCACACTTCTCTCTGATTGTTCGGTAGTTTGTTCGTATGACGAACTGAGTGGTTTTACCGAACAATCAGACGAATGCTTCATACAATACAGGTATACATAAAACAAATGAAACAAAAGTGACCTTATTACACGAATGGTTAAAGACAGCCCAACATAATCCGCTACACTGCTCCCCCTTGCCCACAAGCTGGCATACACAGTCTGATCCAGCACGGATCGGCTTGGGGATGTCTGGGGTTGCTCACGGATCATTTTTCCAAGTCAGTTGGTCTAGACAACCCGTCTGCGTTTCCATTCTGTTTCCCCGGGCGGTACTGGATATTGAAGTCAAAGGGCTGTAGCACCAAACTCTAGCGTAGCAGCCTGGCATTGTCCCCAGCCACCCGGTTTAGCCATACCAACGGGTTGTGATCCGTGAGCAAAGAAAAGAGCTGTCCGTACAAATAAGGTTGCAATTTCTTCAGGGCCCACACCACAGCCAGGCATTCCTTCTCGATGGTGGCGTAGCTTACTTCTCTGGGTAACAGCTTCCAACTGATGTAAGCCATGGGTTGTTCTCCGCCATCGGCCCCGACTTGGCTCAGTACTGCCCCCAATCCAAACATAGAAGCGTCTGTGTGAAGAAGAAAACGTTTATTGGGATTGGGAACTGCCAAGACAGGGGCATTTATCAGTGCATTTTTCAAGTGTTGGAATGCCATCTCACACTCCGGGGTCCAGGTTACTTGGCGGGGAAGGATTTTCCGGGTAAGATCAGTAAGCGGCTTGGCAAGGGCGCTATAATTGGGCCCAAACTTCCTATAGTACCCTGCCGTCCCTAGAAAAGCTAGTACCTTGGTCTTAGTTCTCAG
Organism: Pelobates fuscus; assembly: GCF_036172605.1. NCBI lineage: Eukaryota > Metazoa > Chordata > Amphibia > Anura > Pelobatidae > Pelobates > Pelobates fuscus. The sequence goes on along the minus strand of NC_086323.1, from coordinate 18,132,532 downwards.
GGATTGGCCATTGGGCTACGGTCTCTACTTTCGCTGGTTCTGGCTTTTGCTTCCCACAACCCACTCGATGTCCAAGGTACTGGACCTCGGCCATCCCTATACTACATTTGGCAGATTTCAACATTAAGCCTGCCTCCCTGATCCTGTCTAGAACCGCTCCTATATGAGCCAAGTGCTCCTGCCAGGTATTGCTGAAGATGGCAATGTCCTCAAGATAAGTGCAGGTGTAGTCTTGGAACCCATCTAGGAGTCGGTCCACCATCCGCTGGAAGGTAACCAGAGCCTTTTTCATCCCAAACGGCATTACCTTAAGTTTAGTCCTTAAGGGGTTAAATTGGTATAAGCCGAATGGGGTGACAAAGGCTGACTTAGGGATGGCGTCTGGGGCCAAGGGGATCTGCCAATACCCCTTACATAGATCAATAGTAGTGAGGTATTGGCCCCTGGCCATCCGATCTAGCAGTTTGTCTACCCTGGCATAGGATAGGCGTTGGACACGGTCTTTTCATTCAACCTCCGATAGTCCATGCAGAAGTGGCTCATACCGTCCTGCTTGGGTACGAGAACTACTGGGGAGGCCCAGGGGCTGTCCGATGGCACAATCACCCCCAGTTGGAGCATTTCGTCAATTTCCTTGCGCAAGTTCTCCCGTACCGCCTCTGGAATGTGGTAGGGGGACTAGCGCATGGGTAGTTGCCCTGGGGTCTCTACCAGGTGAGTGGCCAGAGGAGTGTAACCAGGTACATTGGAGAAGGTGTCTTGCTTCTTCCTTAGCAGCTGTTGTACCTCGGTACGCTCCTGTGGGCTCAACCGGTCTCCCAGTGCAACCTCCCCTAAATCCCCGAACAACCGACCGTCTCCCAGAAGGTCTGGGAGGGGAAGGTTGTCACACTTGTCAGAGGTGGGTGCACAGATCGCGGTCACCTCTTTGGAGCGTTCTTGGTAGGGCTTCATTATGTTCACATGGAGCATGCGTCGGCCTCCGGTCCCTGCACAGGACCAATTATATACATGGTGTCCCATCTCTGTTCCACCACTTTTTAAGGGCCCTGCCAGGCGGTCTGTAACTTGTCATGTCGGACAGGTTTTAAAATTGGAAGCTACGGTCCCTGGTGCCCCGATCATACCAGGTGCGCTTGCGAGTCTGAACCGCCTGAAGGTTTTCCCTTACCGATCTAGTCAACTCTTCTAGTCGGTCTCGGAATGCCAACATATGGTATGATAGGGGTACCGTCTGAGCTACGGTCTCCCTCCCAATGCTCTCTAACCAGATCTAGCGGGCCCCTTACTCTCCTCCCGAATAGTAATTTGAACGGGGAGAACCCGGTAGATTCCTGCGACACTTCTCGGTATGCGAAGAGTAGGTGGGGTAGGAATCGCTCCCAGTCATGATGGGTCTCGGCGAAGGTTCGGAGCATCTGTTTCAATGTACCATTGAATCGTTCACAGAGCCCATTGGTCTGGGAGTGGTAGGGGGCACTGATTATGGGCCTAATGCCACAGAACTTTCAGAGGTGCTGGGTGACCACCGCAGTGAATTGAGTGCCCTGGGTAACCCCATCCGGGAGAAAATCTGCATGAGGGCCTCAGCTACGGTTTCGGCGTGGATGTTGGTCAGTGCCACCGCCTCTGGATACCTGGTAGCATAGTCCACCACTTTCAAAATATATTTCTTACCAGAGGGACTAGGCTTCTGAAGAGGTCCTACCAAGTCTATGGCTACCCTGCTGAATGGCTCTTTAATTATGGGGAGCGGATGCAATTTAGCTTTCCGACATTCCCCTCTCTTCCCTACTCTCTGGCACGTATCACAGGTATTTCAATACCTCCTTACTTCCTGACTGATTCATGGCCAGAAGAAATTCTGGGTCAGACGGTACCGGGTGCGACTGACCCCCAAATGTCCGGATAGCGGAATGTCATGCGCTATCCGGAGCAATTTGGCTTGGTACCGCTGCGGTACCACTAGTTGTCTAATGATGATTGGGTCTGACCCGTCTACCCGTTTATCCGACTCCCTGTACAATAACTGTTTGTCCCAGATAAATCTCTCACCCTCCGCCCTGGGTTGGTCAGAGGTGACCTTGTCTCTATATACTTGCAATGTGGGGTCAGTGATCACCTCTTCAGTAATCCTTGACAAGGTACATGTGAAGAGAACCAGAGAAGGAATAATAGTGTAGTATTTAAAACTGTAGTGGTGATAAGTAAAATAAAAGATGTGCACTCACACTTTCCTGGAGCTTCAATGCAGCTCCTGTGTATCCCCGCCTATGGATCAAGTGCAGAGGTCAAGTGCTATTGCTCCTCTTATTTCTTTTAGTATGTGTTATTCCAGTTTTTTGCCTGTAGAGGGAGCTACTGCCCCTTTTATCTTTGTGATACAAATTAATTGTCCACCATTTTTTTGGATCCCCAGCTTATCCAGGCAGTTGCCATTTTGTTGGAGCCAAAAGAGATAAAGAGAAAAAAAATAAATTTAATTGGTCATGTGACTATGATGTCACAAACCCGTTATTTTCAAAATCCTAACCCTATTTAAGCAGCTCAACAATAAAGCCTATCCTAGGAGAAACGCGTTAAGTGTATTGTTTATAACTTTTTATCACTATTTTATTATATATTGTATTTCTTTTATTATATATATATTTTTTTTTCAACATTAGCATTATCTGATATTTCAACATTTTATTTATATTAATAAACAATGAAAAAACATCAGTGTGGCTTCATATACATTGCACATTTTCTTTTTTATGAGAGAAATATTCAGTAAGCTAGAGACCAAGGTCTAGGCTAAGCTTTTCATACATTGTTACGTGGGGCTTTGCTATCTAGACTGATAATAGGTTAGTACGAGCATAAAAGTAGAAATACAACATGCTTTGGTTTGATCTATATAACATATGACACATGGGTGCAGATAGTATTTAGTTGACTAACATCTAGTGATGTCCCCTCTGCGCTCCCTGGATAGTCTAAGATAAGATCATATATTCACTTCAACATATGCCACAGCAGCGTGGTTCAAGAGGAGCAAAAGGTTAGATAGAGGCATGAGAGTGCGCACGTTTGTGTATATATCTGTATACTTAAAGCTTAACTGAACAGTGTTTGCATGAAGGTAGAGTAGGGTTAAATAGGTGTTGCTCATCGACTCTGGGTTAGGAAAATTAGTGTGTTTGAGGAGTGGTAGCTTGTGTTACAGTGTGGCAGAGGTAAGTCTGTGTGTGGAGCCTGGACATGGTATGCTGTATATACATAGGCAGTAAGGTGCCAATGAACATACAAAAACATTGCTTCATCTTGCCAATACGTCACGGTAGCGTCCCTGCATAATCTAAGCACACGTATTTTCTGCGTTATCGAGGGTTAACTGTTCACTGGTCTGGTTCAAATAACTGTTAACACAACTGCTTTTCGGTGGCATGGTTGTGGAGTAACTAGGGCATCCTATCAATGATGTAGGCATTAGAAACAGAACTAATAACAATTATAAACATGCTGAAATAGAATGGCAGACTATACTGCGACTGTGACTCTGGGTCTCAATGGCAGCTTCCTATGTGGAAGTAACAACATTATGTCCTAAGAGCAGAGTAGTCGGTGGAAGTCCAGGCAAACACATTAAAGAAGGAACATAAGATCAGTCTCAAAATACCACTGGTTGAGGCCAATATGGGGTGTATTCGTGTCCTGAGGTCTTTTGGCAGTCCGGTAGCTGTATGCCTTAAGATCAGCCTATGCCCGTTTGGAAGAGTCCCAATAGCTGCGATGATTGTGACCTGCTGCATGAATGAGAAGTAAGGGTGCGTGTGGTCCCCGTGTCCCGGGGCATCGAGCCTGTAGTGGCGCATAGAGTCCCTTCCGCGTTTCCCCCTGCTCTGCACTCCTCACGTCTGTGTCGCAGGCCGTTGCAGCTCTTGGCCGGTCTCTCTGTCGCGGTCTTCTTGTCGGGCCTCCCGCCCCGCCGGCTCACCATTCGTTTCTGTTCTGGATTGCTCTGTCGGGTCTCATGCTGATTGTGTGCTTTTAAGGTAGGTTGCTCAGACCAATGCCCCTTAAGTACCTTCCGCGTGGTCTCAATTATTGGCTTCAGCCTGCTGCTGCTTTTGGAGAGGTTTTGGGTGTTAGGCCCCCCGATTGCCCTTTGCAGGCGACGGTTGACTGCGTGTTTGTAGTTGGGGTTGGGTATCGTTACCCCCTGTTTATCAGCTCGATGTGGGCCCCAGTGTGGATTATAATCAGGAGCGGGGGGTCTCGTGTGAGCCTCTAATTTCTTCCAAAAGGCATCGAAGATTTTATTCAGTCTGAGTTCTGTTTCTTGTGCCACGCTGCCTGGGCCTGCAGCGTAAAGTACATCCGCCATTTTGTGGGCTTCATTATCGTTAGGCTCAGGCCTCTGTGTCTCTGTCTCCCTCTCCTCGTTTTGCTGGAGAGTCGCATAGGGGCGGACCGGGATGACCCCCACCGGTCCATAGGGGGTGTGTGATTGTGTATCAGTCATCACCTCTGCCTCAAATTCGCTATGGGGGGACCATGGGACACATTCTAAGGAAGGGGAAGGATCTCTTACCTGAACCTCCAGGTGTGTGTTGTGGTCCTGGGTGCGGGCCTGTTGTCTAGTGACCACTGTGGCCAGGACCTGGGGCTCAGTGATCTCGTGATCTCGTGTGGTCTAGTGATCTCCTGTGGCCAGGACCTGGGGCTCAAAAGCAGATGTGAGCTTTCCCAGATCATTCCCCAGCAAAACCTCCGCTGGTAACTGCGGCATTAACCCCACTTCCACATTTCCAGACCCCGCTCCCCAATGAACCCTTGCTGTAGATAGCCGGTACACAGCTCCCCCTGCTACCCTTATGGCTACAGTTCTGTTGGTCTTTGCGTTGTCAGACACTAGGTGACTTTTTACAAGAGTTATGGTGGCTCCTGAGTCGTGGAGCCCTTGTACGGCTTTTCCCTCCAGGTATACAGTTTGTCAATAATGCTGGCTGTTATACGCATTCGCCTGGAGGGGGTTGGCTTCGTGTAGCACTTCCCATCGTTCCACGGTGGTGACTGGAACTGTAGAGCCATAGGGTGCTGGTGTCTTAGTTTGGTAACAGTGTGCGGCTGCTCGAGGTGATGGACCTGGTCGGATCCAGGTGGATCGGTCTCTGAGTTGGGGACAGTCCCGCTTGTAGTGTCTCCACCTCTGGTACTGGTGGCATTGCACAGAGCTGGGCAGACGGAACTTCTGTTGAGAAGCGGCTGGTGTGGTTGGTGGCAACTGCCGAGGTGGTACTGTTGCGCTGGAGGGATAGCTGGTTCCCCCTAGGGGTTTTACTGCTGTCCTGATGACCACAGGCTTTTGTTGCCTTCAGGCATCCAGGTAGTCATCGTCTTTCCTAGCCGCCTCAGTGAGGGATGTAGGGTTGTGGTCCCTCACCCATTCCTGAACATCTGTCGGGACCACATTGTAAAATTGCTCCAACAGTATCATTTGCAACAGGTCCTCCATGGACCGCGCTTCGTTGGCCTGTACCCATCCGAGAGCTGCCCGATGTAGTCGGCAAGCCCACTTGACGTGCAAGTCTTTCTCTGTCTTTTTCAGCTCTCTGAACAACCTCCGAGTTGCCTCTGGTGTGATGGCATACCGAGCCAGTATTACCTCTTTTACCCGACTGTTATTATGAATTTCTTCGTCGAGCAAGGTGCGATACGCCTCTGCTGCCCTCCCCGTTAGCCGACCTGCTAAGATGGGGACCCAATCTTCTGGGCTGATTTTATGCAGGGCACATAGTCTCTCAAAGTCCTGGAGGAAGGCATCTATGTCTTCCTCTGCCTCCACATACGTTTTAAAAGCTTGGTAGGGTATTTTTGGGTTACCCTCTTGGATCGTAGTGACTGCTGGGCTCCTTTCTGGGGTTTGTTAGTTTCTCTGCTGCAACTCAAACTCCTGGACTTCCACCTGGACCGCTGGTGGATTCTCCCCATAAAAGGATAGCCTAAATTGTAGCTGCCTTTGAAATTCAGATTGTTCCTGTTCATTCGCCAAACCGCTCCGTTCGGGAACCGAACCACCATCCATTCGGTATTCCGCCATCACTTCAGATACAAGAATCGCTGGCTGCTTGTGTCTTTTAATGTGGACCGCTTTAGTATAGAATAATCAATATCCATCCACAGTTCATTTATATTATTGTCTTCCCTTGTGTATGTTTCTTTGTGGATCCTGGATCCCGCCGCTGCCAACCAATGTAGCGGAGCACTAATATCCCATAGACTTCTCCGCTGGTATTAAGTAGTAATGCAGGAACAAGAAGTTAATCCAGGCTTAACAGCAGCAATAGCAAATAAAATAATCCAGTAATATCCCATCACGATTCCCAATAACTGGACGACACACAGTGTCAGGAGCAGAACTGTAGATTTATTCCACACACTCAGCTTATAAGCATTTCTCCCATGCAAAGGAGACACCCAAAATAATTAGTACAGTAGCAATCATTTACACATTACCTCCCACACATCTCCTCCCCTCAGCTTAACAGATAATTACATTATACAGTACATGGTTTTCCCCTGTTTTTGAATGTACCTCAAATATACCAGATGGAGCCCTAAATTTGGACCAGGGGTTCAGGAGTTAGGTGGAAGTGTTCATTTGACCGACCGCCCACGAGGCAGTAGCCGAAATTAGTTCCATACATTTTGGCCTGGTGGTCGGTCTTTGTTCGTGGGGTAAAAGATGCTAAAATCCTTGCCATCCATAGCTGTACTGACGTTCGTATGAATCCCCTTGTTCGTGGGATTCATTTAACCGAGCGGTGGGCTGTTCGTGCGTTTGGTCCGGTACTTATGGAACTCTGGAGGTCTTAGCGGTGTTCTCGTAGTCATGTGTCTGATTTGGGTTCCAGACACTCGACGACCAAACACCGCTGAGCATTCGTATGGCAAGATGGCCACCGCCACGTGTTCATATGCCGAACAGCGGCCATCCAGGGAACACACACAGAGCATTCGTGTAATTGCTAATTAGACTGCGGTTAGACTGCGGTTAGGTAAACTAGGGGCACACTTCTCTCTGGGGTGATCTGATTGTTCGGTAGTTTGTTCGTATGACGAACGGAGTGGTTTTACCAAACAATCAGTCAAATCAGTCAATCAGTCATACAATACAGGGAGTGCAGAATTATTAGGCAAGTTGTATTTTTGAGGATTAATTTTATTATGGAACAACAACAACCATGTTCTCAATGAACCCAAAAAACTCATTAATATCAAAGCTGAATATTTTTGGAAGTAGTTTTTAGTTTGTTTTTAGTTATAGCTATTTTAGGGGGATATCTGTGTGTGCAGGTGACTATTACTGTGCATAATTATTAGGCAACTTAACAAAAAACAAATATATACCCATTTCAATTATTTATTTTTACCAGTGAAACCAATATAACATCTCAACATTCACAAATATACATTTCTGACATTCAAAAACATAACAAAAACAAATCAGTGACCAATATAGCCACCTTTCTTTGCAAGGACACTCAAAAGCCTGCCATCCATGGATTCTGTCAGTGTTTTGATCTGTTCACCATCAACATTGCGTGCAGCAGCAACCACAGCCTCCCAGACACTGTTCAGAGAGTTGTACTGTTTTCCCTCCTTGTAAATCTCACATTTGATGATGGACCACAGGTTCTCAATGGGGTTCAGATCAGGTGAACAAGGAGGCCATGTCATTAGATTTTCTTCTTTTATACCCTTTCTTGCCAGCCACGCTGTGGAGTACTTGGACGCGTGTGATGGAGCATTGTCCTGCATGAAAATCATGTTTTTCTTGAAGGATGCAGACTTCTTCCTGTACCACTGCTTGAAGAAGGTGTCTTCCAGAAACTGGCAGTAGGACTGGGAGTTGAGCTTGACTCCATCCTCAACCCGAAAAGGCCCCACAAGCTCATCTTTGATGATACCAGCCCAAACCAGTACTCCACCTCGCTGGCGTCTGAGTCGGACTGGAGCTCTCTGCCCTTTACCAATCCAGCCACGGGCCCATCCATCAAGACTCACTCTCATTTCATCAGTCCATAAAACCTTAGAAAAATCAGTCTTGAGATATTTCTTGGCCCAGTCTTGACGTTTCAGCTTGTGTGTCTTGTTCAGTGGTGGTCGTCTTTCAGCCTTTCTTACCTTGGCCATGTCTCTGAGTATTGCACACCTTGTGATGTTGCAGCTCTGAAATATGGCCAAACTGGTGGCAAGTGGCATCTTGGCAGCTGCACGCTTGACTTTTCTCAGTTCATGGGGAGTTATTTTGCGCCTTGGTTTCTCCACACGCTTCTTGCGACCCTGTTGACTATTTTGAATGAAACGCTTGATTGTTCGATGATCACGCTTCAGAAGCTTTGCAATTTTAAGAGTGCTGCATCCCTCTGCAAGATATCTCACTATTTTTGACTTTTCTGAGCCTGTCAAGTCCTTCTTTTGACCCATTTTGCCAAAGGAAAGGAAGTTGCCTAATAATTATGCACACCTGATATAGGGTGTTGATGTCATTAGACCACACCCCTTCTCATTACAGAGATGCACATCACCTAATATGCTTAATTGGTAGTAGGCTTTCGAGCCTATACAGCTTGGAGTAAGACAACATGCATAAAGAGGATGATGTGGTCAAAATACTAATTTGCCTAATAATTCTGCACTCCCTGTACAGGTATACATAAAACAAATGAAATGAAAGTGACCTTATTTCACGAATCGTTAAAGACAGCCCAACAGAATCCGCTACATTAAGCACTTCTTCTTTTGCAACAAACTAGGAAAAAAGTCCTTCTTGATCCCAGAAGGGAAGTCAGATTTACCCTTGGTTCAAGAAGCTATTATCTCACAATTTAAAAATTATAACTAATATCCTTGAATATTATGTTTTTGCAAGTATGCATATAGTTTAAACATCTGTAAAGACTCTGATAGAACCACTTTTTCAGGCAGAGAATTCCACATCCTTACTGTTCTTACTGTAAAAAAAAAAACAACCATTCCTTTGCCTTAGACTAAATCTCAGTTTTTCAAGTCTAAACATGTGACCTTGTGTCCTGTGTATAGTCCTGTTTGTGAATAGATTTCCAGACAATGGTTTGTATTGGCCCTGGATATATTTGTATGATATGTGTCATATCCCCTCTGAGGCACTGTTTTTCTAAACTAAAGAGGTTTAAATTTGTTAACCTTTTTAATAAACATTCCATTCCTTTTATTAATTTTGTAGCCCGGCTCTGCATTTTTTCAAGTGCCACAGTATCCTTCTTTAGGTGCCCAAAATAGCACAGCATATTCAAGATGTGGTTTTACCATTGATTTATAAAGAGGCAAAATTATATTCTCATCCTGAAATACATGACAATGTCTTACTGGCCTTTGCCACTGCTGATTGGCATTGCACATTGTTGTCTAGTTTATGGTCTATAACAATTCACAAATCCTTCTTGTTATCTCTAATTCACTACCATTTAGGGTGTAAGTTACCTTTGCATTCTTTACCCCAAAGTTTATAACTTTGCATTTTTCTACAGTACTTTATCTGCCATTTGAGTGCCTAGTCCCCCAATCTATATAAATCTCTCTGCAGCGAAGTAATATCTGGCCCACCTTGTATTACTTTAACCCCTTAACGCCGTTACGGCGTTCTATGCCGTCCCCATTTAAATAGGCTTTAAAACCGTTGAGGCGGCATAAAACGCCGTAACGGCTTGCAACCCCTGGAGCCAGGATTTACTCACCTCCGCCGCGATCCTCTTCTGGGGGGCTGCCTGACAGCCCAGGCAGCCCTCCCCGGCAAATGAGGCCCCCAGTGGCCATGTGATCGCTCTCAAAGACCGATCACATGGCCCCCTATAGCTGGCTGTGGATCTGCCAGCAGGGGGACTGTCTGAAATGTCAGACAGTCCCCCTGCTGGAGGGTAGTGTTAAAAAAAAATATTAAACAGGTTTTAAAGTAAATTAAATGTGTGTGTATATATATATAAACATATTATATATATGTAACATTATACGTAGTGTATTTTAATGTTAATATAAGTATATATATATATTAGTATTAAAATACACTTAGAATGACGTTACATCTATATATATTTTATATTTATATATACACGTATAATTACAATATTAAATAAATCAATAAAATAAATAAAATATATTTTTTTTACATTTAATAAATTATATATACATATGTAATTTCATTCTAACTGTATTTTGCTATTAATATATATATATATATATATATATATATATATATATATTGGTAACAAAATACACTTAGAATGACATGCTATATATATATATCTATCTATATCACGCTTTCTCAAACTTAACCTCTCTAAAACTGAACTCCTTGTCTTTCCTCCTCCTAATACTGATCCTCCTCTCTCACTCTCCCTTCAAGTCAGTGATATCCACATGAGTCCATCCCTACAAGCGCGCTGTCTTGGCGTCATACTTGACTCTGGTCTCACCTTTGAGTCTCACATCCAGTTTGTTGCCAAGTCCTGTAGGTTCCAACTCAAAAACATAGCCCGCATCCGCCCCTTTCTTACGCAAGATGCTACCAAGGAGCTTGTCCATGCTCTAGTAATTTCCCGCATGGATTACTGTAACCCTCTCCTGATTGGTCTCCCCAAAAGCCGTACTGCCCCGCTACAGTCTGTAATGAATGCTGCAGCTAGACTGATTTTCCTATCCAGTCGGTCCTCTCACACCTCGCCCCTCTGCCAGTCCTTACATTGGCTCCCTGTATCCTATAGGAGTCAATTCAAAATGCTAACCCATACATTTAAAGCACTGAACAATTCCAGCCCCTCTTATATCTCTTCACTGATCCAGAGGTATGCCCCTCCTCGTACCCTCCGCTCTGCCCGCGACCACCTCCTGACCGCTGCTCGCACCCGTACGGCCAACTCACGCTTGCAGGACCTCTCACGGGCGGCTCCTCTCCTATGGAATAACTTGCCTACTGCCATCAGACTCTCCCCTAGTCTTCAATCATTTAAGAAGGGCCTTAAATCCCATCTCTTCAGGAAAGCGTATGGCCTCCCAGAGTAATCTCTCCCTTACATACCTGTCTCTTGCTCTCCTATGGGATAGTGCTTTGCTCTCTCCTCCAGCTCTGCTTCACTCCTACTTGATATTTCCTATCCTAATGTTTCTAATACCCCACCTCCTATAGACTGTAAGCTCATTTGAGCAGGGTCCTCTTCAACCTATTATTCCTGTAAGTTTTCTTGTAATTGTCTTATTTATTGTTACATCCCCCCCTCTCAAAATATTGTAAAGCGCTACGGAATCTGTTGGCGCTATATAAATGGCAATAATAATAATAATAATAATAATAATATATAAAATACAAATAACCGCAAATAAATATATATACACATAAATATATATAATTACATAAATAACTACTTAAGTGTACACGTAGAATTTAAATACATATATATGTATATATATATTAAAATTCTATGTGTATATTTAAGTCATCTTTTAACATAATTATGTGATTTAATTAATTACAATTTGATTGACGTGCCTGACAACCCAGGCAGACAGTGCAGAGAATGTAATTCGCAAGCACTATCTTTAACCCTGTAACTTTCCAAGACATCATAAAACCTGTACATGGGGGTACTATTTTACTCGGGAGACTTCGCGGAACACAAAAATTAGTGTTTCAAAATGATAAATTGTATTACAATGATGATATTTTCAGTAAAAGTGAAGTTTTTTGCATTTTTCACACACGAACTGCATTTTTACTGACGCTATTATTGTTGTAATATGTTTTACTGTTTTGAAAATATAACAGTACCCCTCATGTACAAGTTTTATGGTGTTTTGGAAAGTTAGAGAGTCAAATATAAGGCTTGCATTTCATTTGTTTTACATTGAAATTTGCCAGTTTGGTAATGTTGCCTTTGAGACCGTATGGTAGCCCAGGAATGAGAATTACCCCTATGATGGCATACCATTTGCAAAAGTAGACAACCTAAGGTATTGCAAATGGGGTATGTCCAGTCATTTTTAGTAGCCACTTAGTCACAAACACTGGCCAAGTATTAGCTTTTTGCTTTCTTTACACAAAAATACACATGAACGCTAACTTTGGCCAGTGTTTGTGACTAAGTGGCTACTAAAAAAGACTGGACATACCCCACTTGCGAGGAAGACAGAATGACCTATAAGATTAGGCAGAAAGAGGCTAAGCAAGTTATAAGAGCTTCCAAATCACACACAGAGGAGAAAATAGCACAGTCAGTAAAAAAGGGGGACACAACTTTTTTTAGATACATAAATGAGAAAAGAAAAGTAAAACAAGGATTAGTTAGATTAAAAACAAAAGAAGGAAGGTATGTAGATGAGGATAAAGGTCTAGCTGACTGCCTCAATGAATATTTTTGTTCGGTATTTACAGCTGAAAATGAAGGAAAGGGACCTCTGTTAAAAAAAAAGGATAAATGAGTCATTTATTACACGTGAATTTACAGAGGAAGAGGTTCTATTTCAACTGTCAAAAGTAAAGACAAATAAGTCAATGGGACATGATGGAATACACCCAAAGCTATTAAAAGAGCTTAGTGGTGTACTAGCAAAACCATTAACAGATTTATTTAACCAATCATTGTTAACAGGAGTAGTCCCAGAAGATTGGAAGTTAGCGAATGTTGTGCCCATTCACAAGAAAGGTAATAGGGAGGAGTCGGGCAACTATAGGCCAGTAAGCCTTACTTCAGTAGTGGGGAAAGTGATGGAAACCATGTTAAAGGATAGGATTGTTGAACATCTAAAAACACATGGATTTCAAGATCAGAGACAACATGGGTTTACTTCAGGGAGATCATGCCAAACTAATTTTATTGATTTTTTTGATTGGGTAACTAAAATTATAGATCAGGGTGGTGCAGTAGACATTGCTTACCTAGATTTCAGTAAGGCTTTTGACACTGTTGCACATAGAAGGCTTATCAATAAACTGCAATCTTTGAGTTTGGATTCCAATATTGTTGAATGGGTAAGGCAGTGGCTGAGTGACAGGCAACAGAGGGTTGTAGTCAATGGAGTATATTCGAAGCTTGGGCTTGTCACCAGTGGGGTACCTCAGGGATCTGTACTTGGACCCATTCTCTTTAATATTTTTATTAGTGATATTGCAGAAGGTCTTGATGGTAAGGTGTGTCTTTTTGCGGATGATACTAAGATATGTAACAGGGTTGATGTTCCAGGAGGGATAAGCCAAATGGCAAATGATTTAGGTAAACTAGAAAAATGGTCAGAGTTGTGGCAACTGACATTTAATGTGGATAAGTGCAAGATAATGCATCTTGGACGTAAAAACCCAAGGGCAGAGTACAGAATATTTGAAAGAGTCCTAACCTCAACATCTGAGGAAAGGGATTTAGGGGTGATTATTTCTGAGGACTTAAAGGTAGGCAGACAATGTAATAGAGCAGCAGGAAATGCTTGCAGAATGCTTGGTTGTATAGGGAGAGGTATTAGCAGTAGAAAGAGGGAAGTGCTCATGCCATTGTACAGAACACTGGTGAGACCTCACTTGGAGTACTGTACACAGTACTGGAGACCATATCTTCAGAAGGATATTGATACCTTAGAGAGAGTTCAAAGAAGGGCTACTAAACTGGTTCATGGATTGCAGGATAAAACTTACCAGGAAAGGTTAAAGGATCTTAACATGTATAGCTTGGTGGAAAGACGAGACAGGGGGGATATGATAGAAACATGTAAATACATAAAGGGAATCAACACAGTAAAGGAGGAGACTATATTTAAAAGAAGAAAAACTACCACAACCAGAGGACATAGTCTAAAATTAGAAGGACAAAGGTTTAAAAATAATATCAGGAAGTATTACTTTACTGAGAGGGTAGTGGATGCATGGGATAGCCTTCCAGCTGAAGTGGTAGAGGTTAACACAGTAAAGGAGTTTAAGCATGCGTGGGATAGGCATAAGGCTATCCTTACTATAAGATAATGCCAGGGACTAATGAAAGTATTTAGAAAACTGGGCAGACTAGATGGGCCGAATGGTTCTTATCTGCCGTCACATTCTATGTTTCTATGTTTCTATGTAATACCTTGGGTTGTGTACTTTTGCAAATGGTATGCCATCATGGGGGTAATTCTCATTCCTGGGCTACCACACGGCCTCAAAGGTAACATTACTAATCTGGCAAATTTTAATGTGAAAAAAATGAAAAAGGGAATGTGCTATATTTGGCCCTGTAACTTTCCAAAACACGATAAAACCTGCTAATGGGGGGTACTGTTTTACTTGTGAGACATTGCTGAATACAGATAAGTGCATTTTATTGCAGTAAAAGCGAATAATATCATGACATTTGCCGCTAAAATGTCAGACAGAACTACAATTTTTTTTTCAAATCTTAATTTCTCACATTTTTTTTTAATTTTAGACATAAAAAGTTATGTTTCATATATGAATAGTTCATATGAAATTAAAGCCCCGTTTCTCCTGAGCAAAATGATATATAATAAGTGTGGGTGAAAGAGGTGAATTACGGTTGAACAGACATATAGCGCAAATTCCAGGTTTTGTTTACGTTTTGTTTTGATCAGAACGTGTACTATTGACTCCGTCCTGAAGGGGTTAAAGAGCTTTGGGTCATCTGCAAACACTGAAACATGACTTTCATTGCTTATTTTAAGATCATTTATAAATATGTAAAATAGAAGCGGTCCCAAAAAGGACCCTAAGGGACACCACTTACCACTTTTGTCCAGATTGAAAATGTACCATTAATGACAACATTTTGAGGATGAATTGATTCTTTTTATCTATTTTTCTTCTATTCATTAGCTGCACTTGTTATACTTAGTTTTGTTGACCTTTTCTTATTAATAACAATTTAGTAACCTCCCAATCCCCGGTTGATGAAGGGTTGAAAACCCCTTCAGTCACTTACCTGAGACCCCCACCGATGTCCCTCGGCGGGGGTTTTGGGCCACCGCCGCTCCTCCTCTTCATTACGTCAGTCAGTGGGCGAGACTGATCCCGCCCACCGGCTGAGGAGACCTAATGCGCATGCGCGGCAATGTGCACGTGCATTAGAGCTTTAGAGCTCTTCATAGGAAAGCATTGAAAATGCTTTTCAATGCTTTCCAATGGGGAATTGAGCGACGCTGGAGGTCCTCAGACAGCGTGAGGATGTCCAGCGACACTCTAGCACAGATAATCTGTGCTATGAGTCAGGAAGTTCCCTCTAGTGGCTGTCTACTAGACAGCCACTAGAGGTGGAGTTAACCCTGCAAGGTTATAAAAAACTGCAATAATTACACTTGCAGGGTTAAGGGTAGTGGGAGTTGGTACCCAGACCACTCCAATGGGCAGAAGTGGTCTGGGTGCCTGGAGTGTCCCTTTAAGAGCATTGATTAAAAGATGTGATGTTTTAATATTATTATTATTTCATATTAGGGTTGCTCTCCCTCTCTTAAAGGGTAGACTTAAGAGGTTTCAATATTTTATTACCTCCTAGTCTCACCTCTAGTCTTTATATATTTTCGTTCTTATGTAACTACCATGTTTTCCCGAAAATAAGACCAGATCTTATATAACTTCCCCCCCCCCCCCCCAAAAAAAAACACACTAGGGCTTATTTACAGGGGATTGCCTTATTTGGGAAAACCAGTAGCAAGCATGTGCTAGAAAGCAAATCCCCCGACCGTGGACCTGTTCACGAGGGCATGGAATCCTGCAAATCTATGTCTGGGGAAACTTTCCTGAACATAGATTAGCTCACTTGCGAATAGAATTCTGCAAATCTATGTTAAGTGAAAAGTCACCGAACATAGATTTGCAATCTAGCGACTAGGGCTTATTTTTGGGGTAGGTCTTATATTATAAACATCCCACGAAAATAAGCTATGGCTTCTTTTAGGGGGATGTCTTATTTACAGGGAAACAGGGTAAGTTAGTTTGACATGACATATGTTTCATAAAACCATGCTGATAACAATGTTCTTCTCAATTAATTCCTGAATATTATCCCTTAATAACCCTTTAAATACTTTTCCAGCCACAGAAGTTAAGCTCACAGGTCTATAATTTCTAGATAAGGATTTTGAACCCTTTTTGAATATAGGAACCACATCTGCCTTCCTCTAATCCTCCGGTACAATTCCTGAAAGAAAAGAATCTTGAATGATTAAAAACAGAGGTACTCTTAGTTCCTTAAGTACTCGTGGAGGAATACCATCAGGCCTGGAGCTTTGTCTATATTAATTTTCTTTAGTTGCTGCAGCACCTTGTCTTGAGTCATCCAATCAAATGTTTTCTGCACTTTTTTTGCAGCAATCATTTGCATCGCTTAAACCATAGGTTATTCCTTAATGTATACTTAGAAGAGATAGTTATTAAAAATGTCTGCCTTTCCTGGTTTTCAGTGTACGTACATTTTCAATTTTTTTTTTTTTTAGTTTACGTACTTAAAAAAATGCTTTGGGGATGGTTTTGCTCTCTTTGGCTATCACTTCCTAATTTCATAGTTTAGCGAATCTAATCGCCTTTTTGTATGCATTATTGTCTTTCTAATAGCTTATATAAAATACCTCTGATTTGTCCGATTTTTAATGCTTTAAATGTCTTTTTTTATTTTTTATTCCTTGATTTACTTTCCCACTTGGCTATTGTGCTTGCCCCAGTGGGATGTCACACTATTAGGTTATTTACTAAAGTGAGGATTCAAAGTGAACTTCAAATTCAAAGGTCAAAGCAGCCAAACTATAAGCACAAATGGATTTTCCAGTTCAGCTATTTTGACCTAAATTGAAACTTTAGTGAATAATCATGTATGGTTAAATTGGTGAGATCAAAGGAATCCCCCTATATTTCAGAACAACAAGTGAGAAAGAGGACAATAACTCATGGTCCCTAGTGTAGGTAAAGATTAGCCAGCTTACCATAGAGGTCAGTGACGAGAAGGGCATCTCAAAGAGGGTCCACACTTTTGGCTGCCACCGAGCACGCCAGCCATAATTCACCCTATCAGTCTGGACAAGGAGCTGCTGGTCATGGTGCAAGACCTCATCCGACATGCCAATATCTTCTAAATTGCTGACCATGTTGTTAATTTTCAGCCAGCAGCAATAGGGCATCTGTCTACTGTTCACCTCCCAGAAGTTTAGCTCTTCCATTAGCACAGATCTGCACATATCTCCTGAGCAATGGAGATGCTTGTTCCTGTAGAAATCCAGCACATAGCCAAAGACCACAGGATTCCGGTCAAAGAAAAACTCATTTCGCTGCGGGTCATAGTCGTTAGTACTGTAGGCCGTGGATTCTGCAAGGTTGGACAACTTTGTCCCCGGGAATGTCTGCAAAGTGCTGGCATAGGTCTCAAATCTAACCCCACCAACATTGATAACCACGCGTCTGTTTGGGGCATCCATATTTCTGGAGTGGAGTCAGCCTGTACTACACCTGAAATGAGAAGAAAATTCCTGTATATTTTCCTACATCCATCAATGATAACGCACTGGATGATTGCAACACAGATGTATTGTGGCTACATTTTGAAACACATTAGTCACTCCCCTCCATGTGTCCCATTGTTACCTCTCCGCCCTCCCCTCCATGTGTCCCATTGCTCCCTCTCTCCCCCCTTCTCTACCTGTGTCCTATTCCGACCTCTCTCTCTCCCTTCCAGGACCAGCATTTCTCTGCCATGGTTCCAGGTCTGACAGGAAGTGCTCTGTCAGTGAGCACTTCCTGTCAGACCGCTTGGCCATGCTACACACAGGCAGGAGGGGAGTAGCATAGCACAGCTCTCCCCTCCTGCCAACATCGGGAACCGCGGACAAGGGCCGGTGAGACTGGCCCATAAGTTATCCAGGCGCCCCAAGGTTGCAGGAGTCGTGGCTGCAGCCAGTCCCCCTAGAGTAAGTGGCCCGGTCGCAGCTGCGTCCCCTGCGACCGTGGTATGTACGCCACTGTGTATGTTTAAAGACATGGGCACTTTTAAACACAATTAAAAGATCAGGTCACACGATGTGCCTGGTAATATGCAACAGATAAAAAAGAGGGCACATACTCAAAAGGGTGCATGGATACCAGTTCCACTAAAAAAAAACAAAAAAACAACTATGTAATAAAAGAAGAGTCCAAAGCTTTGAATTTCAAGTTACTAGTTTATAGGGTGCTCACAGCAAAACAGGTAATATTTCAGACGACACAATGCACCATCATACCTTTACTGTGAGCTCCTTATAAATAAGGACCTGGGTTTGAAGGACTTTGGCATGTTCTGGGCTTTTCATTATTAGCTTCCCAGGTCTGGTCTGGGTCACAGTCAAATTGTCTGAACTCCTAAACGAATGAAAATAAGTAGGGTTTGAAATTCAAATGTTGGTCTCATTCAGTATTATCCAAACGGTAACTATGCCAAGAAACACAGAATTAACCAGAACAATGGAGCAACAAGTAGCGTACGTGTGGGCTCTGAATTCAATCTGATGTGGTATGAAACCACATTATATAACAGTATAATAGGAGTACATTTATTTATTTATTACTGTTATTTATAAAGCGCCAACAGATTCCGCATAGCTGTATAATTAGTGGAGAACGTACAATATCCACAGACAAATACAAAAGGTAGAGAGGGCCCTGCCCGTAAGCTGAGATCTAGCCATTTAAGCTATTTTATACAAAGCTAGATAGCCCGTGAGCTTACAATCTAAAGGATAGCTTGGGATTTGAGACAAGAGCAGGGGCGGACTGACCGGTCGGGCACCTAGGGCATGGTCCGAGGGCCCGGCCAGGAGGGGGGCCCACCATCAGGGGGCACGGCGGCACACTCTGAGGGGGCCGGCCGAGTTCAGGGCCGGCCCTTTAAATGCTGCAGCCGCCTGAGCGCTCTGTTAAGAGCGCTCAGGCGGCTGCAGTTGCTTCTCACCTCCCCTGTAGCGTGGCCGAGCTGCTCTACTGTCCGCGGTGCCCGGCCGGAGTGATAGGAAGGTGCACACTGAGTGTGCACTTCCTGTGAGTCCGGCCGGGTACAGGAAACAGAAACTCCTGTTCCGCACGGAGTTTCTGTTTCCTGTACCCGGCCGGACTCACAGGAAGTGCACACTCAGTGTGCACCTTCCTATCACTCCGGCCGGGCACCGCGGACAGCAGAGCAGCTCGGCCACGCTACAGTGGAGGGGGGAGTAAGAAGGGAGGGGGGTAAGAAGAGAGGGAGGGGGGGTAAGAAGAGAGGGGGGTAAGAAGAGAGGAGGGGGTAAGAAGAGAGGAGGGGGTAAGAAGAGAGGGAGTGGGGGAGTAAGAAGAGAGGGAGGGGGAGTAAGAAGAGAGGGAGGGGGGAGGGGGGAGTAAGAAGAGGGAGGAGGGGGGAGTAAGAAGAGGGGGGAGGGCGGAGTAAGAAGAGAGGGAGGGGGGAGTAAGAAGAGAGGGAGGGGGAGTAAGAAGAACCTTTCACACACACTGCACCCCTCACACATTGCACCACTGCTCCTATACCCTACTACAGCCTCATATCCCAGCAGGCCCCAGGTAAGTTGTCAAAAACCTACTGGCACCATAACCACTACACAGAGCAGTAGTGGTTATTGTGCATGGATTATTTCTTTAAATAATCTACAAGTGCCCCAGTAGCCAGCAAGCCAGCCAGCCCACATGCCAGCCAGCCAGCCAGCCCACAGGCCGACCAGCCAGCCCACAGGCTGGTCAGTAGCCAGCCAGCCAGCCCACAGGCCACCAGTTAGCCCACAGGCCAGTAGCCAGCCCACAGGCCTACAGCAAGCCACAGGCTTACAGCCAGCAAGCCCACAGCCTGCCAGCCGCAGCCAGCAAGCTACAGCCTGCCGTCCAGCAAGCCACAGCCTGCCAGCCAGCAAGCCACAGCCTGCCAGCCGCAGCCAGCAAGCCCACAGCCTGCCAGCCGCAGCCAGCAAGCCCACAGCCTGCCGGCAGTAGCCAGCAAGCCCACAGCCTGCCAGCTGTCAGGGTACCTGTAGTCTCTACCTCAGAGGAGGTGAGAGACTTAGACGTTTATCCTCCCAGAGGGGTTGTTTCTTCCGTTCCTCGCGGTTCTCTCGGCCATTTACAAGCCGACCGCGAGGGATCCACTTCCTTAAATGACGCGACGCTCAGTAGTCGACGTCATGACACCAACCCGGGTCGACCTGTCAGTCAAGTCCCGAGCACTAATCAGGACTCGTCGGGGGCGTGATTACCCTCTAGAATCAAGGTATAAAGTAAGGCTTTCGGCATCTGCTCATTGCCCTGTCGTGGTTCTAGCCTGTCTAGTCACTCAGTGCTCTTGTATTCTAGTTGTCTCTTTGGTTCTGACCCGGCTTGTTTGTACTACCCTGTTTACCTCTGTTACCCTTTGACTCGGCTTGTCTCTCGCTTACCTGTCCTCTCGTTCCCTCGACCTCGGCTTGTTCTTAGACCATTCTCTACTTACTCCTTACGTTAAGTCCGGCCATTCTAAGGTCCGGTATACGTACCTACCACCTGTTTGTACTCTGCGTGTTGGATTCCTGTCCCGATCCTGACATTACGACAGGGCCAATGGATCCTGCAGGTACAAACACTCAGGTTGGTCCTTCTGACTCTAGGTTCGACGCCATGGATCACAGAATGGACCAGATGGCTCTAGCACTACAGGCGTTACTATCTCGTTCTGGTAATCAACCAGAGGAGATGTGTAATACTTCTATCTCTCCTGCGAGTTCAGGTCTAGAGGTAGCCACTGTAGGTGCTTCTTCCCGTATCACTCCACCTGTACGTTATGGTGGTTCTCCAGAGAAGTGTCGTGGTTTCTTAAACCAAATAGGTATCCATTTCGAATTACAACCCCGCTCCTATCCTACAGATAGGGCGAAGGTTGGATTTATTATCACATTACTTGTTGAGAAAGCTTTGAGATGGGCCAATCCATTGTGGGAAAATGATAATCCGTTAGTATATAATTATAATGCCTTTGTAGCTGCTTTCAGAAGAACTTTTGACCCTCCAGGTAGAAAGGTCAATGCAGCTAGATTACTGTTGCGCCTTAGACAAGATAACCGAACACTTGTGGATTATGCACTAGAGTTCAGGTCTTTGGCGGCAGAGGTTAAGTGGAATGAACAGGCTTATATAGATGTATTTTTAAACGGGTTATCAGACATAATCCTTGACGAGGTTGCTACTAGAGAGCTTCCTGAAAATTTGGAGGATTTAATTTCTTTTATTTCTCGCATTGACGAACGTTTAAGAGAGAGGCAGAACACGAGAGAGAGAAACCGTAGACCTTCCTTTAAACTAGCTCCTTCATTTCAAAGTTCTGAATCCACAACCTCACTTTTTCCAGAACCTATGCAGATAGGCAATACTCTCAGAAGAGGAGAGACAGTACAGAAGAAGGGAGGGGTTGTGTATGTACTGTGGAGTCAGAGGTCATTTACGCCTAAATTGTCCTAATCGCTCGGGAAACGCTCGCACCTAAGTTTCTCTAGAGGACAGGCCTTGGGTGTTTCTATTTTGTCCTCTAATCTTAATTATAAAGATCACAGGCTTCTGCTACCCGTTTCTTTAACTTGGGAGAAGGGAGTACTAGAAACTATGGCATTGATTGATTCCGGAGCTGCTGAGAGCTTTATCGACCAAGTTTTTGTTACCAAACACGCTATCCCATCCCAGTTAAGGGAGACACCTTTGGCCGTTGAGGCCATAGATGGTAGTCCTTTAGTTGAGCCTGTTATTTTCCGTGAAACCATACCCGTTAAATTAACTGTTGGTATCTTACACGAGGAAGACATATCTTTATTGCTTATTTCTTCTCCTTCTGTTCCCATAGTCCTGGGGTATCCTTGGTTAAAAAGACATAACCCTATTATTGATTGGGAATTAGGGGAGATAATCTCATGGGGTCAGGGTTGTCAGGACAGGTGCTTACGGACAGTGTCACCACTTTGCGCAACACACCGATTAATTCTACCTACTCTACAGAGGTACAAATACCGTCCCTGTACCTGGATTTAAAGGCAGTATTTGACAAAAAGAATGCTGATACTTTACCTCCACACAGGTCTTTTGATTGTAAGATTAATCTACTACCTGGTACTATGCCCCCCAGGGGTAATGTATATCCGTTGTCCACTAAAGAGAACTTAGTCTTAGAGGAGTATATTCGTGAGAACCTTGAAAAAGGATTCATTAGGAGATCCTCCTCCCCTGCCGGGGCTGGGTTTTTTTTTGTTAAAAAGAAGGATGGTACACTAAGACCTTGCATTGATTATCGAGGTTTGAACAAAATAACCATTAGAAATGCCTACCCAATTCCTTTGATTACCGAGCTCTTTGATCGTCTAAAAGGCTCCAAGATTTTCACCAAGTTAGATCTCAGAGGGGCGTATAACTTGGTGAGAATTCAGCAGGGACACGAGTGGATGACGGCGTTTAATACCCGTTATGGGCACTATGAATACACAGTGATGCCTTTTGGTCTCTGTAATGCTCCGGCAGTATTTCAGGACCTGATCAATGAAGTTCTTAGAGAATTTCAACATGACTGCATTATTGTATATCTGGATGATATACTTATACACTCTAGAGAGATTGAGACTCACCACAGACAAGTCAGAAGGGTATTGCGCAAGCTTCTTCAACATGGCCTGTACTGCAAATTGGAGAAATGCAGCTTTGACCAATCCCAGATAAACTTTGACTCGGCTTGTCTCTCGCTTACCTGTCCTCTCGTTCCCTCGACCTCGGCTTGTTCTTAGACCATTCTCTACTTACTCCTTACGTTAAGTCCGGCCATTCTAAGGTCCGGTATACGTACCTACCACCTGTTTGTACTCTGCGTGTTGGATCCCTGTCCCGATCCTGACACCAGCAAACCCACAGCCTGCCAGCCGCAGCCAGTGAGCCCACAGCCTTCCAGCAAGCCCACAGACTGCCAGCCAGCAACAGTAATTAAGGTAAGAGGAGCCAACTTGGCCTAGGTATCAGCAAGCTATGTTGTGTTGCTATATTGTGAATAGGAGTGTTGGAGAGACCCCCCTACAGGCCCCATTAGACTCCATTGTAGTCTCTATTGGGACCTGGAGGAAATTCTTTCTAACACACTCTCTAAAGGACACTGAGATAGCCTCTGCTAGAATGACCCCCCCCCCTCCCCCTCCATGGCCTCCAGTAGTCTCTACTGAGGCCTGGAGACGACTGTTTCCAGCAGGGATGCTGAGATGGCCTCTGTTAGAAAGACCCCCTTCCAAGCCTATTAGACTCCATTGTAGTCTCTAATGGGGCCTGGAGGGGATTCTTTCTAACACACTCTCTAAAGGACACTGAGATAGCCTCTGCTAGAAAGACCCCCCTCCATGGCCCATTAGCCCTCAATTGTAGTCTCTACTGGGGCCTCAAAGGGATTATTGCACTTTTGTTCCTTGTGTCTAAAGATTGTGTAGGGTGTGGCTGGAGGCGGTGCATGGAGGCGGGACAAGAGTGGCGCTTGCTGCGGAGTATGGGTGGGGCCTGTAAGGGGGCCCTTGATTTATTTTGCCCGGGGGCCCTGAGGGTTCTCAGTCTGCCCCTGGACAATTGGAAGTGATGGCTAAAAAAAGTAAACAGAGAGTTGCAACTATTGATAAAACATGGTGGAACAGAGTTGCCTACTGTGATAATGTATTCCCTATGGTGACAGCAAAAACATTTGGAAAATTAAAATAAAAGTACAATAAAAAATAACTAAAAAAATATATATATATTTTGAAACCAGGAAGCATCCACATGTACTGAATATTCATGAAGTCGTTCCCATTTAACCCCTTCAGGACGCAGGACGGTTCAGGACCGTCCTCGGCATTTTTGCGTTGCCGACCGAGGACGGTCCTGAACCGTCCTAACGGAAAACGGGCGGCAGGAGCGATCGGCGAAAACTTCCGCCGAAATCACGCTGTTACTATCTGCCTGGCATCCCAGGCAGATAGTAACAGCCAATTGCGGCATGTGAGCGATCCGCGATCGCTCACAATTGGCTGGTGTCAAAGTGGGTGTTACAAACACTCACTTTGACACTGATCTCTGCCTCTCTCCCCTCTGTAGCGTTTTGTGAGGCGAGAGAGACAGAGATCGTGATATATTGTTGCAGCAGTTGTTCCAGAGTTGTCAAAAGTATCTGTAGTGAAAAAAAAAATCCCTTTTTAACCCCTTCCCTGCCAGATCTGTTACAGACAGTGCATTGGTACTGTCTGTATTTTTTTTTGCCCTTAAGGGTTAACTTTATTTTAAAGATCTGTGTCTTAGATTGTCTTAGACTGTCTTAGACTGTCTTAGACTGTCTTAGACTGTCGTAGTCTGTCGTAGTCTGTCGTAGTCTGTCGTAGTCTGTCGTAGTCTGTCGTAGTCTGTCGTAGTCAGTCAGTTTCCTTCCCCCAAATCTCCATTAGATTTTTGTAACAGGAGTTAGTTTAGGGATTACTGTTTTAGTCTGTTTTAGTCTGTTTTAGTGTTAAAAAAAAATAAAAAAAAATAAAAAAATATATATATATAAAAAAAAAAATATAAAAAAAAAATTGTGTTTAGTATTTTGTTAGTTTAGTCTGTTAGTGTGAAACATGCAGCGCATGTACAGCTTGGAGGAGGCATGCCTTCTTGGCGTCAGACTCTGACGCCACTGACACTGCATCCGATTTTGACCCAGGTCAGTTTAGCAGCACATCTAGTGACATGTCGTCATCTGTGTGTGAGCCAGCTGCTAAAAGAAGCTGTGCTCCCCCTGCTACGCCAAATGTGGAGGAGGACTGGGTACCTCCACAGTCAGCTGAGCCCAACATCCCCCCTTTTAGTGCCAACGCAGGCATTAATGTGAATGTGGTTGACTTCTCCCCTACACAATATATTGAGCTATTTTTAGGGGATACCATCTGGGAGGAGATTGTTTCCCAGACTAATTTATACGCTAGTCAATTTATTGAGACGAATCCAGGTAGCTATACAGTCAGGGAGCATGCTTGGCACCCCACAGATGTCCCTGAACTTAAAAAATTCTGGGCGCTTACCATGCTCATGGGGTTAATAAAGAAGCCATCAATCCGTTCCTACTGGAGCAACAACCCAATTTGTTCGACTCCTATATTCTCCCAAACAATGCCTAGACCAAGATATGAGCTGCTGCTGAGATACTTACATTTCAACGACAACACGCTCTGTCACCCCAGAGATCACCCCCAATATGATAGGCTTCATAAAATTCGCCCTCTGGTAGACCATCTTCAGAACAGATTTTCTGAAGTTTATACCCCCCAACAAGATGTATCTATTGATGAGTCCCTAATGAAATATAAAGGGAGATTAGGGTTCAAACAGTATATCCCCTCAAAGCGGTCTAGGTATGGCATTAAAGTATACAAACTGTGCGAGAGCGAAAGTGGCTACACATTTGCCTTTCGTATATATGAGGGGAAAGATGCTCAACTGAACCCTCCTGGCTGTCCTGACTCTCTGGGGACAAGTGGGAAACTGGTTTGGGACCTACTGTCCCCCTTGTTCAATAAGGGTTACCACCTTTATGTGGACAACTTTTACAGCAGTGTCCACTTGTTTAAAATTCTTTATAGTTTGCAGACACTGGCCTGCGGCACTGTAAGAAGAAATGCCAGGGATTTCCCCAGACCGCTCATAGAGGCCAAATTAAAAAAAGGTGATTGCAAATTCCTGTGCAAAGCTGAACTGCTTGCGCTAAAATTTAAGGACAGGAAGGATGTGCACATGCTGACAACCATACATAACGAAGGCATGTCAGACGTCACTGTACGAGGCAGGGTACAGACAAAACCGGTTTGCATCCGAGCTTATAACAGGCACATGGGGGGTGTTGATTTGGCTGATCAGCTAATGCAGCCTTATCTTATCTTAAGAAAGACAAAAGCCTGGTATAAAAAGGTGGCTATTTACCTGTTGCAAGTAGCAACACATAATTCATTTTTACTCTTTAAAAAAATGAATCCAGGAAGAACCACCTTTCTCCAATTTCAGCTCAAGCTGATTTCCACAATAATTTATGGAGATGGTCAAGTACCAACAACGGTGCAAGAGGAGCCCAGACATTTTATTTTTAAGATACCGCCAACACCAAAAAAAAGAAATCCCCAGAAACGTTGCCGGGTCTGTTATAAAAAAGGGAAAAGGACAGACACCCCTTTTCACTGTCCCGATTGCCCTACCAAACCTGGACTGTGTATCGGAGCATGTTTTAAGGTCTACCACACAGAAAATACATTTTTATAATACTTGTTCCTGATTTTTTTATTTTTTTTATTTTGAAAGTGGCAAATTTCTGTTAGTCAGTATCCTTCCCCCAAATCTCCAGTTAGATTCTTTTTGCAGGAGTTAGCTTACAGATTGCTGCTAACGGAAGTTTTAGTCTCATTTAGTTTGTTTTTATCAGTTTTAGTCTGTTTTTAGTATAAAAAAAAAAAATTGTGTGTTAGTAACTCTGTGTTAGTCAGACTCTGACGCCACTGACACTGCGTCCGATTTTGACCCAGGTCCTTTATGTGGACAACTTTTATAGCATTGTCCGTTTGTTTCAAACTCTTTAGGGTTTCTAGATACTGGCCTGTGGCATTGTGAGAAGATATGCCAAGGATTTTCCCAGACCTTTTATAGAGGCCAAATAAAAAAAAAAAGTGAATGTAAAGGTCTGCACAAAGCTAAAGTGCTTGCAATAAAATTTAAGGACAGGAAGGATGTTAATATACTAACCACCATCCATGACGAAAGCATGTCAGACGTCACTGTCCGAGGCAGAGTACAGACCAAACCTGTTTGCATCAGGGCTTATAAAATGCACATGGGGGTGTTTATTTGGCTGATTAGCTGACGCAGCCATATCTTATCTTAAGAAAGACAAAAACCTGGTATAAAAAGGTGGCTATCTACCTGATGCAAGTAGCGACACATAATTCATTTTTACTCTTTAAAAAAATAAATCCAGAAAGAAACACCTTTCTCCAATTTCAGTTCAAGCTGATTTCCACAATAATTTATGGAGATGGTTGGAGAAGTTTGAACAACGGTGCCAGAGGAGTCCAGACATTTTATTTTTAAGATACCGCCAACTGCAAAAAAACACAAATCCCCTGAAATGTTGCTGGGTCTGTTATAAAAAAGGGAAAACGACAGACACCCCTTTGCACTGTTTTTTTTTTCTTTTGAAAGCAGCACATTATAGTTAGTCAGTTTCCTTCCCCCAAATCTCCACTTAGATTCTTTTTGCAGGAGTTAGTTTAGAGAATGCTGCTAAAGGTGCATTTGATACCTGCAGATTTGGTTAAAAAAGTTTTATGGTAGTAACATATAACTGGCTGGCCAAAACCAGATGACGTGTGCATAAAAAGCAGAATTTAAAAATTACCACCATGCACGTTCTCTGAAATTTGTTTAGCACAATGGTTGGGGGAAGGATGTGAAAACACCTCATATACAATACCCTGGAATGTCTACTTTATAAAAATATTAACTTTCATGATGTTAACATTAACTGGGGGATGCAAAAATATGCCAAACTGAAGATAGGCCAAGCATACCTATATATGAAGTTGAAAAACTGATATGTACAAGTCTCGATTGTGGCCTTTTAGCCCCCAAACAACCCAGCAAACTTATGCATGGGTGATATCACTGTACTCAGGAGATGTTGCTGAACACATATTGGGGTGTTGTTTGGCAGTGATACATAACAGGACCTGTTAATTCATGCCTAAAGTACAATGTATGTGTCAAAGAACACGAAGAAAATTACTACCCAAAAGTTTGCCAAAGGCTGGTGGTAGAATTATTGCATGAAAAGTATTAAACTACCACCATTCAAAATACCCTGAGTTGTCTACTTTTCAAAAATATATGGTTTGATGGGGGTAAAATACATTGGCCCAAATAGGACAGGGGCGCCAGTTTACTACATGTCAAAATTCTGAGTTGGAAAATGGATATGCGCACCTGCCAGATTGGGCCTTTTAGCCCCCAAACAATCTGACAAGCCTATGCATGGGTGGTATCACTGTACTCGGGAGATGTTGCTGAACACATATTGGCGTGTTGTTTGGCAGTGACACATAACACGATCTGTTAATTCATGCCTAAAGTACAATGTGTGTGAAAAAAAACACACAAAAAAGGACTACCTAAATATTTGACTAAGTCTGGTGGTAGAATTAGTGCATGGAAAGTGTTAAAAAACCACCATTTGAAATACCCTAGGGTGTCTACTTTCCAAAAATATATGGTTTGGTGGGGGTAAAATACATTGGCCGGCTTTACAAATGTCCCAAATAGGACATGTGCGCAGGTTGACTACATGTCAAAATTCCAAGTTGGAAAATGGATATGCGCACCTACCAAATTGGGCCTTTTAGCCCCCAAACAACTCAACAAGCCTATGCATGGGTGGTATCACTGTACTCGGGAGATGTTGCTGAACACATATTAGTGTGTTTTTTGGCAGCAAGACATAACAGGATCTGTAAGTTTATACCTGAATTGCAATGTATGTGAAAAAAAAAAAAAAAAATACCTATGTGAAGTTTGGCATAGACTGGTGGTAAAATGGATGCATAGAAAGTGTCAAAATATACTTAGATGAATACCCTGGGTTGTCTACTTTAAAAAATATATATACATGTGGAGTGTTTTCCAGAGATTTATGACAGATAATAGTGTTACAATGCCACGAGTGATACATTTTTAAAATGTATGTTTTGAAACCGCCATATCCTACTTGTACTTATAGCCCTATAACTTGCAAAAAAAAGCAAAAAATCATGTAAACACTGGGTATTTTTAAACTCAGGACAACATTTTAAATCTATTTAGCAGTTTTTTTCATTCGCTTTTGTAGATGAGTAAAAGATTTTCCAAGTAAAAGTCAAAAAACACGTTTTTTTTTCAATTTTTTATCATATTTTTTCATTTTTTTTAAATTAAATTACATGAGATTATATAAATAATGGTATGTAAAGAAAGCCCCTTTTGTCCTGAAAAAAACAATATATAATTTGTATGGGAACAGTAAATGAGAGAGCGGAAAATTACAGCTAAACACAAACACCACAAAAGTGTCAAAAAGATGCCTGTCGCAAATGTACAACATCGCAAAAACAGTCCAGTCCTTAAGGGGTTAAAAAAATAAATAAACTTTTTTACAAATTAAAATGAGTCTAATCAGACATCCGTTTTGAAGTGTGAACTTTTTTGAGTTGGAGTCACCCTGCGCTTAGTGTACAATGTACAATGATACCGAAATAAATCTCAATTCTTACTTTCTGAAGTAATACTTTAATGAATCATTGTCTCTTACATTTAAAATCAACATACATTAAAGTTGTCTAATTATGGATTAACATTCAACTTCTATAAATAGCAAATAAAGTTTACTTTGATTTTAATGAACTTGAACAAAAACCGAAACAGGATTTGGGTGGCTGGATAGATGGATGGATGGTGGGTTGGTGGATGGATGGATTTGGATTGATGGATGGATGGGTGGGTGAGTTTGGATGCGTGGATAGATGGATGGATGGTGGGTTGGTGGATGGATGGATTTGGATTGATGGATGGATGTGTGGGTGAGTTTGGATGCGTGGATAGATGGATGGATGGTGGGTTGGTGGATGGATGGATTTGGATTGATGGATGGATGGATGGGTGGGTGGATGGGTTTGGATGCGTGGATAGATGGGTGGATGGGTTTGGGTGGGCGAACTTTGAGTTGGAGTCACCCTGCACTTAGTGTATGTACAATGTACAATGATACCGAAATAAATCTCAATTGTTACTTTCTGAACATACAATGTTAATCCATAATTAGCCAACTTTAATACATTAATATTATACATTAGAGTTGGCTTTAATGGATTAACATTCAACTTCTATAGATAGCAAATAAGGTTTACTTAGATTTTAATGAACCTGTACATAAAGCAGATAATCTTAATCTGAAACAGGGTTTGGGTGGATGGATGGATGGATGGTGGTAGTGGATGGATTGGTTGGTGGATGGGTGGATGGGTGGGTGGATGGGTGGATGGATGGGTGGATGGGTGGATGGATGGATGTGTGGATGGTGGGTGGATGGATGGATGGATTTGAATGGGTGGGTGGATGGGTGGGTGGATGGATGGATGGATGGTGGGAGTGGATGGATTGGTTGGTGGATGGGTGGATGGGTGGGTGGATGGATGGATGGATGGATGGGTGGCTAGATGAATGGATGGATGGATTTGAATGGGTGGGTGGGTGGATGGATTTGAATGGGTGGATGGATGGATGGATTTGAATGGGTGGGTGGATGGATGGATGGATTTGAATGGGTGGGTGGATGGATGAATGGATGGTGGGAGTGGATGGATTGGTTGGTGGATGGGAGGATGGTGGGTGGATGGATGGATGGGTGGCTAGATGAATGGATGGATGGATGGATTTGAATGGGTGGGTGGATGGATGGATGGATTTGAATGGGTGGGTGGATGGATGGATGGTGGGAGTGGATGGATTGGTTGGTGGATGGGTGGATGGGTGGGTGGATGGTGGGTGGATGGATGGATGGGTGGCTAGATGAATGGATGGATGGATTTGAATGGGTGGGTGGGTGGATGGATTGGAATGGGTGGATGGATGGATGGATTTGAATGGGTGGGTGGATGGATGGATGGATTTGAATGGGTGGATGGATGGATGAATGGATGGTGGGAGTGGATGGATTGGTTGGTGGATGGGTGGGTGGATGTTGGGTGGATGGATGGATGGATTGGTGGCTAGATGAATGGATGGATGGATTTGAATGGGTGGGTGGATGGATGGATGGATTTGAATGGGTGGGTGGATGGTGGGAGTGGATGGATTGGTTGGTGGATGGGTGGATGGTGGGTGGATGGATGGATGGGTGGCTAGATGAATGGATGGATGGATGGATTTGAATGGGTGGATGGATGGATGGATGGATTTGAATGGGTGGATGGATGGATGGATGGATGGGTGGATGGATGGATTTGAATGGGTGGATGGATGGATGGATGGATGGATTTGAATGGGTGGGGGGATGGGTTGCTGTGAAGAGGTCACTCAGGCTCTCTCCCTGTTTCAGTATACATATCCCAATCACTATTTCATTAGGGACGACTCGTTAAGAGCTGCAGACACAGAATGTTATTTAGAATATCACTTAGTGTTAATATTGTTTGTTATTGTGCTAATTATTAGACCTCCTGCAGCATTGCTTTCATTGAGGACCAAGAGAAGATCTTACAATGTATGCAGTCCAATTTTGTGTTGTAGAAGGCGATGGAGTTCACAAATTAATTACATAAACAAAGTACAAGCCGGGCACTCTGAACTCCACACACATGCATGGTTTTAAAACTGATGCAGTTTGAGAAGCTGTTCTGCTACAACGTCTTATAACCTACTCGGTGCATAAAAAACATGAATAAAGGATCCATTAAAGGAGAGTTTAACAAAAACACAGGCTCAGCCAGCACTCGTAGCCACCACTCTGTTAAGCCTTGGTTATGCGGCCTAGACTACTAATGTAATTAAATTAACAGAACTATATCTTATCTTATCTTGCTTATGCAGAAAAAAATTAATGGGTTATTCACTAAACAGCAGTTTGGCGTAACTTAAAAAACTGCAAAACTTAGACCTAGCTATTTGCTTTGGTAAAAAAATGAAAATAAAAAAATGATCAAATCTCTTGTTTAGTGAAAACTTTACTAACATGAAGCTCAACAAAGGAAAATTGACTAAACCAGCTGACTTGGAAACAATTTCCCACTAGACTGAGTTGGGGGATTTGTTTTTCCATTTTGACTTAAATTGAACAACTGAGTTGTTACTCGGATCAAGTTACAATTTCGTGAATTAACTAAACTTTTTTGTTCAGGTCAGAAGTACTTGCAATGCATTATCTTTACATTAATATAGCTCCAACACAGGGCTGCCATCAGAAATTTTAGGGCCCCTGACACAGCTCAAGATCTGGGCCCCCGGGGCCAGCCCCGAGTCCGCCCACAAGGATGAAGTGTGTGTGTGTGTATAGTGGATGCGGTATGTGTGTCATGGATGCAGTGTGTATAGTGGATGTAGAATGTGTATAGTGGATGTGGTATGTGTGTCATGGATACAGTGTGTATAGTGGATGCAGATTGTACGTTTTGTGTAATGTATGTAATGTTTGTATGCATGCATTCGATGCAGAGTGTGTGTGTAGTGAATGTAGGATTGTGTATAGTGAATGCAGAGTGTGTGTTTTTGTAGTGGATGTAGTGTGTATAGTGAATGTAGTGTGTTTGTAGTGAATGTAGTGTGCTTGTAGTGAGTGAAACGTGTGTATAGTGAATGTAGTGTGTGTGTGTGTGTAGTGCAAAGTGTGTTTAGTGAATGTAGTGTGTGTGTAGTACAAAGTGTGTTTAGTGAATGTAGTGCGTGTGTAGTGCAGAGTGTGTTTAGTGAATGTAGTGTTTGTAGTGAGTGCAGAGAGTGTATAGTGAATGTAGTGCAGAGTGTGTTTAGTGAATGTAGTGTGTGTGTAGTGCAAAATGTGTATAGTGAATGTAGTGTGTGTGTGTAGAGCAAAATGTGTATAGTGAATGTAGTGTGTGTCTGTAGCGCAAAGTGTGTTTAGTGAATGTAGTGTGTGTGTGTGTGTGTGTAGTGCAGAGTGTGTTTAGTAAATGTGGTGTTTGTAGTGAGTGCAGAGTGTGTTTAGTGAATGTAGTGTATGTGTAGTGCAGAGTGTGTTTAGTGAATGTAGTGCAGAGTGTGTTAGTGAATGTAGTGCAGAGTGTGTTAGTGAATGTAGTGTGTGTTTAGTGCAGAGTGTGTTAGTGAATGTAGTGTGTGTGTAGTGCAGAGTGTGTTTAGTGAATGTAGTGCAGAGTGTGTTAGTGAATGTAGTGCAGAGTGTGTTAGTGAATGTAGTGTGTGTGTGTAGTGCAGAGTGTGTTAGTGAATGTAGTGTGTGTGTAGTGCAGAGTGTGTTAGTGAATGTAGTGTGTGTGTGTGTAGTGCAGAGTGTGTTTAGTGAATGTAGTGCAGAGTGTGTTAGTGAATGTAGTGTGTGTGTAGTGCAGAGTGTGTTTAGTGAATGTAGTGCAGAGTGTGTTAGTGAATGTAGTGCAGAGTGTGTTAGTGAATGTAGTGCAGAGTGTGTTAGTGAATGTAGTGTGTGTGTAGTGCAGAGTGTGTTTAGTGAATGTAGTGTATGTGTAGTGCAGAGTGTGTTTAGTGAATGTAGTGCAGAGTGTGTTAGTGAATGTAGTGCAGAGTGTGTTAGTGAATGTAGTGTGTGTGTAGTGCAGAGTGTGTTAGTGAATGTAGTGTGTGTGTAGTGCAGAGTGTGTTTAGTGAATGTAGTGCAGAGTGTGTTAGTGAATGTAGTGTGTGTGTAGTGCAGAGTGTGTTAGTGAATGTAGTGTGTGTGTAGTGCAGAGTGTGTTAGTGAATGTAGTGTGTGTGTAGTGCAGAGTGTGTTTAGTGAATGTAGTGCAGAGTGTGTTAGTGAATGTAGTGCAGAGTGTGTTAGTGAATGTAGTGTGTGTGTAGTGCAGAGTGTGTTAGTGAATGTAGTGTGTGTGTAGTGCAGAGTGTGTTAGTGAATGTAGTGTGTGTGTAGTGCAGAGTGTGTTTAGTGAATGTAGTGCAGAGTGTGTTAGTGAATGTAGTGTGTGTGTAGTGCAGAGTGTGTTAGTGAATGTAGTGTGTGTAGTGCAGAGTGTGTTTAGTGAATGTAGTGCAGAGTGTGTTAGTGAATGTAGTGCAGAGTGTGTTAGTGAATGTAGTGTGTGTGTAGTGCAGAGTGTGTTAGTGAATGTAGTGTGTGTGTAGTGCAGAGTATCTTGAGTGAATGTAGTGCAGAGTGTGTTAGTGAATGTAGTGTGTGTGTAGTGCAGAGTATCTTGAGTGAATGTAGTGTGTGTGTGTAGTGCAGAGTGTGCTTGTAAGGATTCAGTGTGTGTGTAAAAGAGGGGGGAGGGGAGTATTATTTTTTTTTATTTATTTGTGTTTATTTCAATTTTATTCCCCCCTCCTTGGTTCTTACCGTGCCAGGGAGGGGGGAGATCGCATTTCCTGTTGATCCAGTGGCATGGTGGAGGGAGCCAGCCGCGGTACATTGAAGAGGGGGCCCAGCAGCACACTTTGTCTTCCTTTCCAGCTCCTCTATGACCAAGTCTCACGAGACAGGCCTGCGTGCTGTGCGGAGCGTTGCCATAGTAACCCGTGGCAACGCTCTGGCGGCCGCAGGGTGCAGGAAAGTTAGACAGAGAGCAGCTGTAAAGGAGGACAGAGTGTGCTGCTGGGCCCCCTCTTCATCGTACAGGTAGCAGGGGGCCCTCTGTGCACATATATATATAGCGAAAATCGCTATATATATATATATATATATGTGCTTCTCTATGACAAGCGTTCAGCGTCGACATGCAGAGATGTTGAATGTCAGTGCTGCACATTTTGCAACACTGACACAGGAAGCGCCTAGGTGTTCCTAGGCGGCAATGTAAACACTGCATTTTCTCTGAAAAGGCAGTTTTTGCAGCAAAAACCCTGCAGTGGTAAACTATACTCACCAGAACAACTACATTAAGCTGTATAATATAAATTAGTTGTTCTGGTAACTATAGTGTCCCTTTATGTTTGTGCGTGCAAAGGGGTAGGGACTGCAGAGGGTGCCGAAAGGAAGGGGCTGTAAAGGGTGTGAGTGGAAGGGGCTGCAGAGGGTACAGGGTGAATAGAGGCTGTAGTGGGTGCAGAGGAGGGACAGGATGTAGTGGGTGCAAAGGGTAATAGGAGCTGCAGTGGGAGCAGTTGGGTAGCCCACTAGCCACTACCAAAAGCAAAACTCTACCATTGCGCACAGTGCAGGGGGCAGGAGCTGCAGTGGGAGCAGCAGGTAAGGGCTGCAGTGGGAGCAGAGGGGTAGGGAATTCAGTGGGAGCA
The DNA here is from genome assembly GCF_036172605.1 of Pelobates fuscus. Lineage (NCBI taxonomy): Eukaryota > Metazoa > Chordata > Amphibia > Anura > Pelobatidae > Pelobates > Pelobates fuscus. Next base: position 18,097,536 of record NC_086323.1, on the reverse strand, counting down.
GGGAGGTAGGGGCTGCAGAGGGAGTTGGGGCTGCAGAGGGAGCAGGGGATGCAGTGCTCCCAAAACGCTCCCAAACCTTACCTCTCTGGTGGTCCTCTTCTGAAGGAACCTCACAATGCTGACATGCTGCCTGTAAGTCTGCTCAGGGCAGCTCCGCACAGCTCACTCTGCACTGTGACTGGTGATGTCACTTCCTGCAGAACCAGCCGCAGGGAGCTGCCCTGAGCAGTGTTACAGGCAGCTCAGTGAGGCTGTGTTCTGAGACAGGCACACTGAGGGGCAGCCTAGTGGGGTCTTTGGGAGGGCCCTATAGCTGTCCCTCAGTGTGCCCTGCACGGAGGAGATGATTAGTAGCAGCAGGGGCCCACGGACGGCTGTGCGGGCCCCTTGCTGAGTGCAGGCTGGCTGGGGAGATTGTTTAACTCCCCAGCTCAGCCATTACTTACTGCAGCAGTATGTGGGGCTCGGGGCCCCCCAGGACCGCCGGGCCCATGACAACTGTTATGGTTGTCATGCCCTGATGGCGGCCCTGCTCCAACATATACCGCGGTGCTTTACAATGATGGAAAAGGGATATCTGACATACAACATATTAACAAGACAAAAGGTTTAAGGGGCCCTGGTACAATTTATGAGGAAGGAAACATCACAAGGGGAAACACCGCATGTCAGAGGGGAGGAGAAACTGATGGATAAGATGTCAAAAACTGCTAGGAAATGTGGTGTGTGGAAGAACCAAAGATTGGAGGGAGAGAGAGTGAAGTGGGCATTAAAACAAGAGTGGAAGGGAACACATTAAAGGACCACTATAGGCACCCAGACCACTTCAGCTTAATGAAGTGGTCTGGGTGCCAGGTCCATCTAGGGTTAACCCTTTTTTCTATAAACATAGCAGTTTCAGAGAAACTGCTATATTTATAAATTGGTTAATCCAGCCTCTAGTGGCTGTCTCATTGACAGCCGCTAGAGGCGCTTCTCACTGTGAAAATCACCAGCGTCCATAGGAACGCATTGAGAATACTTTTCTATGAGACTGGCTCTTGCCGCGCATGCCCATTTAGCCGAAGAGGAGGAGAAGAGGGAGGAGAGGAGGAGAGCTCCCCGCCCGGTGCTGGAGAAAGAGGTAAGTTTAACCCCTTCCTCTCCATCCAGCCCGGCGGGAGGGGGTCCCTGAGGGTGGGGGCCCCCTCAGGGCACTATAGTGCCAGGAAAAAGAGTATGTTTTCCTGGCACTATAGTGGTCCTTTAAGTACCCATGACATCAATTTCTGCCATGCGTTATTTTACCAGCAGGGACTGTTTCCCAGCTGGGACCAAAGTTAGTAACCCCACTCTGAACACTAAAATGTGTGAAGCACTTACCAAAACCACAGTCTGAACTGTAAGGGAATCGCTATTTCACTTCACAAGGTTTCCGGATCAGCTATTTAGGTCCAAAAAGTTGCAGGTTTCTCGTCAATTCTCCCGAGTTTCCAGGTTAGTGAATGTATTGTACAGCTTTGGTTCCCAGTCCAGTCCCCCAAGCACAATAACAGTGCGGGATATGAGCATCTGTTCCAAGTCTGTTCCAATGGCGATACTGACAAAACTCAGCCTACTGCTGTGCCCTGCCTTGAGGACTAGTTTGTGAACCACTGATTTACAACCCTGCCCGACCCGTGACTGAAGAAAAAAAAAAACTTGCAAAGGATATACAATCTTCTCACTGAAGTCTACTGGGATGCAATTAACCCTTAGCAAATAATTATGTGATGCAAAATTCGTGAGCTTTCTATCAAGCATCAAACAGAGAGGGACAAGTAGAGCAATTTGCACTCTTACCTTCCTGTTATTGGAGCATCTGTGTTGTAAGATTTAATAAATGGGGGGGGGGGTTGAAAAAGGGAAAAAAAATATTTTGGGGGGCAAAAACAGAGTTGCAGGAAATGTGACTTACTACGCCCACTAGCAAATCAGCAAAAATGTATTACACAAACACACACACACAGGACTGTGGACAGCTGTAGTAATTATTAAGGTAAATGAACGCAGCTGGGCTGAAGGAATGGAATGTTAGGAATACCCGGATAAGAGGCACAAATGCAATCGCTTAGTGAGACATTGCTTGAGATCTCTGAGCACGTTGGTGTATTAACCCATTCATAACTTGAGCTGGGCACAACCTTTATACTACAACGAGCCTACAGAATAACTAACGCTAAATCATCTACTTCTAATATCTCGATTCTCTCGATGTTTTGTTTTTCCCCCAAAAAAAATTAAATTAGGAATTATCTTATCTATTAAACACCGACTTGTAGTGAATTGAAAAATAGAATCGCAAAACTTTGGCTAAAATACTAACCCTAGAAAGTTCTCATCGTAAGATTCCTGATGATTCTAATTAACTTTAACATACAGATATTGTGGAAAAATCACAGAAACGTCATGAACTCATCCATCTGTTCATCTTCCCTTCCTGCCCGCAGATAGACAAATAATGTTAACAGAGACTGTAAAGGTCTTCAGTATAACACTAAAGACAATAAGTCTTTACAAAGCTAAAGCAAACTGTAAGAAACGTGACCGACACAAACTCTTATTTTTCAGGACAAATTAAACATTCCTTAAGAACTAGCGCGAGCATTATTATTATTTTTAATGTTGGTGTTTATATAGTGACAGCTTATTCCTCAGCGATTTAATATATTAGAAAGGGTGAAATTTAACAATTACATGAGACAATTACAAAATCTTACAGGAACAATAGGTTGATGAGGACCCTGCTCAAAGGAGCATACAATCCAGAGGAGGTAGGGTATAAGAATATAACAGGAAGGGCACCATGGGAATAGCAACCATATTATTATGTAATGTTAATAGTGATGTGGGATTATTTAAAAAACCTTATTGTACTTGTATTCAATTATTGCACTAACTCCATTTTAACTTCATACTGTGACAATCCTCCATTTTGTCCTCCTAACCTGACTTCTTCAATACTCCATTTTGTCCTCATAACCTAACTTGTTCATTTTAAAACTACCTTACATGACAGAATTTCCCAGCACATCTAATACAATAGAACAAAGACTGTATTTTCTATAAAGACATGATTAACACAGAAATTGCTGACTTTTCCTTAGATTTGCAACATAGTATAGTTTGAAGGCCATGAGAACACAGTAGTAATGAAATGTTCTATTCATAAGAGACCTTGCACCTGGCCACGAGGCCTGAGATCACCGACCGTGTAAAATGACGCTCAAGACCCCTTGTCCCCCACCCGTGTCCAGAACAATCCCACCTCTTGGTGGGTGGACACGGGACTAACCACTTAGTCTTCAAGCCAATTAATAATATTGATAGGTGGACACTAATCCCGACACTTAACAATTAATCCAATTAATGATGTTTATTTGCTGATATTCTAATAATCAATGATGACGTAAAATGTCTCTTAAAAGGACCTGCGCGTCCGCTTTTTAATCACTTGCCAATAAATTTTCTCGAAGTTATTTTAACCTGAACCTTGTGTGTCAGACTTAATTACTTCAGCGTATATACGCAATTTATTTTATTGATTTGGACAGGAACAGATAGACATTTAAACAGTTTGGTTTACTGCTAAAAAGTACCATAACAACTTGGCGCCCAACGTGGGGCATCGGGCTATGTCCGGCCGGTGAGCCGTCCTAAGGAAGACAAGGGTGGACGGAGGAATCCAGGGGGAAGGAAAGGAGATTGATCACCTCCAGGTACACGGTAGAGACTTCTGCAGAGCCACCGGTATGTTCCGGCCCCTTTGATTGACCCGTCCACGTGTCTGTGACTGCTTCCCGGGAGGACATCAAAGACAGGTAATATCTTGCCCGGTGTCTCGTTACTCACTTGTTTACCTGCATTTTAGTCTATCTGTTGCCTGGGTGTGTTTGAATTGTGTTTGAATTGTTTGCCTGTTTCCCCATTTTGAGATAAAGGGGGGGTGGACCTGCAGGGGATTTGCCTGGGGTTCTGTCTTGCTTGTTTTCCCCTTTTTGGGATAAAGGGGGGTGGACCTGAGGGGACTTGCCTGGGTCTTCAGTATATCTGTCTATCTGTTTGTATTTTACCCCTTTTGGGATAAAGGGGGGTGGACCTGAGGGGATTTGCCTGGGTCTTCTGTTGCCTGTTTTACCCCTTTTAGGAACCACGGTGCTGTGGTTGTAGGGAAAAAGGGGGGTTGACCTGTGGATGTGTTCCTGGGGGTCATCTTTTCCTGTTTAACTCTTTTAGGAGCCTCGTGGCTGGGGCTGTAGGGAAAAAGAGGTGTGTTGGATCTGTGGAGATTGTGTAGACTCATAGTTTCCTGGGGATCCTTCTTGTGTCACTTTGATAGCCTAGCTAGCTTCTCTGTGCACGTTACTCTGCTTGCAGAGTGGTGGTACCCTCCAGCTTTGAGCGCTGAGCTGGAGCTATTCCAATTTTTATTTTTGTGGTGTGTGAATTCGGGCAGGCATTGCTGTCTTCATCACCACGGAGTAGTGGGACTTATAAAGTGGGTTTTTATAGGGGCACTACAGGGGTGAGGGTAGCGCAGACACTATTAGTGGGCTGCTGTGTCGAGGGAGGCATATGGATTTCGGACCGGTGTTAGCTGTTATCCTTGGCCGTTGGTAGTAAGATACTACGGGATTGAGGGAGGTGACTTTGGAGTAAGCACACGAGTAAAGGAAAGGAATTACTGTTGGTTTTATTTGAACTGTGATGCATGCACTGTATTTCAACTGTATTGTTGTCTTGTTTGTTTAATGAGGAGTCTCATGTACTCCTGTGTCTGTCTCTAAGGATTTTTCCTTGCCTTTCATCTTTCCTACACTTTCTATATTATTATACTATCCACTCCCATTCCTCTTAAAAGAGAAGTGATTGGTCACACACTTCTCACCTCGCTCCAATCCGTGTCTACCACCCCGGGTAGGCGGATTCAGTGACTAGTCTACGTTTTGGGAAGACGCACCTGGGAAAGTCCCACGATTCTCAGGTGGCAGTCGAGCATTGTAGACGTTCCTGTTCAATTTTCCTTCTCTCTCTCTATATCTAGGACGCTGGTATAGGGGTAAAGGGACTATGGGACAGGATTTAGATAAGCCCAGTAAGGGCTGGTTAGCATGTGATTTAGTAGAGAACAGAGAGGGTGAAGAGATGGTAAAAGGTGTTGAAAAGATTGCAAAAGTATGTAAAATTGCTGTACCGACATGTGGAAGATTGCAACCAGAAAGTTGGCGCAAGTTACTAGCAGAAATGAAAGGCAAGCTTACAGATAATGATTTATTAAAGACTGCTGAAGCATGGTACAGAGTGGCGAAGGCTATTCAGTTAGAAGGTTGGGTTGAGGAAGAGATAAATCACAAAGGTGTGAAATTGTTTGTGTATCATAAAAATTGTGTTGCTGGGGTTTACCCTCAGCCAGCGCCCCAAAATGGCGCCCAGGGGATGTCTATCCCCAAGGTTCAGTCAGCCATAGGTGATAGCCAGCTGACCATGTTCCCCACTCCCAATCCTCCCGAATCCCATCCCATCACCTCCCCTGTCTGCCCGGTCCTGAATTCTGACGGATCTTTCTTTACCCCTTCCCCTTCTCTAACGGTCCCATCATCCTCAGCCATCCCCACGCTCCCTTCTATGCCTATTCCTAACATCTCATCTGCCACCTCCTCCCTGCAATCCCTCTCCATGGTTAATCCCCTTCCATCAGCACCCGCCCAACTAACTACCCCTCCTTCCCTTGCTGCTACTCCTCTTTCTGCATCCATCCCCACTAATCCCGTCCTGACTCCTCCCATAACCAGCTCCGCCCCAGTCCAATATCCTACCTCCTTAACCGTACCTGCCCACCCTACTCTTTTGCCCTCCCCTGCCTGGCCCTACCCCTTCCCATATCCCATGGCCCTGCCCTACCCTGGTTACCCTCCCTTTCCCCAAGCCACTCCCCAAGTTCCGGTCATGCCCAGTCCGGCTCAGTCTGCCCCGGAAGTGCCCATATCAAACATGGCCGCCGCTTCTTCCCTTAATCCTGAAGCAACTCCTTTCCCCGCCTCCAATATGGCGGACCCCAGTTCAGCCCTGATGCCGGTAATCCCCGGTGACTACCTGTCCCCAGGTTATGACTCGCTAGCCACCCCTGCATCTGGGGCTCAATCCCAACCACCGATCCTTTCACCTCATGCGGGCCCTGCACCGCGCAGGAGAGCCAATATCATAGAATTCGATGATGACGAGATGGACAGGGTGTCCCATGTCTCATCGGAGCTTGCTGCAGGAGCCCCAACTCATCGTTCTATCGATGATCCCTTCGGCCACAAGGGTCGGGGAGAACGGGCCCCTCCTAAATATGTTGCTTTCAATCCCACTCAAGCTAGTGCTCTAATGAAATCACTCCCTGACCCAGAAAAACAGCCTATGCCCTTCTACCGAGGGATAGTTCAAATTCAAAAGACTTATTCAGCCGCATGGCGTGATCTACTGAGCATTTGTGCTATTAAAGCAGGGGATGCATATTGGCCAAGCATGGCCCGACACCTCAGTACAGATCTGCTCAGCAGCGATGTTGATTACCCCTCTGGAGTAACTTTTTGCACCCAATTGAGAGAATGGGCTAAGGACAAACTTGCAGATCAGGCTGCTGGCCTTACTGATGTTATTCAAGATAAAGGAGAATCAGTGGAAAGGTTTCATGCAAGACTGTATCAAATGTTTACAGATTTGGGGTTTGATCTTACTGACAAGATTCATTCACAAATGCTGTCAGGTGCGTTTGTCCAAGGTGTTAAAGACTCTATACGCAAGGGAATCATTGCTGCACGCCCTGAATATAAGGTTGTTCCCCTGGATACCCTACTTTTGGTTGCTAGGGGCTTAGAATCTGCCCAGACCCCCAGAAGGCCAAGCTCTGCCCCTCTTATGGTATCACGCAGTACCCCTGTCCCCAGGGGCACCAAACCAGAGGATGGTTTCTGCTTTAATTGTAAAGCCAAAGGACATTTTAAAAGTGACTGCCCAGAACCCAAGAGAGAGCCAAGAAAACCATCCAGGCCTGCCCCGGCCCCCAAAGCCGAGAAAGAGGTTCCGATAATTGAGGAACCCGATGATTAGGAAATTGGCAAGCCTGTGTCTGTAACCCCTGTAATGGCAGTGTCTACAGGGGATAAGGGGGGGCCACTTGCCACAGTGACTTTGCCCATTGAAGGCCACCCTACCACATTCCTAGTTGACACAGGTGCAGCCCGTAGTGTTCTGCGAGAGCAAGACCTGCCAGACCCATCCTTTTTGTCAAATATTGATGTCTCTTGTGTTGGAGTGGATGGCCAGCCGAGACATAGCCCTTTAACAACTCCACTCCGAGTTGGCTCCAGCCTGCTAGCTCGCTTTGTGGTATCCTCCACATGCCCAATTAACCTGTTAGGTGCTGATGTTCTCTCACGCCTGCAAGCATCTATCACCTTCACCCCGGATGGGCAAGTAGAAATGTCCACACCCCTATCTGAATCAGACACCTCAGCCTTGTGCTCCTTGCCTCTAATGCTGCATTTAGAAAAGCCCCGTGAGAAAGCAGCAGAATTAAGGTCCAATTTCCCAGAGGCATTAAAAACACAGGTGCCCGCCAAGTTATGGTCCTCAGGCCCAGAGGACATAGGTCACCTAAATGTTCCCCCTGTGGTGGTAAAGCTTATTCCAGGAGCTAAGTTACCAAGAAAACCACAATATCCATTAAAACCAGCACAGGCTGCTGCCATTTCTACCCACATCAAGGCACTCTTAGAAAAGGGTGCTCTAGTGAAATGTAAATCTGAATGCAACACCCCATTATTCCCTGTGAAAAAGAAAACTCCAAAAGGTGAGCCTGAGAAGTACAGGATGGTTCAGGATCTCCGTGCTGTTAATGAAGCTACCGTCCTGGACACCCCTCTTGTACCAAATCCCCATACTCTGCTCTCTGGAGTCCCACCATCCGCAAAATTTTTCACAGTCATTGACCTAGCAAATGCTTTTTTCAGTGTTCCACTGGACCCATCCTGCCAATACCTGTTTGCTTTCACCCATGAAATGCAACAATATACCTGGACTGTCATGCCCCAAGGGGCACAAAATTCACCAAGCCAATTTGCAAAGGCCATGGCCACCATCCTTGACCCATGGCAAGCTGAGCACCCAGAAGTTGTTCTGCTCCAGTATGTGGATGATCTGCTGCTCTGTGGAGATGATATACCCACTACTGAAAAGTGCTCAATTAGTCTGCTTTGTTATTTGGCAGAACAAGGATGCAAAGCTTCGCTCATCAAGCTACAGTTCTGCCAACCCTCAGTAATTTTCCTTGGACATTGCCTATCTCAAGGTACCAGACATCTTACCCGGGACCGGGTGAGAGCTGTACTGGATATTCCAACCCCAAGGACTTCAAAGTCTCTCCATGCCTTCCTAGGCCTCATTTCCTACTGCAGAGCATGGATCCCAGAAGCCTCCCTGCTCATGCAGCCTCTCTATGACGCACTTAAGTCTGACCCTTTCTGTTTGCCTAATGAAGCTCTGGACAATTTCAATGCTCTCAAACGTGCCATTGCTTCTGCTCCTGCCTTGGGCCTACCTGACTACTCAAAACCTTTCAAGTTATTTGTCTCTGAAAGACAAGGCCACGCAACAGGAGTTCTCACCCAAACTAATGACTTAAGAGGCCGCCAGAGGCCTATTGGATATTTCTCATGTCAACTGGACATTGTGGCCAGAGGGACTCCTTCCTGTCTCAGGGCTGTTTTTGCTGCAAGAGAGCTCATAGAAAGAACCTCAGACCTGGTCCTTGGCCACCCTCTGGTTGTTTTGGCTCCTCATGACATTTCTGCCATCATCAACCAAGTCCAGCTCAAGCACGTGTCTCCAGCCAGACACCTACGCCTCCAGTGCCATCTTCTTCTACCTGACAACATTTCCATCCAAAGATGTCAAGTTCTTAACCCATCCACTCTTCTTCCACTCCCTGAGGGGGGTACCTATTATGGATTTATCACAGATGAAACCTACATTTACCTACTTTGTGGATGTATCAAGAAAGTCATGCATCCACATTTAACATTTTATGAAGATGAGAAGCCTCTCTGTGAAGGCCCAGATTACGCCTTCTGTACCATGTGGTACAAACCAGACATTACTCCCGAACCTTGCTATGAAGATGAGCTTTACCACTGGACTGATGTGAAGCTCACTGCTCAAGATTTCTATTGTGACTCTGAAGGCAATAGCATGGTCTTGATCCAACTACCTCAACAACTTAACTACCTCTACCGCCATTGGGATACTGCTATCCCGCATATTCCTGTTACCAAATTGAAGACAAGATCATGGAATGATCTTGGGCCCATGGCAAAGCTATGGGCCACCATGGATGAAGAACAGCTACAGGAGAATGGTATTGTCAAATACCCAACAACTGACCTTCTGGAAGCATGGCCACGCCACTTCCTAGAAAAGGAATTTCAAGATCTGGTCATAGTGAATGATTATGACCCCGAAACACCTCATGACTGTTTTGAACAGATGAAGATGGAGACAGTACACCTACCAACTGTGCATGAGAATCCATTACAAGATCCAGATTTTACCCTGTTTGTGGACGGCTCAAGATATGCCGATGAAGAAGGAAGATATCATACAGGATATGCCGTAACCACAACAGACGAAGTTATCAAATCATCATCCTTACCGCCAGCAATGTCTGCGCAAGAAGCTGAATTACAGGCTCTGACCTCAGCATGCAAAATTTCCGAAGGAAAACGTGCCAACATCTATACAGATTCAAGATATGCTCTGGGTGTGGCACATGACTTCGGCCTAATTTGGAAGACAAGAGGATTTCTTACCACCGCCGGTACACCAGTCAAACATAGTACTGCAATCAAGGAGCTAATGGATGCCCTCCTACTCCCTGAAGAAGTGGCCGTTTTGAAGGTAAAGGCCCATGGGAAATTGGATACAGATGAAGCAAGGGGCAACCATTTGGCTGACCAGGCTGCTAAGCTAGCAGCCAGGGATCTGCAGGAAGTGGATGAAGAAGTGTCCGGACAAGAAGAAGAAGAAGTCCCTATCTTTGCTCTGCAAACTCTTCCTACTGACTTGCGAATTTTGCGAGAACAACAAGCTGCCGTCACTCCTGAAGAAATCCAAAAATGGAAAACGAAAGGAGCCGTCCAAAAGGACGGAGTATATTACAACAACTTCAAATTTTGTCTTCCAAAAAATCTATACCCAGCAGTTGTCCAATGGGCACATGGGCCTGCACACCTGTCAAAGGAATTGATGGCCGCCCTCATACAGAAGTATTATGAAGCACCCGGAATCACAACATTGATTAGCAGCTTCTGTAAGGCCTGTGTCATTTGTGCAAAATGCAATCCAGGAAGACCAATCAAGGTGCCTGCAAAACACCTGGCAAAGCCCATGTACCCCTTCCAGCGAATTCAAATTGACCACATCCAAATGCCCAAGAGTGGGCCCCATGAATATGCACTAGTCATAGTGGACATGTTCTCAGGATGGCCAGAGGCCTACCCAGTGGCCAATATCACTGCAAAAACAACCGCAAGACGCCTACTTACAGAGATAGTATGTAGGTTTGGACTCCCAGAAGTCATTGAAAGTGATCAAGGCCCAGCCTTCACAGCAACAGTGACTAAAGAAATTTGGACTGCTCTAGGGGTGACCCTAGCCTTCCACACCCCTTACCACCCACAAAGTAGTGGTAAAGTAGAGCGCATGAATGGCACTCTAAAAGCCAGAATGTTAAAAATGTCACAAGAAACCAAGATGCCCTGGCCAGAAAGCCTGTCAATAGCTTTATTTAGTGTTAGGCACACACCTAGAGGGAAGCATTCACTGTCCCCATATGAAATTCTATTTGGGACAGCACCCAGACTAGGTTGTTATTATCCGCAACAGTTACAGCTCCAATCAGATGTTTTAGTAGATTATGTAACTGAACTTGCAAGTGCCTTAAACAAAATACATGCCCAAGTTTTCTCTTCAATTCCAGATCCCGAATTGGATACAGGTACCCATAACCTGCTTCCCGGAGATTGGGTTCTGGTCAAGAAGTTTGTGCGGAAAAATACCCTGGAACCAAGATTTGACGGTCCATTCCAAGTTCTCCTGATTACCGCAACCTCCGTCAAACTGGCCGGTAGGCCAAATTGGATCCACGCTTCCCACTGCAAGAAATCTCCAGCCCCTGAGGAAGCAGATACCGCACAAGCATGTACCTCTGGTACACCTTCTCCTTAATCAGCCTTATGAAGGCCCAACAAGTAGCCATCACCAAAGATATTAGTGGGTATACCTTCTGGTATAATTCATCATGCACCCATGTGGCTACTTACACCTTTGACTATTGTGATATTGTAGAATGCCCGTTCCCCACATCACAAATCCAGAGTATTTACCGAGATATCCCTCATTCAAAAGATCCATATGTTTGTGTAGTTGACAAACAATGGGGGCACAATTGTAATCATTGGGGGGCGGCGGGATGGAATGCCGGGCCTGCCTGGGGTTACAAACCAAAAAGTGCCTTATCTAAAGTAGATGATCAAGGTAGATCCCTTCTCCAGAGAATGACTTTGAGAAAGCCTGGGGGGGGGTACACCAATGAAATTAATCCTTAACATTGAGCATCCAAGCCCAACGGATGCAGACCAGTATGTGATGGGAATGTATTGGAAAAAGGGTTCCTACCGTAAATTAGGGCATTTCTTCTTAAAAGATATGTGCAACTCTTCTGAGTGGCAAGGGGCCACCCATATGGTCCCTAACCCATTAAAACCTCATATCCAGACCTTTCAAGACATGATGGCCATTGCAAACCCCACCTTTGAAGATACCATGGCCGCTGAAACAGGTTTTAATGATGTAAATTTATGGTTAGAATGGATGAAATATAATGCTAATAAGCATAATAAGACTGCATGCTATGTGTGTGGTGGTGCCCGGCCTCACCTGGGTACTGTACCTCTAATCCTGCCAGTAGATATAGAGGAATGTGTTTTAAGCCTTTTTGCCTATCACTATGATTTTAACAGGTCCATATGTATTGCATGGACAAAGGAGTATCCTCTCCTAACCAAGGATGTCAAACCCCCAGATGGTATTACCGTGTATAAAGGTAATTACACTTGTTATGCTAATTATGATGGAATTGGTAAATTCTTGGGTAACTTCTCTAAGGGGTATTGTGCTACCTACAGGAGTGTCTCTATGAACTTGTTGCAGTTTCACACCAGGTCATTAGGGGACATCTACTGGTTGTGTGGGGATTTACAGCTGAGATCCAGAATGGACAAGGAGTGGTGGGGGGAGTGTACTTTGGCTAAAGCTATTATGCCTATACATATCATCTCTGACACACACCTCGTCACCCATGAGTCCAGACACACTAAGGTTAAGCGTGACGCCCCAGTGAAAGGAAGTTTTGATCCTCATGTTTATATTGATGCTATTGGGGTGCCTAGGGGGGTACCCAATGAATTTAAAGCAAGAGATGAAGTTGCTGCAGGATTTGAATCACTTTTTGCCATAGTTACCACAAACAAGAATTTAAATTGGATAAATTACATTTATTATAATCAACAGCGTTTTGTTAATTATACCAGAGACGCCCTCCAGGGATTGGCCGAACAATTGCAGGCCACATCCCAAATGGCTTTCCAGAATAGAATGGCCCTAGATATGATCTTAGCCGAAAAAGGAGGGGTTTGTAAAATTTTGCCCGACACCTTGACATGTTGTACCTATATCCCAGAAAACACAGGCCCTAATGGTAAAGTTACATTAGCCATAGAGAAATTAAATGACCTGTCTATAGAGTTGAAAAGGAATTCTGGGATACAAGATCCCTGGGAAAGATGGTTTGGTTGGATGACAGGATGGCAAAAGGCTTTAATGCATATTGGTATGGCTATACTAATTTTTCTTTTTATCTTTGCTCTTCTCTTTTGTTGTATCCTCCCATGTCTGAGAAAATCCCTCATGAAGACTGTTGACCAAGCGGCACCCACTTTCACCCATCTCGAAGTTGATGACCAAGATTTCCAAGACATCAACTCACCCTGTCTGCCGTTGCAAACAATCCCTTATGTTGATAAAGTGCAGGAATTCTAGGAAGGGACTAGCTCAGGGACAGCATCTGTCAGTGAATGGTAAAGGCCCCGTGTGGAGAAGTGGTGGGTTAGCTGCCATGGGATACCCGTGGGTGTGAAGTGTTCGAGAGCCATACTGACGGATGAGTTAGCCTATTAGGGTCAGATCTAGGGACAGTCTTGCACTTTGCATTAACACCAAGCTAGCGGCCACAGGGTTTCTGTGCCTTTGGGTTAACACGTCTTCCTGGTACTAACTTAATAAAGTTTTATCTCTTAGAATCTAACATTTCATAGGGGGGACTGATGTGGGATTATTTAAAAAACCTTATTGTACTTGTATTCAATTATTGCACTAACTCCATTTTAACTTCATACTGTGACAATCCTCCATTTTGTCCTCCTAACCTGACTTCTTCAATACTCCATTTTGTCCTCATAACCTAACTTGTTCATTTTAAAACTACCTTACATGACAGAATTTCCCAGCACATCTAATACAATAGAACAAAGACTGTATTTTCTATAAAGACATGATTAACACAGAAATTGCTGACTTTTCCTTAGATTTGCAACATAGTATAGTTTGAAGGCCATGAGAACACAGTAGTAATGAAATGTTCTATTCATAAGAGACCTTGCACCTGGCCACGAGGCCTGAGATCACCGACCGTGTAAAATGACGCTCAAGACCCCTTGTCCCCCACCCGTGTCCAGAACAATCCCACCTCTTGGTGGGTGGACACGGGACTAACCACTTAGTCTTCAAGCCAATTAATAATATTGATAGGTGGACACTAATCCCGACACTTAACAATTAATCCAATTAATGATGTTTATTTGCTGATATTCTAATAATCAATGATGACGTAAAATGTCTCTTAAAAGGACCTGCGCGTCCGCTTTTTAATCACTTGCCAATAAATTTTCTCGAAGTTATTTTAACCTGAACCTTGTGTGTCAGACTTAATTACTTCAGCGTATATACGCAATTTATTTTATTGATTTGGACAGGAACAGATAGACATTTAAACAGTTTGGTTTACTGCTAAAAAGTACCATAACAACTGCACAAACATCTATCCATCAGAGACCTGTTTGATAGACTAGTTCACAGCAAAAAGATTGGGTTTCATGAGAATTGATTTGTCTTTTTTTTTAGTTTGTCAGTTTGGGTGGTCTGAAATTCATTCATGGGGCATTTCGTAAGAAAAGTTGTAAGAATTTCTTCAATGCGGTATTTTCAAGAAAAATTATGAATTATATACTTTGCCAGTGGCGTCTTATAGCATAATAGGCCCCCAGACAACGCAGTGCACTGGGGCCCTGTCTACACAACCGCTTACAGGAAAATGTAAATCATCGATCAAATTAAGCTTATATTTAGAAACATAGAACATAGAATGTGATGGCAGATAAGAACCATTCGGCCCATCTAGTCTGCCCAATTTTCTAAATACTTTCATTAGTCCCTGGCCTTATCTTATAGTTAGGATAGCCTTATGCCTATCCCACACATGCTTAAACTCCCTCACTGTGTTAACCTCTACCACTTCAGCTGGAAGGTTATTTCATGTATCCACCACCCTCTCAGTAAAGTAATACTTCCTTATATTATTTTTAAACCTATGCCCCTCTAATTTAAGACTATGTCCTCTGGTTGTGGTAGTTTTTCTTCTTTTAAATATGGTCTCCTCCTTTACTGTGTTGATTCCCTTTATGTATTTAAATGTTTCTATCATATCCCCCCGTCTTTCCTCCAAGCTATACATGTTAAGATCCTCTAACCCTTCCTTGTACGTTTTATCCTGCAATCCAAGAACCAGTTTAGTAGCCCTTCTTTGAACTCTCTCTGTAACGGATCGCCTGGCACCCCGACTTGGTACCTCCGTTAATGGATGCTCCTAGCGCTTCACGAGGACTCCAAGCACTCTGGCAGACACCACAATCACCGAATCCGAGAAACCTTTTAAATTCTCCCAAGCATATGAATGCTGTAGACCATTGAATAGGAACCATACGAATAGGCTTGTACTCCTAGCAGTCAACTGGAACAGCATGCAATATATCCTTCCCCCCAATAATGAGACGACACTTCACTTTGAGGGTAAAACAGGAACTCTGAGCTGCTTTACCTCACACTAGGACGCCATCCCACCGCTGCCACCAATGTAACGGAGCTCCGTGTACCCCGACCGAGTACCCTCCATTGATGGATGCTCCTAGCGCTCTCAGAGGACTCCAAGCACTGCAGACGACACCACAACCACCGCAGGCTCCACAACCGCCGTAGCTTAACTGGAGCCGCGCCGTCTTCCGTCCACCCTGGAATGAACCTTCAGCATTCAGGAACGTGTGGGGAAGATCTCTCCTCCAGGAGAGCGTATCTGGAACAAGCTCTTAAAAGAGCTAAGTGATTAAGAGCTCAGGGGAATATGCAGCGCATAGCAGTCCCCAGTGAGATATAGCAGTTCCCTCCAATAACGAGACAAGGCTACGTATTGAGGGTCAGAAGAGGTCTGAGGTCTGGAACACCCAGCCTGGCTTTTATTGGTGTGTATGGCCCTTTAAGAAGCGTGTGGGGACATATTGTGACTTTGCTGAACAATGCCCCTTTAAGACTATGTCCCCAGACCTTTAAAATAACTTGTTCCTGGCTTTCCCCCACTTGGTTCAGTAAATAGGGCTTACTGAACCGAGTACCACACAGGCGGACCACCCAGAAGCTAAAGCGTGCAGGCAATTTACCTCCCAGGCTGTGAGGTTACTGCCGGTTAATTGCACGTGGCGGCGGCCATCTTGGTTTCCTCGAATGCGGTCAGCGGTGTATGCTAAAGATTCTGTGGAACTAAAATCGGCTACACATTCTGCCGAACACCGCTGACCCTTACCTTCTCCCATACGGAACTTGCAGCTCCAGAGACTAAGTCCCGTTCGAAATGGGACTTAGTCGTTTTTTCGGCATGAAATTGACCGACCGCACAGCCCAAATCTATGGAACTGTTTTGGGCAGGAAATTGTGCTTGCGGTCGGTCATAAAGGACTTCCAGCTAACTTTTGATCCACTGGAGGGATTTGGCTGATTTTTGGAAGTGTTTATGTTTGATGTATGCTGAGTCGGAATATGCAACTTTTATTGAAATTGGATGTATGGTTTTAAAGTTACAGTGTGTGTGTAAAAACTGTATTTTTACTGTATGTAATAATTGGTTTAACTGTTTATCTGAGGGGAGGGAATGTGTGGGCTGCACCAGATGTGTGATTGGTGATTTTATGCCTCCCCCTGGGAGTGTCCTATTTGCATGTAACCTCAATAAAAGCCAGGCTGGGTGTTCCAGACCTCAGACCTCTTCTGACCCTCAATACGTAGCCTTGTCTCGTTATTGGAGGGAACTGCTATATCTCACTGGGGACTGCTATGCGCTGCATATTCCCCTGAGCTCTTAATCACTTAGCTCTTTTAAGAGCTTGTTCCAGATACGCTCTCCTGGAGGAGAGATCTTCCCCACACGTTCCTGAATGCTGAAGGTTCATTCCAGGGTGGACGGAAGACGGCGCGGCTCCAGTTAAGCTACGGCGGTTGTGGAGCCTGCGGTGGTTGTGGTGTCGTCTGCAGTGCTTGGAGTCCTCTGAGAGCGCTAGGAGCATCCATCAACGGAGGGTACTCGGTCGGGGTACACGGAGCTCCGTTACACTCTCTAAGGTATCAATATCCTTCTGAAGATATGGTCTCCAGTACTGTGTACAGTACTCCAAGTGAGGTCTCACCAGTGTTCTGTACAATGGCATGAGCACTTCCCTCTTTCTACTGCTAATACCTCTCCCTATACAACCAAGCATTCTGCTAGCATTTCCTGCTGCTCTATTACACTGTCTGCCTACCTTTAAGTCATCAGAAATAATTACCCCTCAGATGTTGAGGTTAGGACTCTATCAAATATTCTGTACCTTTCCCTTTGGGTTTTTACATCCAACATGCATTATCTTGCACTTATCCACATTAAATGTCAGCTGCCACAACTTTGACCATAATTTCTAATTTACCTAAAACATTTGCCATCAATATGGAGTTTTAAAAGTATTAGAAGTCTTTCTTATGAACAATTAGTATGTGTACGTTTTTGTCAAGGCCAAGACATATTCGGTACAGCAAAAGATAGCATGGGCAGTCAACAGCTGATACTGAGGTGATTAGTCTACCTACACATTTTAATAAAGAGGGTTTGAAAGTTCTGAATAAATATAATAATATTCTGAAAGGTTAGCAAACCACGTTGCTAGTGGGGCCCCTGGGTAACTGCCCAGTGTTAAGACAGCCCTGTGTTTGGCAGTACCCTGCATTTTATCACCATTTGGTACACAGATCAACTGAGAAGTAACCAATAAAACAATATATAAAATATATCATATTGATTTAATTTTTTTACTGATCCTCCTTTTCCCTTCCTCTGTTGGTCACTTCTCACTTGATCTGTGTATAATAATTAACATTTTGTGACTGTCACCTAGCCATCAATCATATCTTTTTTTTTTTTAAAAAGCACCAGAGGCAGAACTCGGAAACAGTTGATTGTCCATTTATTTGGTTTTGTGATTCGTCACATGACAAATCGGAATTACAGAATCTGGATGACCCGCCAATCACCCAAATGTTGGACGAATTGCAATTCGTTTAAAACCAAATGCAAAAGTCTACTGTTTGAAAAATTCAAGATTAGAAGAAGCAGCCCTTCCTAGACCAAGTTTTTATCGATATGATCAAATTTAATCTCAATGTAGCCATTCTGGAAAAAATTATCTAAGTTGGCTGTGCTTTTAGTTTGGCTCCTCTGGACTTCAGTAAGTAACCATGTCTGTGCTTGGACCCTGGGCTGTTGCTATTACTTCACCCCTACATCCCAAAATATTTGAAATGTGATATTGTTGATTGGTGGCCAGCAGTAGTGAGCCGAATATAAGCATTCTGCAAACATTTGTATAAATATTTGATTTTCTTGACTACCACCATGTTTTATTTAATCTTCAAATGTTGGCGCTTTATAAATACCAGTCATAAATAAATAAATATGATGCATAACTTCTAAAGATACAATCAACTATAGAAGGGGTTACATGGAATGTGTACAATCTTGAAACATCTGCTTATGATTTGTATGATTAGAATGCATTCAGATCTCCTTCTCAGGAACAACTCCAAAAGCAAAAGTTTAGAAAATGAAATAGATTTCTACACGGAATAGTAAAATCTACATAGGATGAAGAATAATAATGGAAAATAAAAAAATAATGTATCCAGTGTCCAAAAAACCCTCAAGACATAGTAATACATATCAATCAGGCTAATCTGAATTCCTGCACTGGGGTTTGAACTCCTATTTCTGCTATGCTGGGCGGCTTTTCCACATTACACAGTCAAACTTGGACTTCAAAGACAGGCTGCGAGTGTTGAGATAACC
Source organism: Pelobates fuscus (assembly GCF_036172605.1). Classification (NCBI taxonomy): domain Eukaryota; kingdom Metazoa; phylum Chordata; class Amphibia; order Anura; family Pelobatidae; genus Pelobates; species Pelobates fuscus. Next base: position 18,078,944 of record NC_086323.1, on the reverse strand, counting down.
CACCCCTAACGCAGAGACCTAACTAGAAATCAATGGGCTCCGGTGGGAAAATTCCCTGAGCCCCCCCATGTGCCTCATTCTCCCCCACCCCAGCCCCTCCATGTGTCTCATTTCCTCGCCCCCAGCCCATCCATGTGCCTCATTCTCCCCCACCCTAGCCCCTCCATGTATCTCATCCCCCTAGCCCCTCCATGTGTCTTCCCCCAAAGCCCCTTTGTGTGTCTCATTCACTCCCCCAGCACCTCCATGTATCTCATTCATTCCCTCACAGCCCCTCCATGTATCTCATCTCCATGTGTCTCATCCCCTAGCCCCTACATGTGTCTGATTCATTTCCCCCAGCCCTTCCATGTGTCTCCTCCATTTGTCTAATTTCCTGCCCCCAAAAGCCCCTGTATGTGTCTCATTCCCTACTCCCTCTACTCCTGTACCTGCTCACTGCAGTACCAGGTGCGGTCTGACAGGAAGTGCACTCTCATTATAAAGGGTGAAATTTAACAATAAATGAGACAATTACAAAATCTTACAGGAATAATAGGTTGATGAGGACCCTGCTTAAATGAGCTTACAATCTGAAGGAGGTGGGGTATAAAAAGGCAATAGGACAGTCATCGAGGGGGATAGCAACCATACTATTAAAGAATAGTTATAGCACATCTATCTATATGGAACACAACTGTTAACTATAGTAGAAAACAGAAAAGAGGGAGTCAGCCTGTTAGACAGAAAGCTCTGAAACTGGAAAGATATAGGGATTCACCAAAAAACCTATGAAAGAATATATAGACAAATACTGGCTACTATACAAGATAGTGACCGTTTATCCAGGAGCTTACTTAGTAGTGTGAGTGAAATAAAATAAATAGAAAATTCGTTAAATTTAACTGAAAAGTGAAAAAGTAGTGAAAAAATAGTGATCTAGAGTGCAAATTACGTGACGTCCTATGATATGTTTAAAATGGATTTAACCCTTAAATTGGATTAAGGGTTAATCCAATTTAAGGGTTAAATCCATTTTAAACATATCATAGGACGTCACGTAATTTGCACTCTAGATCACTATTTTCTCACTTTTCAGTTAAATTTAACGAATTTTCTATTTATTTTATTTCACTCACACTACTAAGTAAGCTCCTGGATAAACGGTCACATCTATCTATATATCTATCTTTGTGTGAAGGGCTCATGATGGTATAGAGTAATAAGACCTTAATATGTGTAGGATGGTATAAAAGTAGCAAGTCGGTTGTGGTGTGCCGGAACCTACGATGAGGTAGGCCTGTAAATAAAGAGGGCCCACCAAGAAGAAATGTAATAAAAAGGAGTTGATAAAGAGGAGTGGGTGGGAGGGTGATGCAACGCTGACCTCGAAGGTAAGGAGCCAGGTAAGGGGTGTTAAGCGGATGATTTCCAGCGCCCCAGTGTCTTGATAACATGAACCGGTATGTTTACACTGGAGGCTGTGGAGGCTGCTCCTATACGGAAGGAGTGGCCTGAATAGTTAGCTGGCTTGAGTCCCAGCTGTGTCAATAATGACCTGACGTGGGTCATAAAGGTGGTAGTAGTGAGTACTGAACCTCGTAGCACAAAAAGTGGTTGTGATGGCGGTGCCTTGTTATTCTCTGTATACGAGTCCAGTATTTGGACGGGGCACCATCTGTTGTGTGTCGGATAGTACTTAACCTCTACTGGTGGTGCATGTTGATTGTTTTTAGAATGAGGTAGTGTCAGGATATAATAGTCCATATGTTTGGTTAAGTGCGAATGAAGCAGGAGGTGAGTGGATTGTGTTGTATTGATGGCGGTAAATTCTCTAGGTCTCAAAAACCCATAAAAAGCTACATAAATAGCTGTCTTGATGACTAGAGTTGTGCTGATGGAAAAGGGTTTTAGATCTAGTAGTTGTGATAATTCTTTAAAGATATGAAAATCTATCGGAAGCCTCTGTGCTGTATGCAGGGGTTCGGATCTTTGTATACCCCTAAGGATGTTCTTAATTTGGTATGATGACATAAAACTTGAGTTGTTGGGTTGTAAAGTTAGCATGTGATGTTGGATGCCTGATAGATATAGTTTGATTGTGTTGTAAGAAAGTTTGAGTTTGATGTGGCAAAAAGAGGCAAAGCCTAAAAATGATGTCATGATGAACGGTTGTAATATGTTGTGTTCCAAAAGGAATCTTTTAAATAAAATGAAAGCTCTGTCGTAGGTTTTCCGGGTATTTGTAGATAGAGCTAGTTGGGACAACGTTCTGCAATGTTGCATGATAGCGTCTAGTCCATTACTAGCTGATGGAACAGTGGAGTGGCCGTGGCTGTGAGTGCGGCTGACGGGAGAAGTTGATGAAAGGCCTGGAATTTAAAACGAGACAAATTATCAGCTGCCTCGTTACATATACCTGGAATATGAACACAATGCAAGAAGAAATTATGACATGCTGCCAACCAAGTGAGTTTCCTCAGAAATCTCATGATAGTAAGGGATTTGGAGCGACCTTTGTTAATAATGTAACAGGTTGCTTGGTTGTCTGAGTAACACCTTACTGATGAACCTGTCCATAGATGGCCCCATGCCACGGCAGCCGCCACGATGGGATATATCTCAAACAGAGCTGAGGTAGAGGAAAAACGCTCCAGGTCCTGAACCTCTGAAGGCCAGCTGCCCCAAAGCCATTCGTTCCCAAATATCGCTGCAAAGCCTGTGGTAGACGCCGCGTCTGACCAAACAGTAGGAGAGGTGTCAGACAATGGAGGGAGGAACATGCTTTTACCATTCCAGGTGGTTAAAAAGTTTCTCCACATGAGTAGGTCTCCCGTGGCTTGGGTATCTAGAGATAATCTGTGTGCATCATGTAGAAACAGTGGGAACAAGCTGAGGAGACGTGAGATGAAAGCACGGCCTTGAGGTATAATACGCATGGCAAAATTGAGTGACCCCAGTAAAGATTGTAATTCTTTGCGGTTACAAGTGCGTAGTTGTATATAAAGATTGATGTTTGTCAGGATGTTTTCTACCTTAGTGCGTGGCAGGCTAGCTTGCATGTTGGCCGAGTCTAGCATGATGCCCAGGAATGTGATGATGGTATCTGGGCCTTCGGTCTTGGTAGGGGAGACTGGGACCCCCAACTGGTTGAATAGGCTGACGGTTTCTTTGAGGCTACTGGGAGGGGAAGAATTCTCCTCGACCAGTAGGAAATCGTCCAGATAATGTATGACTGTAGGGCATCTGGATATATTGAGTAGTAACCAGCATAGGGTTTCGGCAAATGTGTCAAATATGGCTGGACTACTTTTAGAACCAAAAGTTAGGCGTGAGAAAAAGTAGTAGTTCCCTGCCCATTTGATGCCATGTAGGTGCCACAGTGTGGGGTGGATTGGTAGTAGTTTGAAAGCATTCGTTATGTCAGTCTTGCTGAGCCATGCACCAACTCCTGCCTGTATGATAGCCGTAATGGCGTGATCTATGGTGGAAAATTGCAGGGAGAATTCCTCCGATGGTATTAGGGAGTTAAGACTAGGAGTGGTAGAGGTGTGTGGTGCCGATAAATCGATAATAAGTCTCTGCTTGTTGGAAGATTTCCCTGTGACAACCCCGATAGGGTTTGTCCTCCATGTAGTGAAAGGAGGGGATTGAAAAGGTCCTAATAAAAAACCTTCTGTGACTTCTTTAACTATGAGTGTGTCAACAGCTGTAGGGTTGTGTTGGGTGGATTGTAGATTTGGACATTCCAGGATTCCTGAAGGCATATGTATGATACCCGTGTGGAATCCTTCTGATAGACCAGAGATTATGAAATCTACTAAATGTGTAGATGGATGCTGTGACAGAAATGTCGCAAGTAGGGATATGTTTATAGACGTTAGGTATTGTTTAGGATACATTTTATTGGGACACATGATTTTAGCATGTGTCCTAAAACATTTTGAGCATATATGCAATAAACGACAACCGCTGTAATTACATGTTCCAACATTAAAGTTATTACATATCTGGGATTTGCCCAGAAACTTGATAGGCCTTCCCAGTTTGTCTTTAGATATTTTCTCCATAGGACCAGCGGAGCTAGGTACTTGCAAGTGGGTATGCTCGTTAGCAGTGGTGGGACAAAAATTTGCGGAATGAGACATGGAGGAGCAGTATGCACAAGCCGGCGTCCTTAGACCTGCAAAGTGTCTGCAGAAAATCACTGTGTCAATCTTGCTCCAGTTGGACCTTGTCCCGTACTGTGAGAAGGCGCCTGACACTTTCGCAGAAAAAGATCTATGGTAATCATAGAATGCCGATCCACCATATTTATTGCCCAGGTCCACCAGCCTGTGCATATACATATCAAATTCCTCACGCCTGTGTGGGTAAACTGCACATATGACATCCCGGTAGATGCCAAAGGCCAACACAAATTCCGGGATGGTGAGTTTCCTATTTAGGCGTGCATCCCTGGACTTGACCACCACCGAAATATCCTCATACGCATAAGTTTTATGCTCCACTACATCCTGGGAGGCAATAAGTAGTGAAGCTAAGTTGACATCTTTACCTTCCAGGATGTCTTTCTTAAGGTGCTCAGGTATCATATGGGCAGGGTTAACCTCCTGCTCGTCAGAGGTGGTAGCTGGAGAAACTAGTGGCAACTCGACCGGTGGCGGAGGGGTCGCGGTGGCTGACCCAGCCAAGGTAAGGGCTGTGGTGACCGATTCCAGTTTCTCCAGCCTGGAGTTGACCTTGCCCATGGATGACATGAGGGATGTTAGCATGCCGTGTATATCTGTCGGGTTAGACTGGCTAGTCCCTTCCCCTGCATCAGTGTTATCAGTTGAGGCGTGCAATAATTTGTACAGTTCCGCTTTCCTGGCAGTAGCGGGGAAAGGAATATGTCGCCTCCTGAGTTCGCCGGTTATGCGAGGGATTGTCCATGACCTGAACGATGCCGGACTAGCCATGTCTTCTTCCGGTGATGGGGTATTTGGTCTAGCCGGAGTGCTCGGGATGGAGAAATCCTCTACCCCTTCTTGAGACATACTAGATGAGAAAATATATCGTTAGTGTGTTGAAACCCCAGGGGATGTACTGGCGGGCTAACTATGCCGTTTAAGGCGAAAAATTAATCTTGTTCTTTGGTGACAGGTGAGGCCCTGCTAGTTGCCAAGTGGCTATGAGAGGCTCTATCTATGCGTTGGCGCGAGGGGATATTGAGGCCACCCATTGTGGTGGCAGGAATTCGTAGGCCTCTCGGTGACAATAAAAGCAAAACAGGGGAAGGGAGTGACAGGTGACGCCCTCTCTATACTTTGCGAGGCGGCTAACTCACGTGTGGCTCGAGGGGCGTTTGCCTCCGAAACGTTGAGGCGGGGTGTTGGCCTCGCGGACCGCTAAACTATAGGCAGTATGCCAAGAGGGGAGATACCTATTTGGGCCTATACCCCTGAATTGCCAGTACTCTATGTCCTATTTAGGGAGAACGTATGTGATACGTGAGCAGGTTTACGTACCTGATAGTATGTATACGTATATGAGGTGCGTCAGGTATAGAAAACCTGGATAAACCTAAATGGGTAGAAATAGATATGATAGTATGAGAATTGGATCCTGTGATACCAATGAAGACTAGATATGATGTAGTTGATTTTTTAACCGTATGTGTTGTAGGGAAAATTTTTGAGCATGGTAGTAACCTGCCTGATTTGTTATGGAGTATCACCGTTACGCAGGGATTTAACCTGGTAGTGGGTGTGTATAAAGTGTCTACATGGTGACAAAATTATAAATATATGGCCATGCTACTGTAGTATCATGGTGCAGGGAGTTTCGTGTGATTTATCCGGTATGGATTATATAAGCCTTGATGTAAAATGAAAGATGTGGGTGAGGTGGAATATGAAAATTGACCATATGCAGAAAAAGTTGACGTATGAGTGGTTGAACCAAAAGTGTGATTCAACCCGAAAGTTTGTGATGTTGGGACTGTGTTCTTGTATACTCGATATATCGTTTGAGTACATGCAGAAAGGTCAGAAATTGTACGTGCCATGTAATCGTGTGTACATGGTTGTGACAACGTAATATACAGAAATACCTTTAGAGAAAGCTTATCACATTTATGTACTATACTTGCTATCTAAATTAATGTGAAACATGAACTATTATATAAAGTCAAAATACCATAAAACATAATGAGATTTAAATAACCTATCCTATGGATTGTACATAAAACAGGTAAATAACCGACCTATGTCTATATATACATATACAGGCTGTATGCTGTATTCCAAGATATGAAAGGAATAGCGATGTGAATGACATGAGCAAAACTGCCGAAAGCATATATCGTTTGAAATGACCAGAACTGTATGATACAGACATAGACGAAAGATATGTGTATGAGACATGCAGAAAACCGAAAGCCAGTCAGTTCGAATGAGTACGTATGATATGAGTCAATGAAATGAAACGAAGTGGGTACTTGGTGAATGAGTACCATTCGTATAGAAACTAACGAAAGGATTTTTAGCCGAAAGTGTAGCTGGCCGTAAAGTGTTAGGCCGTAAAGTAAGGCCCGTTTAACAGCGCGACGCCGTGGGAATGATCCAGGCGTCGAACTTACGATTTGGAAGTCACTAGGGCGTAGTCTGCGACGAAGACCGGGTTTGTGAGGAGCTGGACGGGCGGAAAACCTGTAAGGAATCCTGGACACAGCTACACCAGACGAAAACCGCGTTTTTTTTGAAAAGCAAGATGGCGCCGCACGTGAACCAGAAGTGGATTCTCATGCAACGCTGACCTCGAAGGTAAGGAGCCAGGTAAGGGGTGTCCCTTAAGTAGGGAAGGGGTGTCATACGCCCCTCCCACAAACACAGGCCAAAAGGCCTTACTACATATGAGACGTGTTTGATAGACTTGAGTACTGCAAAAAGATTGGGTTTCACCAGAATCAGTTCATCCAAGAACTTTTTTTATTTTGTCAGTTTGGGTGGTCTGAAATTTATTGATGGGGAGTTTGGTTGTAAGATTTTCTACAATGCGGTCATTTCAAGAACAATTATGTATTTTTGCCAGTGCCGTCTTACAGCAGTTACCACAGGCCCACTGAAGGTATGCCGGCAGCCCGTGGTCGCAGCTGCAACCGTGGTAGGAGGCCACTGCCCTGGGGAATGTAGTCTATCAATGCTGTCCAAGTCAGTAAGTCACACAGGCACTAGCCAACCCGCAGCAGAGAGTCTGGGGCTTTTGGTGCCATCTGACATCTGTTTGTTTTTGTGAAACGGTTTAAAACAAACTGGAGGGAAGGAGCCCGAAAACTCCTTGTACCATCACCACAACAATGTTTTCTTGGTTATGGTGCTTGGAGTGCTTCCTTAAATATATGGACACATTCCAGCTCTTAATGGGTTAAGCAACAATTTACATTTTCCCTGTGTTAAACAATAAATAAAACATTGCACAAGACTGGAATAACAAGCGTGCTAATAAAATTAAAACCTCTTGCGTCTTTCTTGGTTATGGTAAACTCGAGTAGTTTATGCTCTGTTAAGATAGCCAGGTAGGTGTTTATTGGCAAAAAATAAAATAAAAAAAGGAGTACATTTATTTACTAAAGTGAACATTCTATGTGAATTCAAGGAGAATTTTAAATTTAAGGCCAGATTAGTCGAACTGAAAGCATAGCTGACTTGGAGAATCTTTCCAGTTATGCTAGCTATTTTTTCCTAGAATTTGAAATTCACTTTGTCTTTGAATATTAATTAACCCTAAGTGATCTCATGCATTTTAAAATGTTTGGAAAGAAAATAGGGTAATAAAAGAGGAAAAGGAGTACTAAAAAAACAGGAGGTTAACCTCTTAACGACTGCGGGCGTGCTATGCAATCCTTAAGGAGGCAGTCCTAAACGCCGCCGGGCGACATAGCACATCCTCTGCGTCTCTCCTACCTATCTGTCTGTCGACAGTCCCCCGTTTACAGTCGCACTAAGGGGACTTGACTGACGTCCCAGGAAGTCCTCCCGTGGTAAAGCCGGCCCTACCAGGCCCTGTGATCAACGTTGCAATCACATGGCCGGAATAGCAGGCCTCGGCACTGCCTGGAAGGTCAGTCCCCAAAGCTGCAATAAAGTGTGCAAAAAAAATCATTAACACACTTTATTAATATAGTCTACTTCGATCATATAATATATATATATTTAAAATGTATGTGTATATTTATGTAATCTTTTTACATAAGTAATTTTATTAATTACAATTTGACGGACCTGCCTGATAACCCAGGCAGAAAGTCCAGAGAATTTAATTTGCAAGTCTTATATTTAACTTTGTAACTTTCCAAGACACCATAAAACCTGTAGGGGTTACTGTTATACCCAGGATTCTTCGCTGAACACAGATATAAGTGTTTCCTTATCACGACAATGATATCATCAGTCCCTTTTATGTATGAAAAATGCAAAAAAACATATATGCACGCTAACCTTTTTAATACCCTTGGGATCTACTTTTGCCAATGGTATGCCACAATGGGGTTAATGTTAATTCCTGGGCTGTTACACGGTCTCAAAGGCAACATAACCAATCTGGCAAATTTCCATGTGTACAAACAGAAAATACATGGAACGTGCTATATTTGATCCTGTAAGTTTACAAATCCCATAAAACCTGTACATGGGGGGCACTGTTGCACTGATGAGACATCGCTGAGACATCACAAAAGCTAACAGTATTATGACATTCACAGTTAAAATGCCATGCAGAACTAAAATATAACAATTATTAAGTTCTCATACATTTTTTTTTTAGAATTTATTCATATTAACCCCTTAAGGACCAAACTTCTGGAATAAAAGGGAATCATGACATGTCACACATGTCATGTGTCCTTAAGGGGTTAAACTGTTTCATATATAAATGTTTGATGTGAAATGAAATCATTGTTTCTCCTAAACAATATGATATATAAAAGGTATGGGTGCTCTTAACATGAAAGAGATGACTTATAGTTGAACAAACTCAATTCTAGGTTTTGCTCTGATTTTTTTTTTTTTGAACAGAAGGTACAATTGCCTTTGTCCTTAAGGGGTTAAAAGGAATGGATTTCACCCTCAAGCTCCAGGACAGCTGTAATAACCAAGGCAGATAAGCCCAGCTGGATTCAGGAAATCGGATTTATAGACATAGAGTGGAACAAAACATACAGACTCCCAGAGACTTGTACATTGCAAAATATAGAGCTTTGGAGTGCTCTGCATGTTCCCCTAGGGATGTCTGCTTGCTGAATGATGTACTGTTCATTCTAAAAGTTGCCAGGCTGTATGTGGGGATCATGTGCTTCATGTGATAAATTATCTCCTTCACTATTAATGTATTGATTTTTTAATTTGTAGCATGCTACCAGACAGCACTTGATGGCTTGCAGAATGCACATAATTAAATTCTACATGCAGATGTGCAGTTCATGAAAAGCACTGCCCTGTAATGTGTAAAAATCTCCAATAATTCTGGTTCTCCTCTTCATAATGTATGCCCTCTGAATTGGATTATGATGTAATTTGCTAAAATCTTTTAGCGCCCTCAAGACCCCTAAAGCACTTCCTGGTAGTTTAGTGCAGTGGAGCTAAGCTTAAGAGGCAGCAATTGCTCAGAGCACCGGTCTTGCAAAAAAAAAAAGCCTCAGAGCTGCATTGGGAAGTTTGTGATTGGACAGCCGCAGAAAATCTAGGCGGGAGGGCTTGCAAAGGTTGCAGACAAGAGAGCTGCAGCTTTTGCAAGCTATTTTTAGATAGAACTACAATGAAACAATACATACCGGTAATTAAATGCAAACACACGAAAAAAATGTAGGGCTTCAGCAAAACTACCTCCAGCTCAGGTAAAACCCCACAAAACCTCTATTAAAACTACCAAGACAATGGGGTGGTAAATATATACACCATTAGACTTATATCCTGGGCCAGAAGTGATCCCCCCCAATGTCTCTTGCCTTATCTTTGTTTTATAGCGTTTATATGTTAGTAAGTGTTTCTATCTTATTTCATGTACCATTATAGGTTTATAGTTATATATAACACTTTAGACATTTGGCCTTTATTGGTACCATCAGTAGAAGATACATTGCTATTTAGAATCTTCAGGTATACATTTTAAATGTTTTTCTTCTTCTCATTTAAATGATTATAATGTTTTCTAATAGTGTATACCATAGTTTGCCACCCCAATTTTCTTAACAATTACATTCAGGTATGTTTTCACGGAGGATATAACTACTTGACAGTGATTTTAATTTAGTTTGTGTATTTAGTGTATTGTGTATTTAGTGTCTCTGAAAAGAAAATAAAAAAGTAACATTCTTTATTTTTGCAGTGCAGAGAATAGAATACAGGTAGGTTAAGACAAGACATGAAAAAGATGATTGACAATCGGTATGTCATAAATTCACTTTTTTGTTTTTAAGGTAAGCAAGAGAAACTGTAAACACTGAACAATATCGCATGGTAAATAAAATGCTTAGAAACAAAATAAAACTGGAGCATGCAATCTCAAATAAAGCTCCACGAACCCCACAGATCCACATAAACAGTTCGAGGTACAAAATAAACCTTTGTGAGCACTAAACCTATGAAGAGACCTTCCCAAACCCCAGACAGAGATCATCCAACTCATACTACCAATATCCCACACAAGGAGTATACAGCCAGTCCACCACCAGGGCCATTCTAGCGAGCTAAGAATCAGGACGACACTCAGAGTCCTCAAGTCTTCTCCAGAGTGTGACGGTCACTTGATGCAGGTGAGTGGCTTGCAGAGGAGCAGTAGGCGGTATGTATACAGGGATTGGCAGGAACCCCATGCTGTCCACCATGAATGGAGACGTAGCCCAGCTTCAGTCATCGGCTTATCTGACTGATGTTCCGTTGTCAAGAAGAGGTGCCCAGATCAGGACCTTAGAAGTAATGAGCATTATGTACTGCTGTAATCTCACCTTCATCTCGGAACGCTGACCCAATTTAGCCCTGAATTTAATACATCACTCTCCACTGATTGCCTAGGCAGCAGGACATTCTCATCAGCCAACTTCTGGGTAAGTGGGTCCGCAGACAGTAATAGCCAACAGTAGGGCCTCAGGGTGGACATGGATGACCCCCAACGATCTAGAGGTGGGAGGGGGAGGACAGGACCAGCACGACACAGTCTCAAGCGGCTAACTGGCTACAGTTGGGCAGGAGAGCAGGGCAGTGGCCATCCACCCCACTCACTATGTGGATTACAATTGGCCACTCACAAATTTTCAGATGGAAAACAGCCTTAAGTGAAATCCTTTCTTCAATGGTCACTGTACTTTCTCATCTTCACATTACCATCATAGGGTTGGAATATGTAGCTCAGAAAAAGAAATATACAAAGAATGTAGTGCACTTCCAGAATTTAGTAAAAAAGAAATTTAACAACTTACATATAAGCTTAAAACAAATCTCATATCACCACTGGGCGTCCTACGCGTTTCGTCCTAAAACCGGACTTCCTCAGGGACTTGGTGGATCAGTAACAACAGAATTATGAAAAAAAAAGTCCCTGAGGAAGTGCACTACATTCTTTGTATATTTCTTTTTCAGAGCTACATATTCCAACCCTATGATGGGAATGTGAAGATGAGAAAGTACAGTGACCATTGAAAAAAAAGGATTTAACTTAAGGCTGTTTTCCATCTGAAAATTTATGAGTGGCCAATTGTAATCCACATATGCCTCGTTTCCACTGAGTGGATCGGTTCGGTTCGGTTCGCTATTTTGGGTGTTTCCATTATGAAAGTGGTCCATACAAACGAACCGTACCGATCCATTCAGGGTCCTGCTTCAGATGGAGGGCCATAGGAAATGGAACGGTTCGGTTAGGGCGGAGCTACTATACAATCCATTGATTGGTGGACAGGAAGAGCATTTTTTCTAAACCCCGCATGGCCCTGAAGGTCTGACTTGCAGTGGAAATGCTCACCAGAATGGGCTGGTCCATTCTAAACCTTCCAAACTGTACTGACCCGAACCGATCCGCTCAGTGGAAACGAGGCATATGTGTCATTCACTCTCACACAGTTAAACGCTATGTTTTTCTATTTTATCTGTATTTAGCAGATTATCCCCTATTCTATTTGTATATATTTGCTGAAGACAGGAGGAAGTCTTTGGGGACCTATCTGGATACTTCACCTATTACAGGGAAGTTCCGGTTTGTTTTAAATCATACACTTTTTTCACTGGGGTTGTGTTCACATATTTTGTTTGTATACCTCAATCACAATGAGTCTGAATCTTCCTCCCAGGGGCCAGAATGCAAAACATCAGGCAGAGCCAGCACCTCAGTGCACGACGGACTGCTGCTTCTCAGTGCCAGGTCAGTATAAAATCAGCTTTAGAGAGCTTAAAAGTCGAAATTGCACAGCATTGCATTCGGATCCCTGTCTCTTTAAAATAATTTTAACAGAGCATCCCATTAGAATGAAAAAAATAAAGTTATATATTAGATTTTCAATGTTGTATTCAAAAGGTGTAATTTCCACAGAAGTGACAATTACCACTTGAACAAACACTGCGGGCACTTTAACATCATAATTTTATTGAGGTTGTCACAGTGTCTGCAGTCCTGCCCTTCACCTACCCTCCAAAATCGTGAAGTACAATAATTAGATGTTTTGAAAGTGTGGCTTCAAGTCACGCCTCCAAGCCCTCTGGGTATGAGAGCCGGAAATCTTACTTCCAGTTGTCATACCATAACATACCGTGATGTCACATGTGCATGCGCAGTGTCGTCACGGTTGACCATAGAGAATCATTGTATTCAATGATTATATATGGCAGGATCATAGGCGCATTGCAGCAAGTGCCACACATGCGCCTAAGATGCCCAATGAGGAGCATTGGATTGGCCCACTATCATAGCTCGAGGAGGCGGTTGGGTTAGTGTTAAGAGAATGTGCTGGAGAATAGTTGAGTCATTTGTTTTAATTTTCTTTATTTAATTTCTTTACCTATATACATGGGGGGACTTTCATGACAGGGGGCATCAGGGCTCTAGTGTTAGGAATACAGATATAACTTTAATGTTTTGGATCAACAAGGTAGGAATAGAATAGGATGTTTATTATTTTGCATGTATCAGGGATTAGAACGAGGCCCCTGGTAAGAGATTGTTGGAATGCCGTATGACCTCATTCTAAGAATGGATGTTCATGTAGTCAATAAATCTCCACATAAGCCTTAAATGCAGTCTCACTATTTCATATGATTAAAGCCAGTATGGTTATAAATTATTTGCCAAAAAAAAACATCTGAGGCTTGCATGGAAGAACAGCTCTAGCAAGTTAAGGTCTACAATTTTTATAAGGCTTGACCAGGTCAGAGTCAAGTCTCCAGAAACAGGTAACTCTGCTAAGCCTTGCATTTCAATAGGGAGTGCTACCAGAATTTTGCTTGAATAACAAAGTCCTGTTAAAAAGAAGGGGTTATGCTTTATACATAGAGCATTTTGGCTACAGAACATTCAACCAGCTGTTTCTCTGTGGTCTATCAAACCCTTTTTGGTTTTTAATTCATTAAGTGTATAATGGTTTCATTAATTGTCTACACTGATCAGCCACAATATTAATAAAACCACCTGCCTAATATCGAGTAGGTCCCCCTCGTGCTGCCAAATCAGCTCTGATGTGTCGAGGCATGGACTTTAGAAGACCTCTGAATGTGTCCTGTGCTGTCTGGCACCAAGACATTAGCAGCAGATCATTTAAGTTCTAAAAGTTGTGATGTGGGCCTCCATGAATTGGTAGCATTAAGAAGGCTATTGCACATGTGCAGCAAAACGCCACGTTGCGCCAATCAGCATCTCCTCATAGAGATGTATTGAAGCAATGCATCTCTATATGGAGCGTTCAGTGTCTCCATGAATAGGGTGGAGACACTGAACGTCAGTGCTGCACAGTGTGCACACTGCCTCAGCAAGCACCTCTAGCAGCCATCTGAGTGGCTGCCACTAAAGAAGTTCCTAGGGAGCAATGTATACAATAGGCAGCATTTACATTGAAAATCCTACCGGGATGTACTATACACACCAGAACAACTACATTAATATGTAATTGTTCTGCTGACTATAGCGATCCTTTAAGTTTTGGTGTGTTGACAAAAACAAAGTTATTTTAGGAATCCAGCCTAAATTATATATTTTAAGGTACACATTTTGTTGTAGTGCTTATGGTGCCAGGAATGCCCTGGTTTCCCCTTGTGTAAGAAGTCAAACGGTTTTAAAATGGTTTGTCTTCTAACATGGGGGTCTGCCAAGCGCCACTCCTGATGTCCATAATGTCCGACAGCAGAAGCTTCCATTAACTCTGCAGTGCAGGGCTAGGTCATTGGCTGGGAGTATCAGCTGACCATTCACAGCCAATGAGCTAAGACCTGCACAACCGGACTTAGATCAGGTAGAGACCTTCAGGCTTTCTGTTGAATTTAATGGAGGCAGTGAGTGGAGTCTGGTGGACCCCAGGAAAGGAATCAAACTATTTGACAACTTAAAATGTGGGGAAACAAGGGCACCCATGGCACCACACCAGTACAGCACTCGTAGTGGTTATGGTGCTTGGAGAGCTCCTTTAACATTACTAACAGAACAGCAGGGGGAGATGTTAAGTGACATCACAGATATAACATGGTTAGGAGAACAATATTACTTTTAATTTCCTGTAAACTAAGATTAATTAAAATGATCATCAGGCTCACAATAATAGACAACAATAAAGAAATGATCGGGAATTGCTTACCCTGATCTCCAGCCAAATCAGTGGGCTAAGGGAGACAAACTCAGGTGAAAACAGGTGTCCGGTATTCAGAAGAATGCCACAGTCAACAGGTTAGAGAATAGAAAAGGCTTTTTTGATACTCACAGATAGGTATAAGGAAATGCATCACAGAGGGAGCCCAACCTAACGCATTTTGGACTTAGCCTTTATTCTTCCCTACTAGTAAGGACTGTTAGAGGGACACTACAGGCACACAGATCACTTAATCTCAATGAAGTGGGATGGGTGCCATATCTCCCCTGTTTTAACTTTGCATGTAAAAAGATTGCCATTCTGCAGAAACGATGTTTGCATTGTAAGGGTTAAATGCCTAGAGGTTCTCACTCACACAGACACAAGAAGCACTTCTGCCAAAAAGAAAAAAAAATGTAAAAAAATTACATGGTATGAGAAAGCATTGGCTTGGTCGAGAACATCGTTCCCCACAGAGACTGGCGCTGCACTGTATCAATAAAAAACTTTTTGGATTCTTCTATATTCACATTTTTAATGTTCTAAAGTGTGAGATGTAAGAAACTAAGTGAATTTCAGATTTTATGACACAGTAGCTGAAACGTCTGCTATGTTTTCAATTAGCTATTTCAAGTTCACTTTGAATTTCTGACAGTTCACATATTCTTCTTATTTTGCCCTGCCTCTCGTTGTGACTCACCAGTCCTGCACTAACGACAGAGAGAGAAGAGATCCATTTCCATAAATGTTCTGCTGTGCTCTTTTTATGATCGCATCTAGCAACTCCATCTGCATTCAGCACGTCATCCAATCACTTTAAAAGCATGCTCCACCAACAACATGTGACAATATGGCCTTACCATTAAACGGTCAGTTGTGTTCGTATTTTAATTTAATGAAAGTGAACAGATACATCATACAATGAATGGCAAGTTAATGCTCTGAATACTGACAATATCCTCACAAAAGGATAACAGCCTGTCCCCTTTATCTTCAAAATCAGCCTGGGGGGAGGGGTTGTGGCTTATTTCAATGAAGTGGGAGATGGAAAATTCTTGTGAAATCGTGTCTACAATCATCGTCCCAGAACCGTATAACTAGAGCGGTATCTTGCAAATTCCAAAAAGGTAGAAGGGATTTATACATCCACACGGTCAAAGACTTGGAAATAAAATATTTTGTGGAGTATGGACTTTGATTTAACAGACCCTTCCTTTCTTCATTATGTAGATGTCCATATTAATTTATGTCTTTTCGTTAATATTCCTTTGTAACAGGATACATCTATTCAGAAGTAAGAGAGTTGACCCCAATGTTTTTCTATTTTCCATTTCTTATAAAGCGAGAGCTTTTCCATTAAAACATTTGAGCATTCGGCATCCTCGTGTTATATTATCCATCGTACTTTCTCTCTTGCACATCCGAAGGTTTTTTCACCAGTCCACTTTGCTCCAAGGAAGAAACAACCGACATGTATTTGAATTCATTTGGGTTGTGGTTGAATGTCTCTACATGTTGGAAGATTTCTGACTGATCTCCGGCATAGAACAGCTGGACTTGACTGGCCAAGCACTGCGCTTCTTGCACATTCTGGAAGCAAAGAATGCATATTGCGTTACCTGTGAACTATGTAATACAGGCACCACCAATCTAAGATGGCTGTTTAAAAGGTTCTTTAAGCAAGCGTATTTTTAAAGAATAAACCTATTGCTTGGCACTTTGAGCTCTGCTTGATTTACACAAGGTATTCGGTAACACTGTACACTTCACATAATCTTTTTTATTCTTTCCAAGAAGGAAGGCTAAGATACAAAGAGGCTAATTACCAAGGTCTGAACGACATTTAAATGGATGTGGTCCTCCAAATTCACCCTTATTTGCACTTCCATATAGTTACCATTCAGTTAGATGTGAAATCAGCTGGATTTCTACACATTCGTTAATCTGGTTATTGCTCTTCATTTAGTGCCATCCCGCTGAAACACACCTGTGACCCTATGCTCCACTAACCTAACCCGACTCTAATCTATTAGGAGCGTTCAGCGGTCATTCAGTATCAGTTAAACCGTCTTCAGCTGGATATAAGTTCAAACAAATAATATCTGCAGGTTCAGTTTGGTTGATTTTAAAGCAGGAGGAAATGTATCAGCAGAACAGAATGGAGAATGTTAATGAATTTGGTATTTAGTGAATAATTACTAATATCTGTTCACAAGCCCTCACAAGTAAAAATAATTCCAAATTTCGAATCATGGAGCCCAAAACACAATATACCTGGAAAAAGTGATGAGATCTACTAAGAATTTTAGAGTTTTTTACACAATACTCCATTATAGTGAAACAAAATCTGAATGGCAAAATGTACGCGAAAATAGCAATACTATGACTGTAACTGAATCAGATATGTATGCATACATTTTGCAATTTAGATTTCAATTAATCAGAAATTGGAGTTTGGTGCATAAACCAATAATGACAAAACCAATACATCTTACAGGGGTTATTCACTACACCAGAAACCGAGAAGGAAATCTAAATTTTTACGCTAAAACAGTCTTAATTGAAAATAATCTCCAACTCAACTTCTTCTCCTGCTCAAATTACTAAAGTCTAAAAAAATGTAATTCTCTACAATATATGTTCAATTAAGAAAAGATTCTACAAAGAGGGGGAAATCATAATAAAATATATTTACCAAGAATTTGGTGTCTATTTCTGATGCCATAAGAACGATTCCTTTTTCTTTCTGGAGATCCGTGAAATGATACAAAATCAGCTGGCTTGGCGCAGAATCTCCTGCTGTCTGGAAGAAGGCAGATAACATTTTTAATTTTAATTTTGATTTTTAACCAGTCTTGCAAAAACGGTTTGAACACATACACATTATATTTAAAAATACAGAAATAACTAAAAAAACAGTAATTTTACTTACCGTAAATTCCTTTTTTCTTAGTATAGTGGCAGTACTTACAAGTGGGATGTTCCTTATGGTTCTGGACAAGAAGCTCCCCCTTCTTAGAATTTAATTGCTGTGCTCCGCCTGCTGCCTCAATATAATCTGCAAGCCAGAGTTTCATACCAGTAATACAAAAGAACCAAACGGAGACTGAATAATGCTAAGTAATTTAATCTATATGAAAGGGTAGGGAAAGCCAGTACTGCCACTATACTAAGAAAAAAGGAATTTACGGTAAGTAAAATTACTGTTTTTCCCTTCATATAGTGGCAGTACTTACAAGTGGGATATAGCAAGATCCCTGCAACAAAACAAAGGGTGGAAACTCAGCAGGCCACAGCTTGTAGCACCTTACGCCCAAAAGCAGCTTCATATGATGAGAATATGTCCAGCCTATAATGCTTGATAAAGGTATGTAAGGAAGACCAAGTAGCCGCTTTGCAGATGTTTTCAGGTGAGGCGGCTGTTTTTTCAGCCCAGGAGGTCACCATAGCCCTAGTGGAATGAGCTTTTAACGGGAATCTAAGGTGAATCCCTTTGGATTGATAAGCCAACCTGATTGTATTTTTCAGCCATCTGGCCAAAGAGGGTCCTGAGACAGCACAACCCCTGTTAGTGCCTTGAAAGTATACAAATAGATGATCTGAGGATCTAACCCCCTGAGTCTTCTGAAGATAGATCTTCAGGGATCTTCTAACATCTAGGAAATGCCACTTTCTTTCCAGATCCGATGTAGGAGATTGACAAAAAGCCGGCAGGACAATAGGTTGGTTAATAGCAGCACTAGAGATAACCTTAGGCATAAAAGAAGGCTTGGTGTGCAGGACCACCTTGTCTTGATGAATTGTGAATACCGTAGAGGAAGAGAGCGCTCGGATCTCACCTACTCTTCTAGCAGAGGTGATAGCCACCAGCAAAGCCGTCTTGAAGGTAAGCAGCTTGATCGGAACCTCCAGTAATGGTTCAAACGGTGGTTCACAAAGGGCTTGAAGTACCAGAGACAGATCCCAGGTAGGGAAAGGTACTAACTTGGGAGGCCTCTTCAGCCTTATGGACTTAAGAAATCTTTGCATAAGCAGGTTTGAGGCAATGTCATGAACCAGGAAGTGACTTAGAGCTGAAATCTGGCCTTTGTGCGTAGATACTCCCAGGCCGGCTTCAAACCCATCTTGCAGGAGGCGGAGCCTAACCTCGCGAGTGAATGGCCGCATAAGTCCCGAGCTCCGCCGAGGCCTTGCCTAAATCCCAAGCCATCTACGGCATCTGAGCCCCCCAGCTCCCCGAAAACACCCCCTGATACCCCCCCGACACCCACACCTACCTCCCCTATGGGCGGCGGAAAGAAAACCCGAAACTCCTCAGTCGCACCGATCTTCAGGCAAAAGCCTGAGCAACAACGGGCGCCATCTTTGGAACCTGCACAATCCGATTCCGACTCCGAAATGAGCAGCCAGGCTCACTCTGAGAGAACAGAGGCACCACTGACCAGGAGGGACATGCAGGGATTTCTGGCCGACTTCAAACACTCAGTGGCTGAAGAGCTGGATAAACGGCTATGCCCCATACTAGAAGGCATGGCTGACCTCTCAGCGCGCACACAAGCCGTGGAGTCCAAAATGGCAGACACCGACGAAAAAGTACAAGCACATGGCAGTGAACTACAAAACTTACGTGCACAACTAAGGTACCATGAAGAATCCAACGAAGACTTGAACAACAGAACACGGAGGAACAACATAAGGGTAAGGGGTATCCCTGAATCGGTCTCCACCGACCTCCTCACTGACACCCTTACAGAGGTCTTCCACAACCTCCTGCCAGAGGCCACAGCGGCCGACTTACTGATGGACCGGGCCCATAGAGCACTGAGAGCCCCAAGCACCAACACCACGACCCCCAGAGATATAGTGGTGCAGCTCCACTTTTACCACATCAAGGAGCGCATCATGCGAGCTGCCAGAGACACCCCCATTGAAATAGAGGGGGTGCAAGTCCAACTATTTCAAGATCTGGCCCCCACCACCCTGAAACGGCGGAAAGAACTGCGCCCACTCACACAACACCTCAGCCGACATGGCCTCCGATATGCATGGGGTCACCCCTTCCGACTGATAGTCCGCAAGGACGGAAGATTCCATTCCCTGACAAAGCCCGAGGAAGTCCCTACACTCCTCGCCCAACTGAGCTTACCACAATTACCGGCACTGCATCCGCCCGACGACGACCTCCCTGCACGACAACCTTCAAGCAACAATCTGCCAGCCAGAAACGGTGACCGTCCACAAAGAAGCACGGCACCGCAAAACGCAGACGCAGCACGGAGGTAGATGAGGAGGTGAGGGGACATAACTGCAGGCGCAATTGCTCGGCTCCACACCCCAGCACCCCAGCCAGACAACCACAGTCCACATGGCACAAGCTGCCACGCATTAGCACAGCCCGCAAGCCCAGACGCAAGAAACCACCGTAACGGACAAGACCAAGACACACGACTACAGGCCTACAAAACTGCACAGAGTACGGCACGCTCCCCTCCCTTCCCCTCACCACAGCAACTCAGACCCCAGCGAGCACTCCCGACCCTGGGCTGAAACGACCGGAGCAAAGCATGAACAGTACAACCGAGCTCCAATGCCCACACACCGAAGCCCGACCCAAACTACAAGACATTGCAAACGTCAACCATCATCCCTAACGGAACTCACCTCAACACCACACAGCCCACGCCAACATCGCAAGCGGTTGAACCACCAACACCTTGGACCCCGATAAAGACTGCTCCCCCCCACCAACCTGCCGACCACCAGCGACGAGAACACCCCCTCCACCAGCCAAGACACCCAGCAACCACAGCCCGCCCTACCCTGGCACCTCTCTCCGGGCCCATGCCCACCATGGAACACGGACGTTAGTGCTGGGAAAAGGGACACCGCAACCCGGACACTGAGCATAACGCAGCAAGTATTTAACAACTGGGACAGTACTAGTATCAACCCCATAAGCATCCTGTGTAGCGACTATCGCTCACACCTACCCGGCCCCAGGTTACACCCCAGGCCTCAACAGCAGAAAACACAGGGGACTCGGGGGGAGGGGGGGGGGGGGGGAGGAGAGGGGTCGAAGGGGTAATGTTCATAAACGCCTAACCGGGGAGACGGGGTGACCGACAAAAACAGGACAACACGGGCCCCCGGGGACGCCTCCATACCACACATAGGGGCAGGGAGGGCCCAACTCAGACCCTACCGGACGCCCATCCCCTGCCAGGACCCATCGACAACACCTGACGGCGGACCCAAGACAGATTACCTGCATACCCCGGTTCTACACCCAGAGCACCACGACACCCCAGCAAGGTAACACACACCTCCACAGTAGACGCTACCTATGACCACACTGGGTAGACCACCGGAGAGTGGACAAGACGGGGGGCCCCCACAGACGGAACGGACGGAGCACCACACACAAGACACAGACTGGACGACCTAGCTCTGGGACACCTTAAGGGTCGCTGGGGATATGGTAGGCCGGACACCTCCCGATAGAGACATTGCAAAGCCTGCCAAATGCATTGTTCCTTGACCTCTAACTATTGTTTGACTGTTTGATGTTTAGTATTACTAATGTATAATTGTTGAAGGGTTCTATTGCTGAAAAGATAATGCCACTACACATAATACACAAGAGGCACAGAACTCAACCCCGGCCAGCGGCCGTAACAGCTCTATAACGCTCCATACGACAGCCACCACACCAGAACAGACCACAATCCGCCCCCCTTTAGGGGGGGGGACGATACAAGGCAGCCTCAAGGCTTGGAATAGGCACATACACACGACACTGGGCCTCACCAGGCCACATAAGACACGCCTACCCGCTACCAACGATAAAGCGTAGCGAACATACTATACACAGGGCTACTCCGTACACTTACACCGCCAACGACGCGGGATTGCTCCCCCCACGCCCCCGTGGGTCACTCCCAGCCGAACGGGCGGCGGCGGCGCAGATCTCGCGTCGATGGCGCAGGGAAACATCCCACCGCACAAGCACCCACGCCTAGCACCCGAACACTCAGGGTCGCATAACACAAAACAAAACCAGCACGCAACACATGGAGCAAAGTCTACCAAATGCACTGTTCTCCGACCTCTGACTATTGTATGATGTTTAATATTGCTAATGTATACTTGTTTAAGGGTTCAATAGTTGAAAAGTTAATGCCAACACGCACATTACACATGGTTTGCAGAACACAACCCCGACCAGAGGCCGCAGCAGTTCCACAACGCTACATACGATAGACACCACACCTGGCACGCAACACCTGGTGCAAGGTCTACCAAATGCAATGTTCTTTGATATCTGCCTATTGTATGATGTTTAACACTGCTAATGTATACTTGTTCAAAGGTTCTATTGTTGAAAAGTTAAAGCCAACACGCATACTACACAGGGACTACAGAACACTACCCCGGCAAGAGGCCGCAGCAGTTCCATAACGCTCCATACGTAAGACACCAAACCAGAACAGACCACAACCCTCCCCCCCCCTTTAGGGGGTGGACGATACCCGGCAACCCAAACGCTGGGAATAGGCACAAACCCACACTACAACCGGCCTCACCAGGCCACACAAGACACGCCCACCCATTACCAACGACGGAGCACAGCGAACATACTCTACATAAGGCCACTCCGCACACTTCCAGCGACGCGGAGCTGCTCCCCCTCCGCCCCCGTGGGCCACCCCCAGCTAGCCGGGCGGCGGCGGCGCAGATCTTGCGTCGCTGACACAGAGAAACACCGCACTAGCACACATACCCAACATTCGAACACTCATGGTCACACAACACAAAACCAATCCGGCACGCAATACCGGGACTCCACACATATAGCAACCACTTAAAAAACACCTCCCAAGCGACACCAAACGCACCCCCCCACCACACAGCAGAAAGCGCAGGAAAACACCTTCGCCCAACTCCCACCTTTCCCCACCGACCCCCCTACCTCACACCCACCTCCCGGCTCAGTTAAATACATTTGACGATGGGCAGGCCTTAGGCGGAACCTGCCATCACTTGAGAACACTCTCCCCCTACCGGCCTCGGCCCTCCCGAGAACCGCCACACGGACCTCGGGCCGGCTAACCGAGACCCCCGCCTAACTAACGACTGGCCAGTTAGATAAGCCCAGTCCGCCACGAACCCAGCCCCCGCGGGACGACCACACCCCAACAGACCCGCGCAGGCAGAGCCCCAACAACCCCCCACCTCCCACCCCCCCCGCCTACCCCAACCCACACCAAACACCCACCAAACGCGTCCGCGCCCAGGAGACACACCAAACTAAACACAACCCAACACCTATCCACTCGACGGAGACAACCAGGCTACGACAGCATGCCACCACGGAACCTCCAAATCCGTTTCACATCCCTCAACGTCAAGGGACTCAATTCGCCGGGGAAAAGACATGGGACACTGCGATGGGCAAACCGGACGGGAGCGGATATCATCCTACTACAGGAAACCCACTTTACTGATCAAAAACAATTCCCACTTGTCAACCGACACTTTAGAAGATACTATCTGGCGAACTCGCCAGAAGCAAAAACAAAAGGGGTCGTGATACTGCTACGAAACTCCTGCCCACTGGACGACATTCAAATTCGCAAAGACCCAGCAGGGAGATTCCTCTTCCTCACGGGGAGAGCGGGAACAACCACGCTAACCATATGCTCCCTATACGCCCCCACCACCCCAGACGCATCATTCTGGGACACATTCAAGATCCACCTCAAGACCCTCTCCGCCAAACACATAATTGTCGGCGGAGACCTAAACGCGACCCTCACGCCTGCCACTGACAGAAGGACACGCGATGGAAAGGCATCTGCTCCAACCAGAAATGACAAACTATATGCGGACTTCTTAACCGACACACCCTTACTGGACGCATGGAGACTCCAGCACCCGTCGTCGGTAGACTTCACCTTCTACTCCCACACTCACAGGTCCTATTCCCGCATCGACGGATTCCTTATTTCACAAGCAGTCCAACCCTGGATCACCCACACGCACATAGGAAGCATCGCGTGGTCGGACCACGCCGAAGTGGCTCTAACGATACAGATCCCTCTACGAGCACACCCGTGGAGATGGAAGCTCAACCCATGGATACTTAAAGACACGGCTACAGTCCACACCGTGTCAGAGCACCTTAAAACCTACTTCGACCTTAATACCACAGACGACGTAGCGCCAACAACGGTCTGGGCAGCTCACAAGGTAACAATCAGAGGCAACCTTATCGCGATAGCCACGGCCCTCAAGAAACAAAGAGTACAAAAACCCACGGAAGCTCTGAAGGAACTATCGAGACTCGAAACCCTCCACAAGCAGAACCCGACAGACTCACTCCTTGAGCAACTCAAGGCGACAAGGGAACATCTCAAACAACTATCGGCAGCAGACGTAGCAAGGAACCTCATGTGGTCCAAGCAACGATTCTATGAAAAAGGAAACAAAGCGGACTCACTCCTGGCAAACTGCCTCAAAAAAAGGCAGGACAACAAGAAAATTTCGAAAATCCGAACCAGGTCCGGAGAAACAACAACAAACCCGGAAGCAATAGCCCAAGAGTTCCTCCAATACTACACCAACCTCTACAACCATGCCGCTACAACACCCACGGGAGACACAGAGCAGTCAAAGACCATATCCTCCTTTCTGAGACCCCTCAACCTACCAGCTCTTTCCAACGTAGCGCAAGCCAAACTGGAAATGCCTATAGAGGCCGGAGAAATCGCCCTAGTCCTTAAGACACTAAAACCAAGGAAAAGCCCGGGACCGGACGGCTTTACTGCCATCTACTACAAGACATTCCAGGCCATACTAATACCGCACCTATGCAAAGCCTTCAACTCACTGCTACAAGGACATGAACTCCCCCCCGACATGCTAATGGCTGACATATGCCTCCTGCCCAAGCCCGGGAAAGATCACCTCGACCCGGGTCACTACCGCCCCATTTCGCTCCTCAACACAGACTTGAAGATCCTAACAAAAGCCCTGGCCAACCGCCTCAACCCGCACCTCCCATCACTGATCCACCCGGATCAGGTCGGTTTTATCCCCAAAAGACAGGCAGCGGATAACACCAGGAGAACGTACGACACGATCTGGTACGCCAAACACCGAAACATACCATCAGTTGTGCTATCCCTAGACGCCGAGAAGGCATTCGACCGCCTTCTCTGGTCATTCATGCACACAGTACTGGCCCACCTTAAATTCCCACCGGGATTCCTGAACATTATAAGAGCAATATACCACCGACCTACCGGAAAACTCCTACTCCCCCATGTAGACACCCAAATCTTCAGCATCAAAAACGGGACCAGACAGGGGTGTCCCCTCTCCCCGTTACTCTTCGCAATCTCATTGGAACCTCTGCTCCAGGCCATCCGCACCCATCCCGCCATACAGGGGATACAGATCAGGCGAGAAGCGTACACCGTGGCAGCCTACGCAGACGACGTTCTCCTAACACTGACGGACCCAATCCCCTCACTGCATGCCACGCTCTCCCTCATCACCGAATACTCAACCATATCGGGATACAAAATTAATCTAAGCAAGTCAACACTGATGCCCATAGCAACGACTCCCCAGCAACTCCACTTGATACGCCAATCCTTCCCTTTCAGCGTCACCACGACAGCCCTCACTTACCTCGGCACCAGGTTGGCCCCAACACTGGAGGACATATACGACCTCAACTACCCACCACTTCTCAAGACCGCCTATTCGGACCTGCAACGCTGGGACAAGCTAGGGATATCGTGGCTAGGTAGAGTCGCTACCATCAAAATGAACCTCCTCCCACGATTTCTCTACCTCTTCCAGACGCTGCCCATCCCGATACATAAACCGGACTTCAAAACGCCTGCAGGCGGCCATCGACAAATTCATATGGAAAGCTAAACGTCCCAGAATACGCAGAGCCACGATGTACGTTCCTCGACTAAACGGAGGCCTAGGACTACCCAACTTCCAACAATATTACAATGCAACCCAACTAGCCCACATCCAGCAGTGGCACGCCCCCCCCGGCACTAAGCGCTGGGTAGACCTGGAGCACGACATCTTGGGGTGGGACCAACCCTCTTCCTACATGTGGGTACCACGTATACACCGACCGCTGCCACCACCTACCTCGCCGGCAGTCACTCACACATTAACCCTCTGGGACAAACTCAACCCAAAATACGACCGATCATCCTTCATTTCTCCAGTAACACCAATATATCGCAACAAACATTTTCCCCCAGGCCTGACAGCGAAACACTTCTTAGCATTTGACCAACAGGATATCTCCAGATTACTACACCTGTACCGCCAGGGGGCAATTTTCCAGTACACCGACCTCCCCCACGCGGAAACCCTAACCACAAGAGATCACTTTCGGTATATACAACTCCGCGATTTTGCGCAACAACCAATGATCAAACAAGCAGGCACCTCACCACCGACGACATTCGAAAAACAGTGCTTTGACGCACCCCTACACCCAGGGCAAATCTCAGCCCTCTATAACACGCTGACGACCCACACCTCGCAGATCAACCTCACGTACATCACCGCCTGGGAACGCGACCTGGGACCGCCAGAAGAACCAAACGACTGGGCAGATATCTGGGAGGCAACCAACGCATTAACGGTCTGCGTCACACACAAAGAACAAGCATACAAGACCCTGCATCGGTGGTACCTGACGCCGTACAGACTCAACAAAATGGGCCAAAAACCTGACGACGGGTGCTGGAAACAATGCGGCGACACCGGCTCCTATCTCCACTGCTGGTGGACATGCCCAAAACTCAAACCACTTTGGGGAGAAGTTAGCAACCTCCTGGAAAAGGTACTAGAACAGCCAATCACCGCACAACCTTGGACCATGCTCCTCAGTAAACCACTTGACTCACTAACAAGGAACGAAAATAAACTAACAGCCCGAATCAATCTAGCGGCGCGACGAGTGATAGCAGAACTGTGGGCCGACCCCAAAATCCCCACGATCTCAACCATCATTCGCAAAATTAAAGAAACCAGAGACCTGGACGAACTAACAGCACAGATCAACGACACATACAAAGCGTTCCACCGTATATGGGACCCATGGGACATGAACCAGACAAGCCTATACGCAAACCCAACGAAATAAAGTAAAAGACCCGAAGATAGAAACCACACCGAACCACAACCTACGAAGTAAGCACTCCGGACGCAGAACATCATCGCCCAACCGATGGACACGACCCCTCAAGGAAGGCCCTCCGGGCGGACAAACCCCCCTCTCCCCTTAGCCTCCCTCCCTCCCACCCCTCCTCCCTCATCCTCCTCTCCCGATCTGGGGCTCTGCCGGCGCGGGAAAGGGGCAGTTCCCCCCCACCAAGCCACCCCATACAAGAGATAACGACAAGCGGACACCCACATTCCCCCCCCACCCCCCCGCCGCCCTGCATAAAGGTTCGCGAGGACCATACCCCAGGCACGAACCCCACCCGAGATACTCAATCTACATCTACCACAACCAGGGGCACCTGGGAGACATAGGCCTCACAACCACAAAAAACGCTACTAACACGCCCGCCCCGCAGGGGCCAATAGACCACTGTACGCCTGCCCCGAAGGAGCAAGACCACGAGCTCCGAACACCCGAGCACACGGACACACGACAACATTGCATGGGCCAGACCCACCCACCTACACTAATGGGTGACAAGACGCAAATGAATAGGCAGGCGAACCGTTCATCCCCCCTCCTCCCCGATCCCGACCTCCAGCAAGGTCGCTAGCACTGCAAAACATAACTCAGACCCTACAGGCAGATAAAGCGACAGCGGTGCCGGGGGGGGGAGAGGGCGGGGACCGAAAACCAAGAGAGCGGGATGGCGGAGGGGCATTCGATAGGAAATCCCTAATCCCTCCTTCTTCATTCTGTACCCCCACCCCAAACCTTAGACCCAGAGTCGAAGCACTGGTTACATACAAAAGACATCTAGAAAACACAACATAGATGAAAACCAAAAATGAACAACACCGAACAAACTCCAAATGCATGAATGTCGTAACCAACAAATGCAATGTAAAAATGTGTAAGATGTACCGAGACTCTCCACCCCTCTTTGCCTTCTGTACCCCACCCCCCATGACCACAAAAATTGAAAACACTGAAAAATAAAGAATTTATAAAAAAAAAAAAACCCATCTTGCAAAAAAGAAAGAATTTCCGGGATAGAGGCTTTGGCAGGATCTGAACCTCGAAGTGAACACCAGGTTCTGAACTTCATCCAAACTCTGAAATAGATTTTCGAAGTGGACAAGCGGACAGAAGACAGCAAAACGTCACATAAAAGGTCAGAAAGACCATGACCTTGAAGGATCATCCTTGCAGCAACCATGCCGTCAGGTGAAACATCTCCAGGGAATCTACGGGAAGAGTCACATTCTCTAATATGTGAGAAGAGACCGGGAGAGGCCAACGTGAGATGGTCATGTTTTCCACTTCTCTTGACCAACTTCTGTTCGGCCAGAACTGCCAAAATTCTTGCCTTCTCCCATCTTATTTTCTGAACAATCCGTGGTATAAGAGCGATAGGAGGGAAAACATAAGCCATGTCGAAGTTCCAAGGGATCAATAGACCGTCTAGGACATCTGGGTAATCTCCTGTATGGAGAGAAGCAAATCTTTGTACTTTTCTGTTTCTCCTTGTGGCCAACAAGTCTATCTCTGGCCTGCCGAAGCGTGAAACCAGCTCCAAGAAAACTTGGTGTGACAGTGCCCAGTCTGCCTGAGACCAATGGCTTCTGCAATAATGTTTAGAGACCCTCTGATATGGGTAGCTGATATTGTGAGAAGATTTGCTTGGGCCCAAGACATTATGCGGTAGCAGAGATCTTGTAGAGCTTTCACCTTTGTGCCTCCCTGGTGATTTAAATAAGCCACTGTAGTTGCGTTGTCCGACTGAATCCTCACTGACTGATTGGTGATGGCTGAACTGAAGGAAACCAGTGCCTTCCAAACCGCTTTTAATTCCCTGAAATTTGAGGAAGCGCCTGCCTCCACTCTGTTTCAAAGACCTTGATGGAACAGAGAACCTAGATGGGCGCCCCAACCCGTCTGTGAGGCATCTGTGGTTATCGTAATCCACTGTTTCTGTTTCCTTTGAGATGTTGCTTCTGTCTTTCCACCAGTTCAGTTGTCTTTTCACCCCTTCGGATAGGTGGAAGGGAGAGTCTAGATCTTCCTGTTTTCGTGTCCATTGGGAAAGAATGTCCCATTGTAATGGTTTTGATTCTGCCTTTGCCCAGGCTACAGCCGGGATTGCAGAAGTGAGGAGGCCTAGTAACCTCATAGCATCCCTGATTGAGCTTAGGTTTTTTTGCAGCTTTGATATGGCTTTTAAAATCCTCATTTGTTTCTCTATTGGTAGAAAAAGAGAGAGGGACTGTGATTCTACCCGAAGACCCAAGAATTCTAGACTCAGTGACGGAGTCAACTTGGATTTTTCCAGGTTCAGGATCCAACCGTGATCTTTCAAAACCTTCATTGCAATCTTGAGATGAAGTTTTAGCAGTTGTCTTGATTGGGCTTTCAGGAACCAATCGTCCAGGTATGGAACAATCGAGATACCTTTCAGACGTAAAACTACTGCTATGGGTGCCAGGATCTTTGTAAAAACTCGAGGAGCTGAGGACAAGCCAAAGGGAAGAGCCTTGAATTGTAAATGGAGAATCCTTCGCTTTCTTGTTAGAACTGCAAACCTGAGAAACTTCCGGGAAGATTCTGAAACCGGTACATGGAGATAAGCATCTTTTAAATCTAACTTTGCCATGTAATCTCCCTTTTGTAAAATGTGTGTCACAGACAGAATACTTTCCATACGGAGCTTCTGGTACGGTATGCAGGTGTTTACTTGTATTAGGTCTAGGATCGGCCGAAAGGATCCATCTGGTTATTGAACCAGGAAAAGGCGTGAGTAAACTCCCTGAAATTCCCAACGTTTGGGTACCTTCTCTACCACATATTTTCTTAAAAGAAGAAGAGCTTCTGTTAGGAGTGCCTCTGTTTTTACCCTTGAAGGATAGCTTGACAGTAGGAAGGATGGACGTGGTCTTGACGAAAACTTTATTCTGTAACCTTCTGAAATGGTTCTTGTAATCCACCCATTTGAAGTACTCTTTTGCCATTCGTGGGCGAAGAACCGAAGGCATCCTCCCACTCTTTTGGCGTCAAAACTTCCTCTTTTTGTCTTGCCTGTTGGATTCCTGTCTAGACCACTGGCTGTTGTTTCCACCATGTTTTTGAAACCTGCGAAACCGCCCTTGGTAACGAAAGGACCTCTGACCCTTGTACTGAAATCTTTTATATCCCTGGGTTCTTGATTCCAGAGGTAGGGCTTTCTTTGTTTCCGACATCTGTCTAATAATGTCTTCCAAAGGAGTACCAAAAAGTTTGTTCCTCTCAAAGGGTAATTCACATAAGGCTGCCTTAGATGCAGAATCAGCTGTCCATGTTCGTAGCCAAAGCGCTCTTCTGGCTATTGACGACAAACCCATAATTCTTGCTGATAAACGAAGAAACTCATCAGAGGCATCCGAAAGGAATTCATTGGATAGTTTCAGTAGGAACATGAGATGGGAAGGATCTGTATCTGATTTTACCATAAGGGAATATTCCAGGGCTTGTAGCCAAACGCTCTGAGCTCTGAGAACCGCTGAACCTGCAATTTCAGCTCTGCACTGATATCCTGTGGCCTGGAATATTCTTCTACATGAAGTTTTGTCTCGTTTGTCCATTGGGTCTTTAAGTCCTGAGACTTCGCCAATGGGTATAGTGGTTTTCTTTGACAGCTGGGCAATCTGAACATCCACTTTAGGAAGATCTTCCCATTTTTCTTCAGACTGTAGCTTGAACGGCAGTTTAAAATGCTTTGAAATAAACGCACGTCTTTCAGGATTCTTCCATTCTCTATGAAGGAGATCCAAGATTTTAGGAGACATTGGGAAACCTTTAACCTTACCCTTGGTAGGTTCTGTTTCTTGTACAGCCGTCGTCACTTCTTTAATAAATTTCTTCAGCTCTTCTGGTGGAAAACCCTCCTCCACACTTGAAGCCAGGCTGGAAATATCCGAAGGTGAAGAAAAAGAGCATTCTCCTGAAGAGACGTCAGACACAGAAGGAGATCTATTCCTCCTACGTTTTGTAGGCAGTTACTCTTGAATAGCCGGTTCTTTTTTCACAGCATCTTTAAAAGATTCAAATGTCTGGGACAAATTTTCCTGAAACCAGCCCAGGAAGGATGCCATATCAGTCTGCTTGGCTTTTTCTAGCAATTCCGTTGAGCACTGATTGCATGTCTTTTTGCGACATCCGTCAGGTAGAGGTACCGCACATTCCAGACAACATAAGTGCTTAGATTTGCTTGAGGCTTTTTTCGGAACAGATGCTGACATCTTGTCTTTATCTGTCTTATCTGGAGATTTAGGACTGGACATATCTGTGGGAAAAACACCAGAATAAAATAATTCTAGGAGCATGCATAATGAAAGGTGAAAAAGGAGAGTTTAAATAGTTAAATCTCACCTCAAATCACCTAAGATCTGTGTAGGAGGGCTGGTGAACGGAGAACCAGGACTGTACACCAACCCTTGGGGTTAGGAAGGTCCTTCATAAGGTCCTTCATAAGGTCCTTCATAAGTCCAAGTTTTTAATTTGGCGCCAAACACGTTTCGCGCATGCTCAGTAGCGCGATTCTGTGTTAGGTGGAATGCAACGCCTCCCGGGCGTGCGTTCCACCGCTGTGCGCATGCGTAACGAGCAATGAAGGAGGACCGCCCGGGAACTCTTTCAGAAATGCCACAAAAGCCAGTACCCAGTCGCGTTCCGTAACGCAAACTCGGAAGTACTATTGCCGCTCAGTTCCCGCACGGGAAGCTATCGGGCACTCACCTCCCGGTCAGCAACCTGTGTGGACCGCACCAATTCTCCACCTGCACTGTGGGGGAACCTGTCCATCCCGTTGCCGGGACAAGAAGAACTGGTATGTGAGTCTGGTTTACAGATTATATGGAGGCAGCAGGCGGAGCACAGCAATTAATTTCTAAGAAGGGGGAGCTTCTTGTCCAGAACCATAAGGAACATCCCACTTGTAAGTACTGCCACTATACGAAGGGAAAATAAGCACAATGTCACAAACCCTTTAAACGTTTTTTTTTTTTATTATTTAAACAAAGAAATTTGGATAGAAAATTTCCTAAGCTGCTCATCAACTCACCAAACTGCGAATTAAGCGCTACGCCTCCTGGATAACGTGTTTAAATTTTACAGTTATGGACTTCATGCAAACAAACATATGCAACTGACTATTAATGCCTCCGTTTGTAAGCCCCCAATTAGTTGTAGTTTTTATCTCACTGCTCCCCAGACACAATTTGTCCTCTGACGCCCACATATTATTATTCCAACCACTTATCCAGCAGCATCAAGCTCTCTATTACACATGTACATATTAATTCTGTAATCCCTTCTGTCACAATATTTTTCTTGCGCGTTTCCTTCCATCCTCTACGCTGGTCTCAGAGCTGAATCTTACACCCCCTCATTTATTTCACTCTAAACTGAACAGCAGAAACAGACTTGAGCAGGCGGCTAACATGATTAACTTTTCAATGAATCAGTTTAAATTCCCCAAGACAGCAGCACAAATTACAGCTACTGTGAGACAGAAGGGAGGCAGTCAGCCAAGTGCTAAAGCAGGGGTGTGAAACTGCAGCATTTCAGCTGCTGTTGAAGTATAAAAGCCACAATTGTCTACTGGCACAGAATTGGGCAGAGAATTCTAAAAGTTGCCATTCAGCAATAACTTTGGTGGGGTGTAGAGTAACACTCCTGCAATGCTGGATTGTAAGAAGAGATTTGAAAAGGGATTCAGGGTGTTAACATTCACACATAGTTTTATTTGTTTTGGGGGGGGAGGGGGGGTATTTTATGTGCCTGGGTTTACAGGCTGAACTCAGAATTAGAGAAAATTCAGACCAAATCAATCAATCTGAAAATAATCCATGACTTGCAATTCTGGCTCGCTTATTTTGCACCAAAACCTCAAATTCCCTTGTTAATTTTCCACAGCTCCCACCTAAGCAATTAAACCTTATAGGCTCTCAGCCCAAAATGCACCTACCTGAATATTAATAAGAGATGTAAAATGGAGCTCGGTTGTAGACCACTGACCCACGAAAAACTCATATCCCTCCTGCCTGGGCAACGCATACAGGAACTGCAGAGAAAATACAAAAAAGGTAGGCATGTGAATTACTCCAATACATACATGTCAGTATGTTATCAGGGAGGTACTAGCTCTGTCTGCAAACAGGGAATACAATGTAAGAAAGGGGTGACTGCATACAATTCCATTACAAATACAATACATTTCGTATTTGGAGAGGATTATTAAACAAAAACATAAAATCAATAAAAGAAAAAAAAAATATGATGTTTGTCCTGCTGCCTGATAGATTCAGGTAAATACAAAAAATAAATAAAAATCATGACAGGGGAGAATATTAAAGGGACTCTATAGTCCCTTTAATACAGGTCCTCCAGCCTTCCTTCTTGCTTGCTTTTATATGTACTTTCAGCAAAAAAAAAATAATATTTTCGAGGCTTTTTTATGTTAAAAACTTACCTCCGTTCCAGCGCCGAGCTCCCAGCCATGCCGCGCCCCCTTTTTCGTCAAAATGACGAAATCGTGGGGCCCAATAGGACGCTTCTCTGAGAGAAGCGTCATCGTGATGTGGTGCGCATGCGCGGCTTCGCGCTGCACCAATCGCGTTCTTCATAGAGACATATGAAGACACTCAGTGCTTTACCGCGCATGTGCGCAGAATGCGCGTTCGCGAGCTGAGCGACAGCTCAGCTCGCTGTGTGCCCGCCCCCCTCCTACTCCAAACTTTGCATGCAAACACTATATATAGAGATTTCTCTATATATAGTGTTTGCATACAAATACACACATATTGTTAAACATACACACACACTTTAAATAAATATTGTTAAACACATGCACACTATTTCTAATTCTTTCTATTTATCTATATCTATTTCTATCTATCTCTTATTGTGTTATCTATCTATATCTATCTCTTTCTATCTAATTATTTATATTTCTTTCTATCTTTTTCTCTTTCTTTCTTTCTCTTTCTTTCTTTCTCTCTATCTATATCTATCTAATTCTTTCTCTTTCTTTCTCTCTATCTATATCTATCTAATTCTTTCTCTTTCTTTCTCTCTATCTATATCTATATAATTCTTTCTCTTTCTTTCTATCTATATCTATCTACTTCTTTCTATCTACTTCTTTCTATCTACTTCTTTCTATCTACTTCTTTCTATCTACTTCTTTCTATCTACTTCTTTCTATCTACTTCTTTCTATCTACTTCTTTCTATCTACTTCTTTCTATCTAATTCTTTCTATCTAATTCTTTCTATTTCTATCTAATTCTTTCTTTCTAATTCTTTCTATTTCTATCTAATTCTTTCTATCTATCCATATCTATCTATTTCTATCTATTCCTTTCTATCTATCTAATTATTTCTATCAATCTATCTCTATCTAATTCTTTCTATTTCTTTCTATCTACCTATCCATATCTATCTATTCCTTTCATCCATATACATCCCCAAATCCATCCACTCCCATAATCCATCCACTCCCATCATCCATATCATCCATCCACTCCCATCATCCATATCATCCATCCACTCCCATCATCCATCCACTCCCATCATCCATCCACTCCCATCATCCATCCACTCCCATCATCCAAATACATCCACTCCCATCATCCAAATACATCCACTCCCATCATCCAAATACATCCACTCCCATCATCCAAATACATCCACTCCCATCATCCAAATCCACCCCCAAATCCATCCACTCCCATCATCCATATCACCCACTCACCCTCAGTCACCCACCCACACTCACTAAATACATTTACTTACTGTTTGAATCCTCTCCTCCTCCTCCTCTTCGGTCTTCAGCTGTCAGCTCAAGCCACTCCCACGCAGTGCTGACAGCCTCAGCACACAAAGCACGTGCACAGTGCTTTGTGTGCTGATAGCACGTCTGAAGTATTCACCCATGCATGAATACGTCAGACGTGAACAAGGCCTTTTTAGGGCCTCTGAACTCGGAAGTCCCTCTTGTGGCCGTCTGATTGACTGCAACAAGAGGTGTTCCAAGCTTCCAATGTAAACACTGCATTTTCTCAGAAAATACATTGCTTACAAGAAAAAGGCTGCAGGGAGCTGTAGCACTCACCTGAACAACCTCATTAAGCTAAAGTTGTTCAGGTGACTATAGTGTCCCTTTAAGGAAGTTGTTAAAGGGACACTCCAAACACCTTAATTCCTTTATCTTGCTTAAATGGTTTAGGTTATGTGGAAATCAAAACAGTAAAGGAGGAGACTATATTTAAAAGAAGGAGAACTACCACAACAAGAGGACATAGTCTTAAATTAGAGGGACAAAGGTTTAAAAATAATTTCAGGAAGAATTCCTTTACTGAGAGGGTAGTGGATGCATGGAATAGCCTCCCAGCTGAAGTGGTAGAGGTTAACACAGTGAGGGAGTTTAAGCATGCGTGGGATAGGCATAAGGCTATCCTAGACTTAAGATAAGGCCAAGGACTAATTTAAAGTATTTTGAAATATTGGGCAGACTAGATGGGCCGAATGGTTCTTATCTGCCGTCACATTCTATGTTTCTATGTAAGAGTGTATCCTCTTTTTCATTTTACAAAAAGAGCAGATTTCAATAGATAAGTACACTTTTATAAATTAACCTGATACTTCCGGGTTTTATTAGCTCAGCGGAGCTCAAATAAAGAGGCAGCCATTGCCCTGAGCACCTGCCTTGCAAAGACCTCTTATTCAACTGAATTGGAAAGTCTGTGATTGGACAGCCACAGAAAGTCTGGGTGGAGTTAGAAGGGGAGGGCTTACAAAGGCTGCAGACAAGAGAACTGCAGCTTCTGCATGTTGTTTTTAGACCTATTCACAATAATAAAAAATAAATGCATGTTTTCATTGTGGGTATATCTACTAAATAGTATATTTTTGGCAGTGGCATGTTCTTTTAAAAATTAACAAAACAACTCTATAGGGCAGACAATTTTTAAAAACATTTTTATAAAGTACAATATTATGTAGGTAGAACATGCCTTATGTGGAAGATCACGTGGAATCCAGTTCTATGAATTCTATATCTGCCTCATGTTGATTGCTGTATATTTATCTCTAAATATTCACTGTTTTGAATAGGCCAATGACCAGGGCTCGAGTCCTGCAGGAACGCGTGGGAACGGCGTTCCCGCACTTTTTTCACAGCGGGAACGCCATTCCCTTTAGAAGTCCTGCAGGACTTGCCCTTTGTAACAGAGGGGAACTGACTGAGCAGCAGGGGGCAGGCTCCCAGCAGGAGAGGAAAATTGGAAGAGCTTGCATCTCAGGCAGAGGGAACAAGCCAGCATTGAAGGACACCTAGTCACCAGCATGCAATTAATGACCCCAGCACTGGACCCACCTCCTGTTACCAGGGAGCACAAGAGAGCAAACAGCCCCCTGTGCATTAATCTTATTGTACAGCCCCCCTCCCACTCCCTGGGACAGGGACCGGGCAAATGCAGCATCTGAGGGGTAAGTCACTGATAACTATGGACTGTCCTGTGCTAATAGATTCTGTTTTATTAGTTGGGTGTTGGGTGTCAGCAAACATCCCATTACCAAGTAGGCCTCACTGAACTTTATAACTGGCATCAGAAGGATCTTACCGAGATTTACTGCATCTTACCTCTGACTGGGGTCAGCTCACCTTTTAAGGGT
Organism: Pelobates fuscus; assembly: GCF_036172605.1. Taxonomy (NCBI): domain Eukaryota; kingdom Metazoa; phylum Chordata; class Amphibia; order Anura; family Pelobatidae; genus Pelobates; species Pelobates fuscus. The sequence goes on along the minus strand of NC_086323.1, from coordinate 18,042,250 downwards.
TAAATCCTCCATCAATCTTTGCAGAATTGTGTATATAATATAGAAAATCTATTTATTTCTCTTAGTAACTTTATGTTGGGGGAAAATAATGATACAGTCCTGCTGTTGTGTCCTGTATCCCTTGGTTGTGAGATGTGTTATAAAGCATTTATTTCAGTGTTTTGAAAAATTTATTTCTGGGTCTATTAACCTCTGCAGTGCTGGGGATAAGTGCAGACTGCATTGAATGGCTTGTTTGCACCCCATGTCTGCATGCAGTTGGTGTATATGCAGAACAGACTGCAATCGGACAATATATTTAATCTTAAAAGAATGCATGTGTGATTTAATGATGGGAAATTGTTTATTATGACCATGCAGGGTGTAAATGAATAATGCATTTAATTGGTTTAGTTATTTTTTTTTAAGCCTGCAAAATGCTAAGAAAATTACCTGAAGTAAGGGGTGACAGCTTTAGATAGGGAGCTAGCAGCTCTGCATATGAAGAGGTGGTTGTGTTTAGAGAGAGACAGTCTGACATCTCCGAGTAAATAATGCTAAACATGACTGCTGTTTATCTCACTATGCACAGCTTGGGTGCTTTTAACCAACACACAGCCACAATATGCATACATGTTTACATATTCACCATGCTCCCTTTTCATGCGAGCTATTCAAATGTGTGTGTGTGTGTGTCACATATAGCAATAACTGTATTTTTATATGGGCTTTCCAAAATGGCTTTATATTATTTTCTATTATTTGTAGTGGGTTGTAAGCTCAGGTTAATGTTCATAGGGGGTATGATATATCCTTAAAAAAAAAAAGTGTACACCAGATTTATTGAATGCTCTGCAGTTAGAAGCTAGAACATTGTATGTGTATGTATGTGTATGTGTATGTGTGTATATATATATGTATCACCCCAAAGGAGGAGGGAGAGACTCTATGCTGTTTTTTTTTTTTTTTTTTTTTTTAAATGAGGGGAAAAGTAAATATTGAAGTAAACGCAACCCGTTAAAGGACCACTCTAGGCACCCAGACCACTTCAGCTTACTGAAGTGGTCTGGGTGCCTGGTCCCTCTCGGATTAACCCTTTTGTTTTATAAACATAGCAGTTTCAGAGAAACTGCTATGTTTATAATAGGGTTAATCCAGCCTCCAAATCCTCTAGTGGCTGTCTTATTGACAGCCGCTAGAGGCGCTTGCGTGATTCTCACTGTGAAAATCACAGTGAGAGCACGCAAGTGTCCATAGGAAAGCATTGTAAATGCTTTCCTATGAGACCGGCTGAACGCGCGAGCAGCTCTTGCCGCGCATGCGCATTCAGCCGAAAGGGAGGATCGGAGGTCGAGAGCTCCCCGCCCGGTGCTGGAATAAAGGTAAGTTTTAACCCTTCACTCTCCCCAGAGCCCAGCGGGAGGGGGTCCCTGAGGGTGGGGGCACCCTCAGGGCACTATAGTGCCAGGAAAACAAGTATGTATGTTTTCCTGGCACTATAGTGGTCCTTTAATACATTGTATAGGACAAAGATGAGTGGGGTTTTTGTTCCTGTTCACATTTTTCTTTTTATTTGCACTCATGGAGGCACAGGGTGTTTAGCACCATTTTGTTTTTTTGTTTAGACATTTTGTTGGGGGGGACGTCGAGGGGGTGCATGGCTTGTTCTGATGGTAACTAGGGACAGCTTTAGAACACCCATGAAAGTGTTTTTTTTAGGAGCACTAGGGATATCAATTAAACTGTTAATAGCTCCCGACTGATTCCTCTTCTGCAACTGTCACTAGTCTAATACTATCCTTACCTTTTTGTGTCATTTTACCCCACTCCCTCTAGCATGTAAGCTCATTGAGCAGGGCCCTCAACCCCTCTGTTCCTGTGTGTCCAACTTGTCTGGTTACAAATACATGTCTGTTAGTCCACCCATTGTAAAGCGCTGCGGAATTTGATGGCGCAATATAAATTACATAATAATAATATTATTATTATTATTATTATTATTATTAAGGAATGCAAACTGGCTGACCACTGATCAGTTTAACTCAATTTCAGTTCCTGCTCCTTTTTCTGTCTTTAGCTGTCCTGTAAGCTGTTTCTGGCTTTTATCTCTAGCCCCAGTACAGCTATGTTGGATGTGTAGGAGCTGAGCCTGCCAATTACTTTCTACCCTCCAGACTTACTGGTATCAGTTCATTTCACCATTTAGGCAATACTCCTATCTGAACTTCTTAGCTAGCCTATGAGACTATGTATAGTCCTCATTGAGTAATAGTATTGCTCTTTGGTTGATCCACCCAAGACTAGGGATAATAACTGATACTTGGTGTTGACTCAATATCTGTCTCCAGAGGTATTCATTTTATTGTGCACATTAATAAAGTAGCTGTTCGGTAGATACGATTGGAGACACTCTAGTGAGTGGTAGGGCCTTTCACTCCCCACTCGTCTTTGTCCTATACAATTAACAGGTTGCATTTACTTCATTATTTACTTTTCCCCTCAATTTTTTTAAAAACCAGCATAGAGTCTCTCCCTACTCCTTTGGGGGTGATTTTACATTTAGTGCTCTTGGGTCCAAGCCCTTTTTGGTGGATCTGGTACCACCATACTGACCACTGTGTGCTTTTCTCAACTTTGATTGGGTTCACACAGTAATCTCCATTTTTTAGTTGCATATATATATATTATATATATACATACACATACATACATATACACACACATTGTAGATCTCGAAAGCTGGTCTTTGAAATATTATATTAGTCCAATAAAAAAAGGCATCATTGCATACTGCAATACTCTAGTATTTTGGCATATATATGTGTGTGTGTGTGTTTGTGTCAGGTGTTTATCGCATGTTTCCTTCTGTCTTTGATGTTTCCATTTTTTATATTTTGTTAAATAATACGTTGTATGTGAATTTTGGTGATGTCTTTGTAAACTGGCACTTTACAATAAATGTTGCCCTGTATTTTCTGAGAAATATATATGCATACGAGCGTATAATTTTAAAAAAATTCCCACACTTTTTTCCCCAGGACTTGACCCCTGCCAATGACTATAGATAGATGTAAGAGTAACCCCTTCGATATCAAGCTTCTTCATTGAAAAAAAGCATAAAGATTAATTACAATGTACAATGTATGTGCCCCAAAACCACTACATTAAGCTGTACTAGTTCTGGTGACCATTGTGTTCCTTAAATTCTGTTAAGCAGAATAAAATATTTCAAATTAAACTTTGACCTACAGCAGGCATAGGGGTTATCTGACTTCAGGCCGTTCATATATTGCATTTCTTCTTTCCTAATATTGGAAGCTGGTTTCCCAGTTCTGTTCACAGTGACACTTTTCCCTTTAATAACAGACAGATTACAAAATGTAATACAATTCCAAGACAACATAAAACCTCATATCAAGTGGTAATTATTATGTTTATTACAGTGTCATCTGATGAAAATAGTGGATAAAGGGACACTCCAGGCACCCAGACCACTTCTGCTCATTGGAGTGGTCTGGGTGCCAACTCCCACTACCCTTAACCCTGCAAGTGTAATTATTGCAGTTGTTTTTATAAACTGCAATAATTACCTTGCAGGGTTAAGTCCTCCCCTAGTGGCCGTCTACTAGACAGCCACTAGAGGTCACTTCCTGCATCATAGCACAGATTATCTGTGCTAGAGCGTCGCTGGACGTCCTCACGCTGTGTGAGGACCTCCAGCGTCGCTCTATTCCCCATAGGGAAGCATTGAAATTCATTTTCAATGCTCTCCTATGGGGTGCGCCAATGGGGTGCGCCATTAGGTCTCCTCGGCCAGTGGGCGGGATCAGTCTCGCCCACCGGCCGACGGAGGAAGAAGGTGGAGCGGCGGGGGAGGAGCAGGCAGCGACGTGGGACATGTCGCTGCCTGAGGTAAGTGACTGAAGGGGTTTTCACCCCTTCAGCAACTGGGGATTGGGGGGTGGGAGGGAGAGGGACCCTCCAGTGCCAGGAAAACAGATTGTTTTCCTGGCACTGGAGTTTCCCTTTACCTGTGTGGAAAAACACTTCAAGTGGTATTACTTGGCACTAGCAGCTGTGATTGACAAACAGGCAATATAATTGAGGGAGATAAAGTAAAAATTACTCAGTTAAGAGCAGACGTTCCAGGCAATTATACCAAATCAATACACAACATGGGCAAGCTATATTAATTAGAAGCTTTTTACAATGTTAATTGGTTGAAAAATATTCTGCATGAGAAATAAGACACTAATAACATACAAGTTAAGGAACAGCGTGCGCACACACACAAATAAATAACCTGTTAGACTGAAAGGGACACTACAGTACCGAAAAAAATGAAAAAAAAAAAAATAACTGTTTAGTAGATATACTTTAAATAAAAACTTGCGTGCATTTAATTGTGCCTATTTTTCCTTAGCAGTATATCTAAAAACAGCTTGCAAAAACTGCAGATCTCATCTACTGCCTTTGCAAGCCCTCCTCTTCTAACCACACCTAGACTTTCTCTGGCTGTCCAATCACAGACTCCCCAATGCATCTCAATGAGAAGCATTTGCAAGGCAGGTGCTCTGAGCAATTGCTGCCTCTTGTGTTGTCGTCTTCAAAAGCCAGGTGTGTGTAACCAGTATCATTTATAACACTGTCAATTTCTACTGAAATCTGCACTTTTTGCAAAAAGGAAAAAACAGGGCATACTCTTCATATATAACGCTTTTCAGCAAGCTCAACTGCTTTACGGGTCTGGAGTGTTCCTTTAACATCACCTATCTAAGCAAACAAATATGGGGATTAAGTTACACCAAAACGTGTTAAGCCTACCACAATGTCACAGTACCCCAACATTAGACGGTCCTGCACTAATAAGCACATAAACATACCAATAACACGCAATTACCATGGCTACAACATGACAACCGTACACTGAGTGATCAGGAAACAAGTCCAATGAAAAAACAATATATGTTTTAAATTATCAAGAAAATAAATTTCTTTTAGATACCAAGTCAAAAATTTAAAAATAGATCCAGAGTGTGCACACAATGTAACTGGTCAGCAGTGACCAAAAATTGGAAGTGTTACTCTTATTAAATGCATTAAAAAAAAAAAAAAAACCTTAGATCTCTTTCAAAGCGGACATGATAAGCTTTCAAAGACATCTAGGAGGTTATTAAAACATTGAGCAGTGACCTACTGCCAGCAGGCCAAGTTTGCAAAATGCACAAACTGAGATTCAAATGCGGGGGGGGGGTATGCAAACACGCAGGTATGCAAACATCTGTGTAGTGAGTGTTCAGAAGATGTTAAAGGAGCCGCGGGCAGTCAAGTAATGACAAATCAGAATAAAACCACTGTAGCAAGCTGTGTAACTCACTGCAGGACAGGTCTGGGCTCTCTGCCACATTATCTCAAAAGCTTCACCCTAAAGAAAGAATAAAAAAAATGTATTTTTTAAAAGCACGAGATAAATAAAATGCAAGAACAAAACAATGATTCAGATTTATATATACATATTTTGCCATCTCTTGGTTCTGGTAACATTTTGGTTTATTGCCCTGTGTATACAAATGCAGACGGGCAGGCAGCTGGGTGGGTGCTTAATTACACAAATTTTTATAAATGGTAAGCCATGAAATAAAATATGGTGACTCATAACAGCTACTAAAGGGTTTAACCATAAAAAAATATATATAATTGTGTAAGTTTCAGGGGCATGCAAGCACTTTCAGAATCCAAAACTATAAAACGATTTATACATAATTATACATTTTATGGATCTCTACTAAATAAATAACTTGTATTAATGCTCTGTAAGGGTAAATGGTTAATTCAATAATCATAGTCACTACATCCCTCTGCCAGGCTCCCTGGTGACTACTTCCAGCTCCTGCAGAGCTGCAGAAGCCGATCCGTCAACATACACAAAAATAAGTCCTGTGTTTAGACTCCCACTACTCCTGGGCGGTAGCAATGACCGTTGTACACAGCAGCCCCAATACATTCAATAAAAAAAACAAGGAAAAAAAGAGTTCTGTGCACTAGTCAAAACTGGAGTTTTTTTGTTTTACTCCAATGGCCATTAGGTGTAAGCCCACCTGCTACTTCAAGGGAAACCTCTCAGGTGGGTCCTACACAAACAATTCACCTTACTTCCTTCAACTCATGTAAAGGGATTTGGAATAGTTTATTTGTTTTTTATTGTATATATTGGGGCTGATTTGTACTACGGTCATTGCTTGCGCCCAATAGTAGTGGGAGTAGTGGGAGTCTGAGCACACCACCTTTTTTTTACGTTGACGGCCCGGCTTCTGCACCTCTGCAGGAGCCGGAAGTAGCCACCAGGGAGTCTGGCAGAGGGCTGTAGTGGTTACGATGATTGGATTAACCCTTTAACTTTACTGGGCATTAATACAAGTTATTTATTTAGCAGCCATCCATAAAATGTATAAACCGTTTTATAGCTTATGTATTCCACAAGTGCTTGCGTGCCCCTGACACTTACAAAAGTATTTTTTTTTTCTGGTTAAACCCTTTAGTAGCTGTTTTTACGGATAACAATTTACTAAAATTGCTCGGACTTATTTTTACCTTGATGTGGCAGGTGGGCTTACATCCTATGGCCATTGCAGTAAAACAAAAAACCTCTATTAGTTAAATATGCATAGGGATTTGGAATAGTGCATCAGCTGACCGTTCTCAGCCAGTGACTAGTGTTCTGTGCAATGAAGGTTTCACAGAACTGACCAGTACAGCACTCTTGTTACACCTTCCGGCAGCAGAGGGGTTAATTTCCAACTGTGCAGCGCTTCAAAGAATAACGCTGCATGTACAGACTCCAGGCACCATGACCACTTCAAATCACTGAAGTGGTTACAGTGCTTTATGTAACTCTTGAATACTAACACTAGTAGTAGTTTTGTTTTTTCTTTGTTGAAGAGTGCCACCTAGTGGGTACACTAGTGTGCACATGAGTGTGTTCTATGCATGCCATTGAGTAGTTCTTGAGACATAATAAACCCCAATAATAAAGATTTAATCTCGAGAACCCCAAGGATCAGGTTGTGGGATGGATGCAAATGAACCATAAATCACTATTGATGGTTTAAATGTGTGTTTCTTTTTTCTCTTTTAAACAAAATATTGTATTTCATAGAATTACTGTTCTCTTTAAAGCATACTACTCAACATTGCAAGCGGTCAATGAGGACAATAATTCCAGGGGCATGGCTACACTAAATATTTATTAATATAGGCGACTTCCTGACCCACCGATAACTACTTATGAAAATGAAAATGTGATTCAGAAGAAGACCAAAGCATGCTACACTAATTACTAGACATATTCATTGCACATTAAAGACACAGTATGTGAGTACTGTAAGAGAAAAAAAAAATAGCCATTAATAGCCGCTAACTACCGGCTACTGTTAATAGCCACAGCTCACGGCAGCTAGTAGATTCTGAATGACCGACTGTTTTTATGTTGAAGTCTTTGTGTATTTCCAGTGAAAGTAATACTTACAGGTATGACTGCATACACCGTATCTTGTGTAGAAAAATACTGCTTCCAAATCTGTAACAATAAAGAGATTATGAAATATTTATTTCCAAATACTAAATTTGATGCAAAGTAAATGTATATTTGTTTCATTGCATCCAAAATCTAGATTGAGCCTCATTTTTTTTGTTTGGAGCATACAAATGACTAAAAAGGTGCATATTTCATCCCATTATTATTATTTATCATTATAAAACACCAACAGATTCCACAGCGCTGTACGCAAACTTTCACCAGCAAATAGGAAGTGTGGCAGTCGCTGAGGAGAATGTCAGCAAATATTTGACAAGATTTTTAAGGACATTTCAGTGGATGTACAGATGTGTTGGCTACAGTGAGCATGTCTATGCGTGATATCGTTAAAGACAATTTTACCTCTAAAAATTTATATATTTTTTTTAATTCAATCTTTATTTGCAAAATTTTCAAAAACCTATAACAATAAGCTATATATTTATATGACTTGAAATAAGGGACGGAAAGTTATAGTCCTAAATTAATTTAATGAAATGGAAGATAATTAATGCTGATAAGAAGTGATTCTTATCCACAATCATACTATTGATTAAAGACACCCTCCCAATATCATAGACATCTATCCATGCATGACCAGGTTTGAATGGATTCACTGCTAAAATATATCCTATAGAAAATGTGATTACTTGAAATGGATTGTGACGTCCAAAAGCTAAATCTTCCACAAGAGGAACCACTATGGAGATGGCCATAAGAAAGCATAAATTTGAAGAGTCTCTGTGGAAGCAGCATAAGCAGTAAGTATTGCAGTTAGCATGTTTATCTCCCATGTTAAGATTAGTGTAGAAGCCACTGATATTGGAGTACTGTGACGTAGTGGTGGACTTAACACAATATGGCCATATGGTGGAACTGAATCCCCATATCTGTTTGCTAAGATAGGTGATTTTAAGTAGCCTTGTAAAATGTAAAAACTGTATTTTTGTTTGTTTGTGTTCCCTAAATCTGTATCAATTTGGTTTAGAAAACAGATCAGCAGTCAAAACAAACCAAACACAAATAAAAAAACAGCTTTTAAAGCATTTAAATCCGTTGAATCATATATAAAACATAGGGATGCCAGCAATGTTTGTAAAATGGCAATTAGATGGGCTGAACTAAAAAGAGTGCAACGCTCAGCTTTATATGCCAGCGACTGATGCATTAACTGCAGACAGAGCGTCTTTCAGATAATAGCCAAGACTATATGTAGCTAATAATGTATCATTGCAATAGCAAATAACTTACACATGATAACGTGTACACTGATAACGTGTTTTCACCAAGGTAAATATAACATTACATTTCAACTGAATGAAGAAAAAATAGCTGCATATTTCTTGAGAAATTTAGAATTTTATTAGCAATGTATTGCCTAGCTGGTGAAATGTATGTTTTAAACTGATAAGAACGGACAGTGGTGACTGTCATTGCTGCCATGGTGAGACAAGTTTTATTTAAAGCAAACAACCGAGAACAACTTAACAATATACCAATCACAAATGTATCCTAAAAAACAAGCATCTCTGATATCAACATCTGTCAGCTGTAGGCCACTCAATGGGTTAAAATTGCTGTGGGGGTTATGTATAATAGTTCATTTTGGGGCAACATTCTAAATGTGAAGCAATCACCATGGAAACCAATGGTATATTCATTCTGAAAGCTCTTTTTACATAAGCCATGTAAAGTAGTTCACATCGGTGGAATGCAAACATAATACCGACATTGGATCCATAATAAACTCATCTCAATGAAACCACAATAATGCTCTTGTGAAATTATGACAATTTGTTTTGGTTCAGTGGTCGGAAAAGCCTACAGTGAGGTAGGAAACAAAACGTGTAATTCCAGATTTTTCTTGGTTACATTACATTATAAAAATGTCTATTTATGTAAATAATTGCCTCTCATGGGAGGAACTGTTCTGGCAATCACTTCCAACTTACCTCTGTAATATCATCTGCGCTCTTGTCTTTTATCAGCTCAACGTTTACAATGGAATTAAGTGTCTGAAACACATGAGGGAATATGATTACTTTGTCACAGTTGTAAGCGTTTGTGCAGTAAATTTACACATAGAATATTGCGTGTCATGATGGGATATCTAACAGCTGGATGTGTCACGTTTGACAGCAGTCACACACAGGTACATTTTTTCATTTTATATTTACAGAAATCCAACAGCAACTCTGCACCGCATGGCCTAGACATCATTGTGTTTATGGAACATGCTAAAACAATTGCTTGAGATTTAAAAACTAAATAAATAAAAAATCTCTGGAGTTTTAAGGTATTCTCAGAGCAGTTAGTTCGCTTCAGGTGCTCCTTACAAGTTAAGCACGGTTATAAAGATCCCTAGTGGACCTTTTTACTTCTTCCGTGACTATCACTTTTTGACTGAATAAATAGTAGCATTACATGTATTATGAGCATGGGATGCATAGTTAGCTTATGAACATAACACATAGACTGCTTTGCAGACAAACTTACAGTGGCATTGTCACGCCAAACTTACCTTTTCCCCAATTGCTTCCTCTTTCAGAATCTGTTCTTCCTTTATTTATTTCTGATCTAGTTTTCTTTAAAACAGAAGACAAAGTAGGTACTACTTTGTCTTATGTATTTTCCGTACGTTTAACTTTCTTTGATCAAATGAGGAGCTTAGCTCAGCTCTATATCCTGTGTCAAAGAAAGTTTTCCCATCATTCTCACCCTCCTTCATTCACCGTGACTTAACATCTTGTCATTTAGACTAGGGCAACGGAAAAATGATTGAATTTCGTCTGAACCGAATACCCACAGTTTTTCCATTCTTGTTCAGATGAAGTTCGGTCATTATGTTCAGTTTGGAATTTAATTCGGAAGAATGAAATTCTGATCTGTGCCTCTGCTGCATCTTGCAGCTGTTGAGTAGATAGCCTCCTAAATCCCACAGTATTAGGGAGCTATCTACCAGAAAGCTGAATGACGGAAATAGGTCTTTCAGACAACTTTATGCATACCAAGCAAAAAAAAATAAAAATACTTATAATAGTAAATAATGGAAGTTTAAAGTCGCTGCTCACTGTTGTAAATAATGACCTACAAATGACTGAAATTCGACCTTCGTTCGTTCTTTGTAATTACGGTTCGTTCATTTGTCTTTCTGACGGATGAATGAATAGTCAAAATTCACGTCAAAATTTTGAAAAATAGCAAATGCCAAAGTCTGCAATTTGACATGCGCAGTAATTTCAGAGCACTTTCTAATTGTGGGCAGATGACGTGCCACGCAGGGCCTACATCTGGCAACACCAATGTTTTAGAACTTTCAGGTTTCTTATACCAAAGGAAATTACAGAACTGTTAATGTAAAGTGAACCTGTAGAGAAAAAAGAAAACTTACCTGAAATGCTCCCATACATTGAATACATTATAAATCACAAAGATACATGTATTCAATGTAAAATATAGAGATTTATTCACCTTCCCCCCATTCCATAGCCATTTAGTGGGTTCTACTCTTTGTGTAACACCCACGGCCATCCTCTGATTCACCTTTGCCCAAGCAGGGCAAACCACCTCAGTAACGTCGGCATGCTGGCTTTGTTACCAGTGTGCCCGTGTCGGAAGGGAGTTTGAATCTCCATAGAAAGCGCAGCGCATGTGCTGCCGTTCCGATGCTTGGAAAATGTTTTTCATTGTCAGTAAATGCCTCAGCATTGACTGAGAGCTGGGAGAAAAATATATATATATATATATTTTTATTTAGGTTTTTCTCTAATTCTAAAGGATTTGCTAACAAAATTGCTAGCACAATGTATAGATGAGATGTAATGAAAAAAAAAAAGAGCATAAATAAAAAATTCCTGGTTAATGCCTACTCTGTGCAACATATATTGCACACAAAGTCAGTCGTAGGCCGAGAACGTTCAGCTGTTGCTCTGGAGCCCAACAGGGACGAGGTAGGTGGGAAAACCATTGTCAGTTTGCCCTGATACCGGGGAAGTGGATCAGGGTACTCCTGGCATTATAACCGCTACAGCGGAGTAATCCTTTAAGGAATAACTAGAAAAATAAAGTGACACTACAGGCACCAAAACAACTTTAGCATAGTAAAGCAGTTATGGTTAATACATTCTAAACTACTGAACCTGAGTCCTTAAGGGTTTAAGAAAAAGTTGTTTTGATGCCGGACAACTACTGGCTGCAGCACATAACTCACCTTGTTCTTTGTGAATCCTTTGGGCGAACCTGTCCCAACCTAAAAATGAACACACAAAAATAGCCATTAGTTTGTATTTTGAACGATTGCTTCAAAAAATGAAAACAAATGTTTATTTCTTATACAAGTATAGGAGTCGACGGTGGATCAGAATTTTGTTATAGGTTTTTGAAAACTATATAAATAAAGATTGGGGGGCGGGAAATCTATATTAAGAGGTTTAATTTTCTTTCTTTAATTGATATCCCACACAGACGTGGATTAAATCACTGTAGCTAACACATTTGTACATCCACTGAAATGTCACAATTATTTGTTTCTCTGTGACCCACAGAAAGTAAAAGCTTAAAACATATCTATACAGAGACTCTAGAAGTAGTAAATAAAATAACGTCTTTTTGTAATCTATATCAATATAACAAGACAGTAAAACGTATAGCACTGCACTCATACCTCAGTGCCTTGCATGCTCCGAACTGTACATTTGCTATGTTTCTCTGTCTGCCATCCTAGCTATGTAGTTCAACATATATAGTGTCACACTGCTTGATAAAGACAGACAGTTAAAATTTTGCTGGTTTGCCAATAAAGGGAGATCATCTTTTCACAATAAGGAGTGCTGGACATAATTTTTTTACTTCTTTGATACTAATCCAGCAAGGCGGGCATGGAGTCATTGCACAATTAAGAAAAATAAACATGAGTGCCATTTTGATTTAGAGTGTCAAGGTACACAATATTAATGATCTGCATTTTAATGTTTATTTATGTTGACTTTATTTTACCTAAACCACTGGATATTGTCAGCTTACTGGCACCCACCCAGCTTGCGTGGATTACATACGCTACCACCTATTCTTCGTACATAAAGCACCATAACCACTACAGCATGTTTTATTGTTATGGTGCCAGGTATGCACTGGCACCCCCCAATCTAAGTAATCATGCCGTTTGCTAATGGTTTGATGATAAATGCAGTCCGGCAGGTGCCGGTAACCGCCTCAATGAGAGCCGGAAGATCTCTGCATTGAGCGAATGCCTGTGGTGCAGAGGAATCCGTTGACATGCTCAGCCAATGAGCTGCCCTGCACGGACCCTGCAGAGAGCTAAGGCAAGCTTTGTGCAGGAGATTATGTCTCTCTCTCTCAATGGAAGTCTATATATTACCTTATTAAAGTCTCTGGATTATGCTACTAACAAGTCTCTAGATCTTCCCACTGCCAAGTATCACACCTTCCTATTTGTTGAAGTAGTTGGCAAATTGTCTTTGTGCCATCTAGGGTAAAAATGAGTATATATGAGTAAAGTATATATATTTTTTTACATTTTACTTACTGATGGATAAGCCATCCTTCTTCTTGAGAGAAGTTGGTTACTGTATGGTTTTGGGTCTTAATATCACCCCACTGCCATGTCTATATATTACCTTATTACCAGGTGTGATATAATCTTGCTACCAACTCTCCATATTAGTGGTTAAACTATATTTTGTCTATTCTATACAGTGTATCAGTACTTCGACTAAGACAATGCATAGATATCAAAACATTGTGATTATACATAGCTTATTATCTTACTTATATGACTGCATAGATGTGTAGATAACATTTTATGTCATAATATCTTAACATGATAGATGTCCGTCGGCGCTGGTTTAGGGTCCGCACACGCTCCTCCTCCGCCGTCGTCATCCAGCGGGGGAGACCAATTGCGCATTCGCGGCCGCTGGCGGGGGAGACCTAATTGCCACGCATGCGCATTAGACCTCTCCATAGGAAAACATTGTGTGAGGACGTCCAGCGACGATATAGCACAAAAACCTGTGCTATAAAACAGGAAGCCTAGACACCCATGATAAAGGCTACCAGGATGAGCCCAAGCGTTGGGGGGTTTGTTTATTTGACTCGTGTTTCTGCCCGATTAGGCTTGTGAATTGCGGTTTATATTTATTATTGTTTATTATTTTTAGCCTATATTGTGTCACTGACTGCTGTATGAGTATTGTATACTTATTAGTGATTTAATATAGATAGAGATTTCTTATTGTTTTTTGGTGTGCATTCTTTTTTGATTTAATAAAACAGGAAGTGCCCTCTAGTGGCTGTCCAGTAGACAGCCACTAGAGGAGTTAACCCTGCAAGGAAAACTGCAATATTTACAGTTGCAGGGTTAAGGGGAGAAGTGGTCTGGGTGCCTGGAGTGTCCCTTTAAGAACTTTCCCTATAAATTTTATATTGAAAAGAGGCAGTATTTCCTTGTACCAACATGTGTAGCACACAAAAGGGGATATTTAGCAAAAAGTACTTGCAATTTTCTGCAAGTTTGTAGCGCAATTTGTTCAATCTGTCAGATTTTTTTCGTCTGTTGCTTTTTGGGAGCCCTAACGTCATTTTGGGATCTACACCTTTATTTTTTTCTTTACAGAAGTGTTTATTTTCTATAAATTACAGCTAAATTTCAAAATATAAATTTACTATAAAAAAAAAAAAAAGAAACTAGCATTTTTTTTAAGATATATTTTAGAAAAAAAAAAAAACATACCCTCACCAATCTGTGACTAGTGTGGTTTTAACCCCTTAAGGACACATGCCATGTGTGACATGTCATGATTCCCTTTTATTCCAGAAGTTTGGTCCTTAAGGGGTTAAAAAGTACTTATCTTATTAAGAGTATGTGCAGCTTCCTCCAAGGATATCCCAGAAAGTATCCTTGTACCAGCAAATACAACTAGACCTGTAGGTCCAGGACCATTTGTTGCTTTTTATTGTATGCATATTTATTTTATACTTATTATATGAAATAAAGCAGATCTTTATTTGGATGATATATTGAGTCCTGCCTTCAATATTGGTGTGATGGCTCAGCCACCCATTATTCCATGGGGAGGCACCCTAAGGCGATAATACCAGTCTTCATTCTGTGAGTGTAATTCTACCAGCGCATTTAGCTGCACTTTATACTGTATCAGACCATTATATTTTCTGCTTTTGTTGATCTATAGCTGTATCCTCTGGGTTGTTTTTTTTTTGGTTTTTAGATCACTCTTAGAACATTGTAATAAATACAATCAAAATAATGACAGAATTAAAACACTTTAATAAAAAATATCGCCATTATGTTTATAAATTAAGCAGCCTATTCCCCTTAACATATCAGTTGTTTAATATCGCATGAAGCCAACATGGTGAGGCTTTTGCACGGAACATGCAGTGGAAGTAGTTTTTGTTGCAAACACGGGTAAGTAAATAAGCGAAGGTTTGGGACTTTTTTTTTTTTTTTGGAAGAAACATCCCAAACACTATAACCATTGTAGCCTGGAATAATGCTGTGGTGCCAGGAGTTCCCAGGTGCCCTCCCAGCATAATCTGGAAAACATAATTTCATGACATCACGTGCCTGGGTTCTGTCAGGTATCCACACTGCATTCGGTCTTAATGAACAGGAGAGGATTGAGGACAATGAATGACTGAATCTGTTCATATATTGAACAAAACTGACAGCTGGCTTCTCCAGCTCTGAGAAGACCGGGTGCAACATGAAGGAACCACAGTATAGTGCCCTGATTTGCCTCCTAGACATTCTCAGTCAATCCGACGCTTTCCTATGGGAAAGCATTGGGATTGGCTCAGATCACCACTTCTGATGAGGTCAGCCAAGCAGGCAGATCAGGGGCAGAGCCAGCTGCAGCAGACTGGAATAAAGGAAAGATTTTACTATACTTAGGGAGCGCCAGATGGTGTTTTTAACACTATAGGGTCAGGAATACATTTGTGTGTTCCTGACCCTATAGCAGGGATAGGTATCCTTCGGCACTCCAGATGTTGTGGACTACACTCCCCATAAGGCTCTTACACCCATAATGTTGGCAAAGCATCATGGGAGGAGTAGTCCAAAAAATTGGGAGTGCCGAAGGTATCCTATGCCTGCCCTATAGTGTTCCTTAAAACTGTCTGGGACGCATGTATTTTCATCCACATGGTTGCTACTAATATTTATTTAGGAGGGACAGTCACATTTATGCTCTAAACAAAGCGCTACCTTATCCTCTATCGCACGGGCAAATTCGGCTTGCTTTGAGTAACCGAGAGGCTGTTTTTCTACTTCTTTCCTCTTGTCCAAGCGTGCATCAAAAGCAGCAGGGTCTGATCTATGGTTTAGAAAGGTAAAGAGTACAAAAAAATATATACAAACTGTTTAAAAACACAAAACTAGATGAAGTAAGTATTCACTGAGGTTAAAGGTGTTTTTAAGCATTGATTCAAACATTTGTCTCCTAAGGTTAAAGGGCACTATAATCACCAAAACAACTTTAGCTTAATGAAGCAGTGTTGCTGTATAAATCATGCATTTTTAGTTTCACTGCTCAATTCTCTGCCATTTAGAAATTAAAGGGACACTAAAGTTACCAGAACAAGTACAGCTTATTGCATTTGTTCTGGTGAGTAGAATCATACCCTTCAGGATTTTTGCTGTAAACACGGTCTTTAAAAAAAAAAAAAAAAAAAAATTTGCAGTGTTTACATTGCAGCCTAGTGATAACTTCATTGCCCACTCCTCAGATGGCTGCTAGAGCTGCTTTCTATCTCAGTTTAGCCTAGTGTGCATCACAACATATCAGTATATCCACCCTCTGCATGCAGACACTGAACTTTCTTCATAGAGATTAAAAGACCACTATAGTGCCAGGAAAACACTAGTTTTCCTGGCACTATAGTGCCCTGAGGGTGCCCCCACCCTCAGGGACCCCCTCCCGCCGGGCTGGATGGATGGAGAGGAAGGGATTAAACTTACCTCTTTCTCCAGCGCCGGGCGGGGAGCTCTCCTCCCCTTCTCCTCGCGCATTCAGCCAGTCTCATGGGAAAGCATTATCAATGCTTTCCAATGGACACTGGCGTCTCCTCACTGTGATTTTCACAGTGAGAAACGCGGAAGCCCTCTAGCAGCTGTCAATGAGACAGCCACTAGAGGCTGGATTAACCCATTTATAAACATAGCAGTTTCTCTGAAACACTTTGATAAATATCCCACTATGTCTTCAATCAAAGAGAGAAGCATATATAGAGACAATGTGTTTTTCACATGAATCTGGAACATTGTTTTCACGATTGCAAAACACATTCTAATGAGCTTTATGTTTGACTTGGCTAACAGCAGATTAAAAGATAACAGACCTGGATACAATGACCACTATTTACAAACGTCACATACAACAAAAGGAAAGTCCAATAATGAAAGTCAAAGCCCTCTAGACAAGCAGCCTTACAAATTACCACTGGTTTAAAAAAAATAAATAAATAAATAATATATAGTCGTATTATAATCCATCAAACCAGAGATAGAAAACCTCATCACATTCAAGACAAGGTTTTAGGCACACGCCTAACTGTACTTTGTATTAACCCCTTCAGGTAATGCTAAACACCCGGTACCGATTATCAAGTAACGTCCCGCTGGGGGGGGGGGGGAGGTACAGGCTGGGGGGGGGAGGTACAGGCTGGGGGGGAGGAGGTTCAGGCTGGGGGGGGGAGGAGGTTCAGGCTGGGGGGGGGGAGGAGGTTCAGGCTGGGGGGGGAGGAGGTTCAGGCTGGGGGGGGGAGGAGGTTCAGGCTGGGGGGGAGGAGGTTCAGGCTGGGGGGGGAGGAGGTTCAGGCTGGGGGGGGAGGAGGTTCAGGCTGGGGGGGGAGGAGGTTCAGGCTGGGGGGGAGGAGGTTCAGGCTGGGGGGGGAGGAGGTTCAGGCTGGGGGGGGAGGAGGTTCAGGCTGGGGGGGAGGAGGTTCAGGCTGGGGGGGGAGGAGGTTCAAGCTGGGGGGGGAGGAGGTTCAGGCTGGGGGGGGAGGAGGTTCAAGCTGGGAGGGGGAGGAGGTTCAGGCTGGGGGGGGAGGAGGTTCAGGCTGGGGGGGGGAGGAGGATCAGGCTGGGGGGGGAGGAGGATCAGGCTGGACAGGAGGAGGTTCAGGCTGGGGGGGAGGAGGTACAGGCTGGGGGGGAGGGAGGTACAGGCTGGGGGGGAGGGAGGTACAGGCTGGGGGGGAGGGAGGTACAGGCTGGGGGGGAGGGAGGTACAGGCTGGGGGGGAGGGAGGTACAGGCTGGGGGGGAGGGAGGTTCAGGCTGGGGGGGAGGAGGTTCAGGCTGGGGGGGAGGAGGTTCAGGCTGGGGGGGAGGAGGTTCAGGCTGGGGGGGAGGAGGTTCAGGCTGGGGGGGAGGTACAGGCTGGGGGGGAGGTACAGGCTGGGGGGGGAGGTACAGGCTGGGGGGGAGGTACAGGCTGGGGGGGTGAGGTACAGGCTGGGGGGGAGGTACAGGCTGGGGGGGGAGGTTCAGGCTGGGGGGAGGTTCAGGCTGGGGGGGAGGTTCAGGCTGGGGGGGGAGGTTCAGGCTGGGGGGGAGGAGGTTCAGGCTGGGGGGGAGGAGGTTCAGGCTGGGGGGGAGGAGGTTCAGGCTGGGGGGGAGGAGGTTCAGGCTGGGGGGGAGGAGGTTCAGGCTGGGGGGGAGGAGGTTCAGGCTGGGGGGGAGGAGGTTCAGGCTGGGGGGGGAGGAGGTTCAGGCTGGGGGGGAGGAGGTTCAGGCTGGGGGGGGAGGAGGTTCAGGCTGGGGGGGGAGGAGGTTCAGGCTGGGGGGGAGGAGGTTCAGGCTGGGGGGGAGGAGGTTCAGGCTGGGGGGGGAGGAGGTTCAGGCTGGGGGGGGAGGAGGTTCAGGCTGGGGGAGGAGGTTCAGGCTGGGGGAGGAGGTTCAGGCTGGGGGGGGAGGAGGTTCAGGCTGGGGGGGAGGTTCAGGCTGGTGGGGGGAGGAGGTTCAGGCTGGGGGGGAGGAGGTTCAGGCTGGGGGGGAGGAGGTTCAGGCTGAGGGGGGAGGTTCAGGCTGGGGGGGAGGAGGTTCAGGCTGGGGGGGGGAGGAGGTTCAGGCTGGGGGGGAGGAGGTTCAGGCTGGGGGGGAGGTACAGGCTGGGGGGGAGGTACAGGCTGGGGGGGTGAGGTTCAGGCTGGGGGGAGGAGGTTCAGGCTGGGGGGGGGAGGAGGTTCAGGCTGGGGGGAAGGAGGTTCAGGCTGGGGGGGGGAGGAGGTTCAGGCTGGGGGGGAGGTTCAGGCTGGGGGGGAGGTTCAGGCTGGGGGGGAGGTTCAGGCTGGGGGGGAGGTTCAGGCTGGGGGGGAGGTTCAGGCTGGGAGGGGGGAGGAGGTTCAGGCTGGGAGGGGGGAGGAGGTTCAGGCTGGGGGGGAGGAGGTTCAGGCTGGGGGGGAGGAGGTTCAGGCTGGGGGGGGGAGGAGGAGGTTCAGGCTGGGGGGGGGAGGAGGAGGTTCAGGCTGGGGGGGGGAAGGAGGTTCAGGCTGGGGGGGAAGGAGGTTCAGGCTGGGGGGGAAGGAGGTTCAGGCTGGGGGGAAGGAGGTTCAGGCTGGGGGGGAAGGAGGTTCAGGCTGGGGGGGAAGGAGGTTCAGGCGGGGGGAGGAGGTTCAGGCGGGGGGAGGAGGTTCAGGCGGGGGGAGGAGGTTCAGGCGGGGGGAGGAGGTTCAGGCGGGGGGGGGAGGTTCAGGCTGGGGGGAGGAGGTTCAGGTTGGGGGGGAGGAGGTTCAGGCTGGGGGGGAGGAGGTTCAGGCTGGGGGGGAGGAGGTTCAGGCTGGGGGGGGAGGAGGAGGTTCAGGCTGGGGGGGGAGGAGGAGGTTCAGGCTGGGGGGGGAGGAGGAGGTTCAGGCTGGGGGGGGAGGAGGAGGTTCAGGCTGGGGGGGGAGGAGGAGGTTCAGGCTGGGGGGGGGAGGAGGAGGTTCAGGCTGGGGGGGGGAGGAGGAGGTTCAGGCTGGGGGGGGGGAGGAGGAGGTTCAGGCTGGGGGGGGAGGAGGAGGTTCAGGCTGGGGGGGGAGGAGGAGGTTCAGGCTGGGGGGGGAGGAGGAGGTTCAGGCTGGGGGGGGAGGAGGAGGTTCAGGCTGGGGGGGGAGGAGGAGGTTCAGGCTGGGGGGGGAGGAGGAGGTTCAGGCTGGGGGGGGAGGAGGAGGTTCAGGCTGGGGGGGGAGGAGGAGGTTCAGGCTGGGGGGGAGGAGGTTCAGGCTGGGGGGGAGGAGGTTCAGGCTGGGGGGGAGAGGAGGTTCAGGCTAGGGGGTGGAGGAGGTTCAGGCTGGGGGGTGGAGGAGGTTCAGGCTGGGGGGTGGAGGAGGTTCAGGCTGGGGGGTGGAGGAGGTTCAGGCTGGGGGGTGGAGGAGGTTCAGGCTGGGGGGTGGAGGAGGTTCAGGCTGGGGGGTGGAGGAGGTTCAGGCTGGGGGTGGAGGAGGTTCAGGCTGGGGGTGGAGGAGGTTCAGGCTGGGGGGTGGAGGAGGTTCAGGCTGGGGGGGGAGGAGGGAGGTTCAGGCTGGGGGGGAGGAGGGAGGTTCAGGCTGGGGGGGGAGGAGGGAGGTTCAGGCTGGGGGGGGAGGAGGGAGGTTCAGGCTGGGGGGGGAGGAGGGAGGTTCAGGCTGGGGGGGGAGGAGGGAGGTTCAGGCTGGGGGGGAGGAGGGAGGTTCAGGCGGGGGGGAGGAGGGAGGTTCAGGCGGGGGGGAGGAGGGAGGTTCAGGCGGGGGGGAGGAGGGAGGTTCAGGCGGGGGGGAGGTTCAGGCGGGGGGGGAGGATCAGGCGGGGGGGGAGGATCAGGCGGGGGGGGAGGATCAGGCGGGGGGGAGGATCAGGCGGGGGGGAGGATCAGGCGGGGGGGGAGGATCAGGCGGGGGGGAGGTTAAGGCTGGGGGGGAGGTTAAGGCTGGGGGGGGGAGGTTAAGGCTGGGGGGGGAGGTTAAGGCTGGGGGGGGGAGGTTAAGGCTGGGGGGGGGAGGTTAAGGCTGGGGGGGAGGTTAAGGCTGGGGGGGGGAGGTTAAGGCTGGGGGGGGAGGTTAAGGCTGGGGGGGGGGAGGTTAAGGCTGGGGGGGAGGTTAAGGCTGGGGGGGAGGTTAAGGCTGGGGGGGGAGGTTAAGGCTGGGGGGGGAGGTTAAGGCTGGGGGGGGAGGTTAAGGCTGGGGGGGGAGGTTAAGGCTGGGGGGGGAGGTTAAGGCTGGGGGGGAGGTTCTCTCCCTGTCAGGCTGGCTGGGGGGGGTTCTCTCCCTGTCAGGCTGGCTGGGGGGGGGGTTCTCTCCCTGTCAGGCTGGCTGGGGGGGGGGGTTCTCTCCCTGTCAGGCTGGCTGGGGGGGGGGGTTCTCTCCCTGTCAGGCTGGCTGGGGGGGGGGGTTCTCTCCCTGTCAGGCTGGCTGGGGGGGGGGGTTCTCTCCCTGTCAGGCTGGCTGGGGGGGGGGTTCTCTCCCTGTCAGGCTGGCTGGGGGGGGGGTTCTCTCCCTGTCAGGCTGGCTGGGGGGGGTTCTCTCCCTGTCAGGCTGGCTGGGGGGGGGGTTCTCTCCCTGTCAGGCTGGCTGGGGGGGGGGGGGTTCTCTCCCTGTCAGGCTGGCTGGGGGGGGGGGGTTCTCTCCCTGTCAGGCTGGCTGGGGGGGGGGGGGGTTCTCTCCCTGTCAGGCTGGCTGGGGGGGGGTTCTCTCCCTGTCAGGCTGGCTGGGGGGGGGGTTCTCTCCCTGTCAGGCTGGCTGGGGGGGGGGGGGTTCTCTCCCTGTCAGGCTGGCTGGGGGGGGGGTTCTCTCCCTGTCAGGCTGGCTGGGGGGTTCTCTCCCTGTCAGGCTGGCTGGGGGGGTTCTCTCCCTGTCAGGCTGGCTGGGGGGGGTTCTCTCCCTGTCAGGCTGGCTGGGGGGGGGTCTCTCCCTGTCAGGCTGGCTGGGGGGGGGGGGGTCTCTCCCTGTCAGGCTGGCTGGGGGGGGGGGTCTCTCCCTGTCAGGCTGGCTGGGGGGGGGGGGTTCTCTCCCTGTCAGGCTGGCTGGGGGGGGGGGGTTCTCTCCCTGTCAGGCTGGCTGGGGGGGGTTCTCTCCCTGTCAGGCTGGCTGGGGGGGGGGGTTCTCTCCCTGTCAGGCTGGCTGGGGGGGGGGTTCTCTCCCTGTCAGGCTGGCTGGGGGGGGGGGTTTCTATCCCTGTCAGGCTGGCTGGGGGGGTTCTCTCCCTGTCAGGCTGGCTGGGGGGGGGGGGGATCTCTCCCTGTCAGGCTGGCTGGGGGGGGGGAGGATCTCTCCCTGTCAGGCTGGCTGGGGGGGAGGATCTCTCCCTGTCAGGCTGGCTGGGGGGGGAGGATCTCTCCCTGTCAGGCTGGCTGGGGGGGGGGAATCTCTCCCTGTCAGGCTGGCTGGGGGGGGGGGGAATCTCTCCCTGTCAGGCTGGCTGGGGGGGGGGGAATCTCTCCCTGTCAGGCTGGCTGGGGGGGGAGGATCCCTCCCTGTCAGGCTGGCTGGGAGGGGGGGGGGAGGTTCAGACTGGGGAGGGGGGGAGGTTCAGGCTGGGGAGGGGGGGGAGGTTCAGGCTGGGGAGGGGGGGGGGAGGTTCAGATTGGGGAGGGGGGGGGGTTCAGGCTGGGTGGGGGGGGAGGTTCAGTCTGGGGAGGGGGGGTGGAAGGCTCTCTCCATGTCAGGCTGGGGGGGGGAGTTCCTGTGACACACACCGGCGCAGTTGCTGGATCCTGTCCTGGTATTTCTTGTAATATGGATTCTCCTCCAGCTCCGGCTCTTTCCGCACAGAGAACGCCCGCAGCTGGGGAGACACGAATCCCAGGCTCAGCGGGCCCGTCCCCCGGCTCCGGACTGCCAAGAGTCCCCGGTAACCCAGTGACATCTGCATCATGGCCGCCGCCATCTTCCCATCGCCTTCCGGCCACATCCGTGACAAACCGGAAATGCATCCCCCTTTAGAGGATGCAGGAGGCTGTGCACAAAGGTTCCGGGGAAGAAAGGTTCCTAGATGCTGACACATGGGGTGTGAATGAGGACAGTAATACACTCTGCCCTGAATCATTGTATTATATGATTCTATTTAAAGCATAATGCCACGTTTAATTTAAAATTAAGCTACAGTGTAGACACCTTCTCCTGTATTTCGATATATTATACAGATAACATTCCTCCCAAGTGTCCCTATTTAGGAGAGACAGTCCCTATTTTAGGCCCAAATCCCTTTGTTCCTCTATTCTATCCTAATGTCCCTCTTTCTCCATATTGTTTGTGTGTCTGAGTGTATAACAGAGCTCCACAGCAATAATACTCCCAGTAATGTGTCTGCGTGTATAACAGAGCTCCACAGCAATTATACTCCCAGTAATGTGTCTGAGTGTATAACAGAGCTCCACAGCAATAATACTCCCAGTAATGTGTCTGCGTGTATAACAGAGGTCCACAGCAATAATACTCCTAGTAATGTGTCTGAGGGTATAACAGAGCTCCACAGCGGTAATACTCCCAGTAATGTGTCTGAGTGTATAACAGAGCTCCACAGCAATAATACTCCCAGTAATGTGTCTGAGTGAATAACAGAGCTCCACAGCAATAATGCTCCCAGTAATGTGTCTGAGTGTATAACAGAGCTCCACAGCAATAATACTCCCAGTAATGTGTCTGAGTGTATAACAGAGCTCCACAGCAATAATACTCCCAGTAAAGTGACTGAGTGTATAACGGAGCTCCACATCAATAATACTCCCAGTAATGTGTCTGAGTGTATAACAGATTTGCACAGCAATAATACTCCCAGTAATGTGTCTGAGGGTATAACAGAGTTCCACAGCGGTAATATACAATAATGCATTACAAAAACATACTTTATTGAATTAAAAAACGTTTGTTTCCCTCCGCTCACTTTTAGTGGGTCTGCCTGCAACTGCAATTGCTAAGCTAAGTAATGGAATACAATGTTTATCCTTTAAAACAATTCTATTCATTAAACAGGATGAGTGGGACAGCTCTGTGAGCTGAAAGCAGCCTTACACATATTATTATTAATAATGTTATTATTTATAAAGAGCCAACAAATTCCGTATGCTGTACAAGAGGAGGACTAACAGACAAGTAATTGCCAGACGAGTTGGACACACAGCAAGGTGTGGGGTCGGAAAGCTATTAAGAGATTAATTCATATGCATCGTCTGGTTTCTGTTTTGTGAATGTTAAAGGGTTGCTCCACCCAAAAATAAAGTATTTAAAAAGAAGTGATCTGGGTGCCTATAGTGTTCCCTTAAATTATGTGATCTGGGCCTAGTGTCCCTGTCCCGTTAACCCTGCAATGTAAAACAATGCCGTTTTTGAAAAACTGAAGTGTTTACAATGTTGGGTTGATATATTAAAATCCACTAGAGGTGCTTCTGCGGCACAGACTAAGTAAAGCCCTGTAGGAAAGCATTAAATTTAATTGCGTGCATTAGGTCCCCAATGAGGAGCATAATAATGTAAAGCGCTATGGAATCTGTTGGCGCTATATAAATGGCAATAATAATAATGATGTGGGATTATTAAAAATCTTTATTGTACTTGTATTGAATTATTGTACTAACTCCATTTTAACCTTATATTGTGACAATCCTCCATTTTGTCCTCCTAACCTGACTTATTCAATCCTCCATTTTGTCCTCATGACTTAACTTGTTCATTTTAAAACTACCTTACGTGACTGAATTTCCCAACCCAATTAGTATAGTAGACAAAGACTGTATTTCCTGCAAAGACACAGGAGTTGCTGACTACTCCCTAAACTTGTAAGATAGTATAGTTTGAAGGCCACGAGAACACAGTAGTAATGAAATGTTCTATTCATAAGAGACCTTGCACCTGGACATGAGGCCTGATATCACTGACCGTGTAAAATGACGCTCAAGACCCCCTTATCCCCACCCGTGTCCAGAACAATCCCACCTCTAGTGGGTGGGCACGGGACTAACCTCTTAATTTTTTGAACCAATAAGTAAGACACTAACCCCGACACTTAACAATTAATCCAATTGATGATGTTTATTTGCTGATATTCTAATAATCAATGATGACGCAAAATGCCTCTTAAAAGGGCCTGCGCGCCCGCTTTTACTTCACTTGCCAATAAACTTTCTCGAAGTTATTTTAACCTGAACCTTGTGTGTCAGACTTAATTACTTCAGCGTATATACGCAATTCAATTTTATTAATTTGGACAGGAACAGATAGACATTTAAACATTTTGGTTTACTTTTAAAAAGTACCATAACAACTTGGCGCCCAACGTGGGGCATCGGGCTATGTCCGGCCGGTGAGCCGTCCTAAGGAAGACAAGGGTGGACGGAGGAATCCAGGGGGAAGGAAAGGAGATTGATCACCTCCAGGTACACGGTAGAGACTTCTGCAGAGCCACCGGTATGTTCCGGCCCCTTTGATTGACCCGTCCACGTGTCTGTGACTGCTTCCCGGGAGGACATCAAAGACAGGTAATATCTTGCCCGGTGTCACGTTACTCACTTGTTTACCTGCATTTTAGTCTATCTGTTGCCTGGGTGTGTTTGAATTGTTTGCCTGTTTCCCCATTTTGAGATAAAGGGGGGTGGACCTGCAGGGGATTTGCCTGGGGTTCTCTGTTTTGCTTGTTTTCCCCTTTTTGGGATAAAGGGGGGTGGACCTGAGGGGACTTGCCTGGGTCTTCAGTTTGTCTGTCTATCTGTTTGTATTTTACCCCTTTTGGGATAAAGGGGGGTGGACCTGTGGATGCGTTCCTGGGGGTCTTCTGTTGCCTGTTTTACTCCTTTTAGGAACCACGGTGCTGTGGTTGTAGGGAAAAAGGGGGGTTGACCTGTGGATGCGTTCCTGGGGGTCTTCTTTGCCTGTTTACCTCTTTTAGGAGCCTCGTGGCTGTGGCTGTAAGGAAAAAGGGGATTGTTGGAACTGTGGATTTTGTGTAGACTCATAATTTCCTGTGATCCTTCTTGTGTCACTTTGAGAGCCTAGCTAGCTTCTTTGTGCACGTGGTAACCCGCAGCTTCAAGTGTGAAGGCTGAGGGAATTCCAGTTTTCTTTTGGTAACCACAACCCCGAGCGCTGGGGCTGGTGGAATTCCAGTTTTCTGTTTATTTGTGGTAGGGGACTTAGTCTTGTGGCAGAGGACTCTGTTTCCTGGGGGGATTCAAGTAGGCATTGCTTGTTTTCCGCATCACGTGGTAGTGAGACTTATAAAGTGGGTTTTATAGGAGCACTACGGGAGTGAGGATAGAGGTGGCCACATTCTTGTGGGCTACTGTGCAGAGGGAGGCTGACGGAACTCGGACCGGTGTCAGTTGTTTTCCGTGGCCGCTGGTAGTGAGACTTACGAAAGTCGTTCTCCGAGCGGAGACACTACGGGGTTGAGGGAGGTGACTTCGGAGTAAGCACACGAGTAAAGGAAAGGGATTATTGTTGATTTCATTTGAACTGTGATGCATGCACTGTATTTCAATTGTATTGTTGTCTTGTTTGTCTAATTAGGAGTCTCATGCACTCCTGTGTCTGTCTCTAAGGATTTTCCTTGCCTTTCATCTTTTCTACACTTCCTATATTATTATACTATCCACTCCTATTTCTCTTAAAAGAGAAGTGATTGGTCACACACTTCTCACCTCGCTCCAATCCGTGTCTACCACCCCGGGTAGGCGGATTCAGTGACTAGTCTACGTTTTGGGAAGACGCACCAGAGAAAGTCCCTCGGTTCTCAGGTGGCAGTCGAGCATTGTAGACGTTCTTGTTCAGTTTTCCTTCTCTCTCCCTATATCTAGGACGCTGGTATAGGGGGAAAGGGATTATGGGGCAGGATTTAAGCAAGCCCAGTAAGGGCTGGTTAGCATGTGATTTAGTTGAGGACAGAGAGGGCGAGGAGATGGTTAAAGGTGTTGAAAAGATTGCAAAAGTATGTAAAATTGCTGTACCAACAGGTGGAAGATTGCAACCAGAAAGTTGGCGTAGGTTACTGACAGAAAAGAAAGGCAAGCTTACAGATAATGGTTTATTAAAGACTGCTGAAGCATGGTACAGAGTAGCGAAGGCTATTCAGCTAGAAGGTTGGGTTGAGGAAGAAATAAATCACAAAGGTGTGAAATTGTTTGTGTATCATAATAATTGTGTTACTGGGGTTTACCCTCAGCCAGCGCCCCAAAATGGCGCCCAGGGAATGTCTATCCCCAAGGTTCAATCAGCAATAGGTGATAGCCAGCTGACTATGTTCCCCACTCCCAATCCTCCTAACGCCCATCCCATCACCTCCCCTGTCTGCCCGGTCCTGAATTCTGATGGATCTTTCTTTTCCCCTTCCCCGTCTCTAACATTCCCATCATCCTCATCCATCCCTACGCTACCTGCTGTACCTCCTCCTAACATCTCATCTGCCATTCCTTCCCTACATTCTCTCTCCGTTAATGATCCCCTCCCCTCTTCATCCGCCCAGCTAACCACCTCCTCCACCCTTGCCCCGGCTCCTCCCTCTACACCCACCTCTACCAATCCCTCTCCGTCCCCTCCCATCTCCACCCCAGTCCAATACCCCACCTCCTTCCCCTCCCCAGCCTGGCCCTACCCCTTCCCATATCCCATGGCCCTGCCCTATCCCGGGTATCCACTACCCCTTCCCCAAGCCACTCCCCAGGTTCCGGTCATGCCCAGTCCGACACAGTCTGCCCCGGATGTGCCCACATCCAACATGGCCGCCACTTCTTCCCTTAATCCTAATGCAGTACCTTTTCCGGCCACCAATATGGCGGCCCCCAGTACAGCTCTGATGCCGGTAATTCCCGGTGACTACCTATCCCCAGGTTATGACTCGCTAGCCACCCCTGCATCTGGGACCCCCGCTCATCCTCCGGTCCTGTCACCTCACCCGGGCCCTGCACGCAAGAGAGCCCAGATCATAGAATTAGATGAGGAAGAGGAGGATAGGCTATCCCAGGACTCATTGGAGGCTGCAGGAGCCGCTGCAGGAGCCTCAGCTCATCGTTCTATCGATGATCCCTTTGGACACAAGGGTCGGGGAGAAGGGACCCCTCCTAAGTATGTTGCTTTTAACCCACTCAAGCTAGTGCATTAATGAAATCGCTCCCTGACCCAGAAAAACAGCCTATGCCTTTTTACCGAGGGATAGTTCAAATTCAAAAGACTTATTCCGCCGCATGGCGTGATTTACTGAGCATTTGTGCTATTAAAGCAGGGGATGCATATTGGCCGAGCATGGCCCGTCACCTCAGTACAGATCTGCTTTCCAGTGATGTTGATTACCCCTCCGGGGTAACCTTTTGCACCCAATTAAGAGAATGGGCTAAGGACAAACTTGCAGATCAGGCTGCTGGCCTTACTGATGTTATTCAAGATAAAGGAGAATCAGTGGAAAGGTTTCATGCAAGACTGTATCAAATGTTTACAGATTTGGGATTTGATCTTACTGACAAAATTCATTCACAAATGCTGTCAGGTGCGTTTGTCCAAGGTGTTAAAGACTCTATACGCAAGGGAATCATTGCTGCACGCCCTGAATATAAGGTTGTTCCCCTGGATACCCTGCTTTTAGTTGCTAGAGGTTTGGAATCTGTTCAGACCCCAAGAAGACCCACTTCAGCTCCTCTCATGGTATCCCGCTCCACTCCAGTCCCAAGAGGTACCAGACCGGAGGAGGGGGGACATTGCTTTAATTGTGGAGCAAAAGGGCACTTTAGAAGTGACTGTCCAGAACCAAAAAAGGAGCAAAGGGAACCCAGAAAGCCACCCAAGCCTGCCCGGGCTCCCAAAGCCACCAAACAGGTTCCAATAGTTGAGGAACCCGATGACTAGGAGATTGGCAAGCCTGTGTCCGTAACCCCTGTCATGGCAGTGTCTACAGGGGATAAGGGGGGGCCACTTGCCACAGTGACTTTACCCATTGAAGGCCACCCTACCACATTTCTAGTTGACACAGGTGCAGCCCGTAGTGTTCTGCGAGAACAAGACCTGCCAGACCCATCCTTCCTGTCCAATATTGATGTCTCTTGTGTTGGAGTGGATGGCCAGCCAAGACATAGCCCTTTAACAACTCCACTACGAGTTGGCTCTAGCCTGCTTGCTCGCTTTGTGGTATCCTCCACATGCCCAATTAACCTGTTAGGTGCTGATGTACTCTCACGCCTGCAAGCATCCATCACCTTCACCCCAGACGGGCAGGTAGAAATGTTTACACCTCTATCTGTATCAGACACCTCAGCCCTGTGCTCCTTGCCTCTGATGCTGCATTTAGAAAAGCCCCGTGAGGAAGCAGCAGAATTAAGGTCCAATTTCCCAGAGGAATTAAAAACACAGGTGCCCGCCAAGTTATGGTCCTCAGGCCTAGAGGACATAGGTCACCTAAATGTTCCCCCTGTGGTGGTAAAGCTTATTCCAGGAGCTAAGTTACCAAGAAAGCCACAATATCCATTAAAACCAGCACAGTCTGCTGCCATTTCTATCCACATCAAGGCACTCTTAGAGAAGGGTGCCCTGGTAAAATGTAAATCTGAATGCAACACCCCATTATTTCCTGTAAAAAAGAAAACTCCAAAAGGTGAGCCAGAGAAGTACAGGATGGTCCAGGATCTCCGTGCTGTTAATGAAGCTACCGTCCTGGACACCCCTCTTGTACCAAATCCTCATACTCTGCTCTCTGGGGTCCCACCATCTGCAAAATTTTTCACAGTCATTGACCTGGCCAATGCCTTTTTCAGTGTCCCACTGGACCCATCCTGTCAATACCTGTTTGCTTTCACTCATGAGATGCAACAGTATACCTGGACTGTCATGCCCCAAGGGGCACAAAATTCTCCAAGTCAATTTGCAAAGGCCATGAGTACCATCCTTGACCCATGGCAAACTGAGCACCCAGAAGTTGTCTTGCTCCAGTATGTGGATGATCTACTGCTCTGTGGAGACGATATTCCCACTACTGAAAGGTGTTCAATTAGTCTTCTTTCCTATTTGGCAGAACAAGGATGCAAAGCTTCACTCATCAAGCTGCAATTCTGCCAATCTTCAGTGATTTTCCTTGGACATTGCCTATCCCAAGGCACCAGACACCTTACTCGGGACCGGGTAAGAGCTGTACTAGACATTCCACCTCCAAGTGTGATGTAATTCCAGTAAAATACAAGTTTAGCAGGCTAAGATTGCCACAAGGCATATGTATGTATATGTGTTTGTAGTATCAGTTAGTTAATTACACGTAGCTAAGATACTGTTATCACTGTACTGACCAGGTGCAGGAATGTAAGAACTGGAATTACGCGTCCCTCTCCTTTGTATCAGATGAGCCACGTGGTTAGACCGGATGGATGAGTTTAGACTCTATTTATTAAATAGGTTAAGGGTATGTGTGGGTGTAGTTAATTGTGGGAGGAGCTACAGTGCTATATAAGGAATGTACTCTATGTATTCAGTACTCAGACTTTGCTGTATTTTGGTGACGCTAGTCCCTCTGAGTCCCGATCGGTGATCCAATAAAGAATCTCTTCCTTCCTGAAGAAACCTGTGTCCATCTCTCTGTGCTTGGCTTCCGTCAGTTTCTCCGGTATCATTTGGTGCGTTGGCCGGGAAGCTCATCGTTCAACGGTAGCTGAGAGGCAGAGGCGTGAGACGGTCTATCTTTGCCCACGTTCTCTACGGCTGCACCCCTGAACTTCTGCGTGGACCTCCCTTCGTCTCGGCGCCACTGGTCTGTTGTCCAGGAGATCATCGGCCTCTACGTGAGAAGTGCTGGGGTGTCCCCGTCGATGAGTGTGAACTCAGGTTCAGGAACGAGGAGGTAAGACAACTGCTGTTTTAGACGGCAGGACCCACTAGGGGTATACCGATTGTGCGGTAGGCCCAAAGGGGTTTTGAATCTGTGTATCTGCCCCCTCTGTCGGAGGGAAGGAGCGAAGGCGCACCGCTCGATCGAACGCTCTTTAGTCAGACCGTTTGATTTGGTTAGTCAGGCGGGGTCCTGGTGTAAATAGCCCTAGCCGGACACCGGTGTCTTGTCTAGACTAGCGTTCTAGGGTGTATATTACGTTCGCTAGGTCGGAGGGACCGGGAGACTAAGCGGCGCCTGTGTAAATTCGGTTCGCTAGTTCTCATCCTATCTGGGCTAAGTGGGAAGGCGTGTAAATTTGGAACCCACTAGACTTTTGATAGTGCGACTAAGAGGCGCCTGTGTAAATTCGGTTCTCTAGCTCGCTATATATGTGGTGATTGGGCAGTGTGGCTAACCAAAACGGGTGTATATAGTTTTAGGTAGTCCATTCAAGGTACTGGCCAATAGTTTAGTTGGGAATTGTAAATGTGTTAACGATTGTTTTAGTAAAGTGTATATCTTGTTAGATAGCGCGAGCTCAGCCGTCTAGCGAGAGTGTTAATAGTGTGTTGCTGTATTATAGTGCACGGTACCATAACCCTGTATATTTACTGACATTATATAATAAGTACTAATCATTGTCGTCCATTGCATGTTTAACACCATAACCACTAATAATTGTATTGTGACCTTAACTTGTGCTTTGACCTATGCTAACCGTACTGTAACCGCTATTTGTAAAAGACGATGTTACTGGGGTGTGTTATAGACGGGTAATTCGTATATAGAGAATTATAGCGTGGGTGACTGTATAGTTACGCCAAAGGGCATAATATTGATTATATAGTGACTGGTGTAACAGCTGTGTGTGTACGGGAATTCCCTGAGTGTTTATTGTTATTGTGTACGTTTCACTTGGTAACCGTACCACGTGGTGCTGTTGCCAGAGGAAACGGGTGTGACTGTTGAATAGTACGCGTGTATAGTATTCGTTGTCGACGACGTTCCATTGTTAAGTATGGGTGCGTCGCAGTCAACGATTCCGGATCCCTTAGGATGTATGGTTAAGAATTTTAAAAAGGGATTCAAAGTTTGTGATTTTGGGGTAAAGATGTCTCCTGTACGTTTGGTCACTTTGTGTACTAGGGAGTGGCCTACTTTGGTTGCGGCATGGCCGCCACGTGGCAGTTTGGATCCAACTCTGGTACAGCGCTTACACGTGGCTGTATCGGGTAGGCCTGAACTTTACGGCCAGTTTCCTTATATTGACTGTTGGAGACAGGCCGTAAATGACTCGCCAAAATGGCTCCAGACATGCCACGAGGAGCAGTGTCGCCTCATGGTAGCTAGGACTTGCTCGTCCACTAGGACTGGTGTTAGGCCCATTTTGGACACGCCCCCTGAGTCCGAGATCCCTTTGCCGCCCCCTTACTTTCCGTTAAGAAGAAGTGACGCAAACGCAGGAAGTCCTGCACCCCTCCCCTCATTACCCTCATCCACTTCCGCTTCCTCCTCCAGTACAGGATCCACCCCCCCTCGTACTAAATCTCCCCTTCCGGAACCAGAATCCACCCCCATTAGAAACGAATATCCTGATTTGGCGCCACTTCAGACTTCCGGTCAAGCTTCATCTAGCTCGGCTCGAAGTGTTTTATTTACGACCTTTTCCCAAAACCGACCTCCCACATCCCCATACCCTATCTCTCCCCGACCGGAACCCATGACTGACGCCTCTCTACGTAGCCCCATCCAAACCCGACAGTTGACTGGTGCCCAACAATTAAAGCACTATCAGATGCCTCTTCGTCTGAATCCCGGGTCAGCTTATATCGATGCCGCAGGTCAAATGGCACACGCTGACCCAGTCTTCGTATATGTCCCATTTACCACAACCGATCTTTTAAACTGGAAGACCCATAATTCCTCGTATACTGAGAAACCACAAGCTATGACTGATCTGTTCACCTCAATAGTACAGACGCATAATCCGACATGGGCTGATTGCCAGCAGTTACTAATGACTTTATTTAACAATGAGGAAAGGACAAGAATAAATCAAGCAGCCATTAAAGCATTAGAGGATAGAGCCCGTGCTTTGAACCAAGCCAATCCAGCAGCATGGGCCGCGACACACTATCCCAACACCGATCCCGATTGGAACGTAAATGGTGCTGATATGGTTCAACTCAGGGCCTATAGAGACGCTATAATTGCTGGCATGAAAGCCGGAGGAAAGAAAGCCATTAACATGTCGAAGACAGTTGAGGTGATCCAGAAAAGCGATGAAGCGCCCAGTGTCTTTTATGACCGATTATTGGAGGCATACCGCTTGTATACCCCCTTTAATCCGGAAGACGCAGACAATTCCCGAATGGTTAACTCCGCCTTTGTCAGCCAAGCATACGGAGATATTAAGCGCAAGCTACAAAAGTTAGAAGGGTTTGCAGGTATGTCCATCACCCAACTAATGGAGGTAGCAAATAAGGTCTATATGAACAGGGATACAGAAAGTAAGAAAGAGGAAGAGCGCAAGATGCGTAAAAAGGCTGATATGCTAGCGGTAGCGATCGCAGGCGTAGATAAACGGGGCCCAGATAGAGGCAATAATAGATGGAGTAGGGAGCCTTTGAGTAGGGATCAATGCGCGTATTGCAAGGAAGAAGGGCATTGGAGGAACGAATGTCCGCAAAGAGAGCAGTACGAGAGAGACCAACCCAGGGCAGGCTACGGAAACTTTAGAGGTAGAGCGAGAGGTAGAGGAGGCCCCGGAGGGAGTAATGGTTATAGAGGGAGTAATGGGAACAGAGGAAGTGTTAGGGAAGACAGGTATATTCCAGCAGCGCAAAGGTCCCGCGATAGAGAAGGTAGGGACTTTGTAGGATTGGCTGACACTGTCATGGAGGACTATTGATACCGACCGGGCTCCATCCCCCTTGGTCGAGCGGAGCCTATGGTCGATGTATCAATAGGGGGGAAAAGGAGTGCGTTCATGATCGACACTGGTGCTGAACATTCAGTGGTGACTAATCTAGTTGCTCCTCCATCTGGAAGGACTATTACTGTGATAGGAGCAACTGGAAGAAGTGCTGAAAAACCGGTTCTTAAAAGTCGACTCTGTACATTGGGAGGCCACGTAGTAAAACACCAATTCCTTTATATGCCTGAATGTCCAGTCCAATTGCTGGGACGTGATATGCTATCAAAATTACAAGCGCAGATTACGTTCCTACCAAATGGAACAACATCCTTAAAGTTTAATGGACCTTCAGGTATTATGACTTTATCCGTACCAAAGGAAGAAGAGTGGCGACTTTATACAGTGTTGACTAGCCAAAACCCTAGGAGTGATGAGACATTGTTTAACATACCAGGAGTTTGGGCAGAGAACAACCCACCAGGACTGGCCCGCAATATTCCACCAATAAAAATTGAACTGAAACATGGGGTTTATCCAGTGAGCCTAAGACAATATCACATTCCGCAGAAGGCTAAGAAGAACATCCAATCCTATCTGGATAAGTTCATACGGTATGGTATCCTAAAATTCTGTACTTCCCCCTGGAACACCCCATTGCTGCCTGTTCAAAAGCCCGGTACAGATGAGTATCGACCTGTACAGGACTTAAGAGCAGTCAATGATGCGGTTGTTAGCATACATCCAGTTGTACCCAATCCATATAACCTGCTTGCTTTAATTCCGGGCGGGGCTACTTACTTCACAGTCTTAGATCTCAAAGATGCCTTCTTTTGCCTCCAAATTGCCGCAGAAAGCCAATGTATTTTCGCTTTCCAATGGGAGAACGCTGTAACGGGCTCAAAACGCCAAATGACTTGGACAAGACTGCCCCAAGGGTTTAAAAATTCACCTACCCTATTTGGTTCAGCTCTAAGTCAAGATCTACTGGATTTCGAGTCTATCCCAGGAGAATGTGTATTGTTACAATATGTAGATGACTTGTTGATAGCAGCAGTTACAAAAGAAAAATGTCAGCAAGCAACGCACGATCTACTACATATTCTCTGGAAGGCAGGATACAAGGTGTCCAGGAAGAAGGCTCAGTTGTGTTTGCCAACTGTCAAGTATCTGGGATTCCATATCTCTGAAGGTCAAAGGATTATGGGGCCAGAGAGAAAAGAAGCTGTCTGCCAAATACCAATACCCAAGAATAGAAGACAAGTGCGAGAATTCTTGGGGGCAGCAGGCTTCTGTAGGATATGGATTCCCAGCTATGCGATACTGGCAAAACCTCTGTACGCAGCCATCAAAGGTACAGAGCACGACCCCTTCTTATGGACCCAAGAACAGCAAACGGCATTTGAAGATGTGAAGAAGGCTTTGATGAGTGCCCCAGCATTAGGTCTACCTGATCACACACGACCATTCTACTTATATGTACACGAGCAAAGAAGAATGGCTGTGGGAGTATTGACACAGTACTTGGGATCATGGCAAAGACCTGTTGCCTACATGTCTAAGCAACTGGATGCAGTGGCCAGCGGACTTCCACCTTGTCTAAGAGCCGTAGCTGCAGCCGCCCTGCTAGTAGCTGAAGCCGATAAACTCACTCTGGGTCAAGAACTTTATGTACGAGTCCCACATGCAGTACAGACGTTGTTGGATTACAAAGGAAATCATTGGTTTAGTAACAGCCGTATGACCAAGTATCAAGCAATGTTGTGTGAAAACCCAAGAGTGCATTTAGAGACTGTAAACACCTTAAATCCAGCTACCCTTTTGCCGCAACCTACTGAAAGTCAACATGATTGTTTGGAAGTAATGGATGAAGTATTTTCAAGTAGACCAGATCTTCGTGATTTTCCCATCCAGAACCCCGATGTTCAATATTACACCGACGGCAGTAGTTATGTGAAAGAAGGGATCCGCTATGCAGGATATGCAGTGACAACAATAGACAAGGTGATAGAAGCTCGGCCACTGGCGAAAGGAACATCAGCACAAAAGGCAGAATTAATAGCACTAACACGAGCGTTACAATTGGCTGAAGGTTTAAGAGTAAATATCTATACGGACTCTAAGTATGCGTTTTTAACCACTCATGCCCACGGAGCTTTGTATAAAGAAAGAGGACTACTGAATTCAGAAGGCAAAGAAATCAAGTACGCAGCTGAAATCCTACAACTATTGGAAGCAGTGTGGGAGCCGAAAGAAGTCGGTATCATACATTGTCGAGCGCATCTGAGAGGAGATGGTGATGTAACCAAGGGAAATCGGATGGCAGATAGTGCAGCTAAGCGTGCTGCTGAATCAGGAAGACAGGAGTATGTGGGGCATATAGCTGCTCTTATACCAACTCCACTGTCCCAATGGACTCCAGTTTATACAGCTCAAGAAGAGGAGTGGTTAAAGACTGAACCGGGAAAGTATTTGGAGAACAAGTGGTATCAGCTAGAAGATGGAAGAATAGTCATACCAGCATCACTAGCGGTAGAAATTGTCCAAAATTATCACAACGGGACACATTCTGGGAGAGACAGTACTGAAGAATCTCTCAGGAAACATTTCTACATACCAAGATTGTCCAACTTGACTCAGGCCATTGTACGCAGATGTGTAACGTGTGCTAAGAATAATGCAAGACAAGGACCAGTAAAGCCACCAGGAGTCCAGTTTATGGGGGGACTCCCCATGTCCGATCTACAAATAGACTTTACAGTAATGCCTAAATCGGGTGGACATCGTTACCTGTTGGTAATTGTGTGCACCTATTCAGGCTGGGTAGAAGCATGTCCTACTCGTACAGAGAAAGCAGGAGAAGTTGTAAGATTCCTGCTACGAGAAATAATACCCCGATATGGACTACCCTGTTCTATAGGATCGGACAATGGTCCAGCTTTTGTTCATCAGTGCCTACAACAACTGACTCATATGCTTGGTATAAAGTGGAGGCTTCATACTGCATATAGACCCCAGAGTTCTGGTAAGGTAGAGAGAATGAATAGAACTATAAAGAACCAGTTGGCTAAAATGTGTCAGGAAACCCAACTTAAGTGGAACGTTCTCTTACCCATAGCTTTATTGCGAATCCGCAGTACCCCTACCAGAAGGATGGGCCTCTCTCCTTTTGAAATCATGTATGGGCGACCACCTCCCGTACTTGGTAACTTAAGGGGGGACTTGAGTCAGTTGGGAGAAGGAATTACCCGGCAGCAGGTTGTAGAGTTGGGTAAGACTATGGAGGAGGTACAGAAATGGGTACAAGATAGATTACCTGTGAATATTTATCCCCCTGTTCATAGTTATCATCCAGGAGACCAAGTGTGGATTAAAGAGTGGAATAATGTACCGTTAGGGCCCAAGTGGAGAGGTCCTTATGTTGTTCTTTTGTCTACCCCTACAGCGATAAAAGTAGCCGAAGTAACTCCGTGGATACATCACTCCAGGGTTAAACCAGCAGCAGTCGATTCTTGGCAAATTACAGCAGATCCAGAGAATCCCTGCAAGATCCGGTTGAAACGCACTACTCAGTCGGAGTAACGAGGAATTATTGTGGATTACAAATTTTATTGTTACAGGTGTGAGTGAGAAGGCCATAATAAAGCCTGTCCGCTTACCAACACATAGTGTATAAGCCAGGAAAGTCTCGAAGGGACACCTGTGAAGACGAGCAGAACTCCATTCCCTGCAGCCCTCACATCCTGGAAGCTGAGGTTCCATCGCACGGACGAAGACTGAGGATGACGGCGAAAGATGTGCTTTTGATTGTGTTTATTTATATGTGTTTTTATATTCAGGAAGGTAGAGGTACCGACACTCCTAGCTGTGAGGTATGCATTAAGACTATGAGAACAGGTAACCATATTTCCCAAACCCTAATTTGGCATTCACAATACGAATGTAAAGGAGAGGTATCAAGATGTAGATACCTAAATATAGACTATAGTGTGTGCCATTTAGGAGTAGGAGAACCTAAGTGCTTCAGTCCAGAGTATCAACCTCGTACAATTTGGTTGACTCTCAGGAATGGAGATCCTCAGGGGACCCTAATTAATAAGACGGTGTTAGAATCCGTACATTCTTCGGGTGTTCTGCTATTTGATGCATGTAAGGCGATATCAAGTGGTAGAAAACCGTGGAATGTATGTGGGGATCTTAGATGGGAGAGGACGTATGGGTCTAATGATAAATATATTTGTCCCAGTAGTAAAAATAAATATGTGAGTCCTAGATGCCCAAATAAAGACTATAACTTTTGTCCATATTGGTCTTGTGTGGGGTGGGCGACTTGGGGACAGACAGTAGATAAAGACATGATAGTGACTAAGTTGCCGACTAGCCCTTATTGTAAGTCTATGGAATGCAACCCAGTCCATATACTTATTAATAACCCCGACAAGTTCCTAGATAAGTATGGAAATTTATTTGGGTTTCAGATATACGGGACGGGTTTAGATCCTGGGACATTATTGTTTATAGGAATAGAGACTGATACGGTATCCTCCCAGACTCATCAAGTATACCATTCCTTTTATGAAGAGATGAGTATAGATAATAAGATCCCCCATAACGCTAAAAACCTGTTCATTGACCTAGCTGAAAGTATTGCCGGTAGTCTTAATGTTACCAACTGCTATGTGTGTGGAGGTACTAACATGGGAGACCAATGGCCTTGGGAAGCAAAGGAGGTAATGTCCGGTTCTGAGGCAGTTGACCAACTAATATCTACACAAGCCGATTATCATTTGAGTGTTAGAGGTAAATCTGAGTGGAGATTAAAGACCTCCATCATAGGTTATGTTTGCATAGCAAGGAAAGGAATAATGTATAATACTTCTGTAGGAGAATTAACTTGTCTAGGGCAAAAAGCTTATGATGATGATACTAAAAATACAACTTGGTGGTCGGCTTCAAATGTCTCAGAACCATCTAACCCGTTTGCTAGATATGCCAGTTTAAAGGATGTGTGGTTTGATTTATCCATCACATCTACCTGGAGAGCCCCAGCAAATTTGTACTGGATCTGTGGTAAGAAAGCCTATTCGGAGTTGCCACAGGACTGGGAAGGGGCATGTGTGTTGGGTATGCTCAAACCATCCTTCTTCTTGTTACCGATTGAAACAGGTGAGACTTTAGGTGTTAAAGTGTATGATGTGAATCATAGGAAGAAAAGGGGACCCTTAGAGATAGGCACCTGGGAAGATAATGAATGGCCTCCCCAGCGTATCATAGATTATTATGGGCCAGCCACGTGGGCAGAAGATGGTACCTTTGGTTATAGAACCCCAATTTATATGCTCAACCGTATTATAAGATTACAGGCGGTGGTTGAGATTATTACTAATGAGACCTCACAAGCACTCAATCTTCTAGCGAAGCATAATACCAGGATGAGGACAGCAGTGTACCAAAATAGATTAGCCTTGGATTACCTTTTGGCAGTAGAGGGAGGTGTATGTGGGAAGTTTAACCTGAGCAATTGCTGTCTTCAAATAGATGACGAAGGGCAAGCAATAGCTGAGCTTACTAGCCATATGGTTAAACTAGTGCATGTGCCTACTCAGGTATGGAAAGGGTACAATCCAAGTAGTTGGTTTGGTAGCTGGTATGAGTGGTTTGGAGGGCTTAAGGCAGTGGTAGGTGGAGTCCTACTGATTTTACTGTTGTGTCTACTCCTACCGTGTCTTATACCCTTAGTAGTTAGGTCTGTGCAAAGCCTGATAGGAAGTATAGCAGAGAGGAAGGCTGCTGCACAGATAATGGCGATATATAAGTATAAGGCTCTAGATCAAGGAGAACCAATGCAGGAAGATGAGTGTTAAAAGATTCACATCATAAGATAAGTCTGGTCTGGTTCATGGTAACCTGAGGTATATGCAAACCAAGGTTAAGTGATGCCTCAAGTAATTGTGAAATATCAGAGGCATCAAAGGGGGGAATGTGATGTAATTCCAGTAAAATACAAGTTTAGCAGGCTAAGATTGCCACAAGGCATATGTATGTATATGTGTTTGTAGTATCAGTTAGTTAATTACACGTAGCTAAGATACTGTTATCACTGTACTGACCAGGTGCAGGAATGTAAGAACTGGAATTACGCGTCCCTCTCCTTTGTATCAGATGAGCCACGTGGTTAGACCGGATGGATGAGTTTAGACTCTATTTATTAAATAGGTTAAGGGTATGTGTGGGTGTAGTTAATTGTGGGAGGAGCTACAGTGCTATATAAGGAATGTACTCTATGTATTCAGTACTCAGACTTTGCTGTATTTTGGTGACGCTAGTCCCGATGAGTCCCGATCGGTGATCCAATAAAGAATCTCTTCCTTCCTGAAGAAACCTGTGTCCATCTCTCTGTGCTTGGCTTCCGTCAGTTTCTCCGGTATCACAAGGACTTCAAAGTCTCTCCATGCCTTCCTAGGCCTCATTTCCTACTGCAGAGCATGGATCCCAGAAGCCTCTCTGCTTATGCAACCTCTCTATGATGCACTTAAGTCTGACCTATTCCGTCTGACCAATGAAGCTCTGGACAATTTCAATGCTCTCAAACGTGCCATTGCTTCTGCTCCTGCCTTGGGCCTACCTGACTACACCAAACCTTTCAAATTATTTGTCTCTGAAAGACAAGGCCATGCAACAGGAGTTCTCACCCAAACTAATGACTTGAGAGGCCGCCAGAGGCCTATTGGATATTTCTCATGTCAACTGGACATTGTGGCCAGAGGGACCCCTTCCTGCCTCAGGGCCGTTTTTGCTGCAAGAGAGCTCATAGAAAGAACCTCAGACCTGGTCCTTGGCCACCCTCTGGTTGTTTTGGCCCCTCATGACATTTCTGCCATCATCAACCAAGTCCAGCTCAAGCACGTGTCTCCAGCCAGACACCTGCGCCTACAGTGTCATCTTCTTTTGCCTGACAACATTTCCATCCAGAGATGTCAAGTGCTTAATCCATCCACTCTTCTTCCACTCCCTGAGGGGGGTATCTACTATGGATTCATCACGGATGAGACCTACATTTACCTGCTCTGCGGGTGTATCAAGAAGATCATGCACCCACATTTGACATTTCAAGAAAATGGGAATCCTCTCTGTGAAGGCCCAGATTACGCCTTCTGTACCATGTGGTACAAACCAAACATTTCTCCCGAACCTTGCTATGAAGATGAGCTTTACCACTGGACTGATGTGAAGCTCACTGCTCAAGACTTCTATTGTGATTCTGAAGGCAATAGCATGGTCTTGGTCCAGCTACCTCAACAACTTAACTACCTTTACCGCCATTGGGATACCGCTATCCCACATATTCCTGTTACCAAGTTGAAGACAAGGTCATGGAATGATCTTGGGCCCATGGCAAAACTATGGGCCACCATGAATGAAGAACAGCTACAGGAAAATGGTATTGCCAAATACCCAACAACTGACCTTCTAGAAGCATGGCCACGCCATTTCCTGGAAAAGGAATTTCAAGATCTGGTCATAAAGAATGATTATGACCCAGAAACACCTCATGACTGTTTCGAACAGATGAAAATGGAAACAGTGCACTTACCAACTGTGCATGAGAATCCATTACCAGATCCGGATTTTACCCTGTTTGTGGACGGTTCAAGATATGCTGATGAAGAAGGAAGATACCATACAGGATATGCCGTAACCACAACAGATGAAGTTATCAAATCATCATCTTTACTACCAGCAATGTCTGCGCAAGAAGCTGAATTACAGGCTCTGACTTCAGCATGCAAAATTTCCGAAGGAAAACGTGCCAACATCTATACAGATTCAAGATATGCTCTGGGTGTGGCACATGACTTCGGCCTAATTTGGAAGACAAGAGGATTCCTTACCACCGCTGGTACACCAGTCAAACACAGCACTGCAATCAAGGAGCTAATGGATGCCCTCCTACTCCCCAAAGAAGTGGCCGTTTTGAAAGTCAAGGCCCATGGGAAATTGGATACAGATGAAGCAAAGGGCAACCACTTAGCTGATCAGGCTGCTAAGCTAGCGGCCAGGGATCTACAGGAAGTGGACGAAGAAGTGTCCGGACAAGAAGAAGAAGAAGTTCCTATTTTTGCTCTGCAAATTCTTCCTACTGATTTGCAAATTTTGCGAGAACAGCAAGCTGCAGTCACTCCTGAAGAAATCCAGAAATGGAAAAAGAAAGGAGCTGTCCATAAGGACGGAATATATTACAACAACTTCAAATTTTGTCTTCCCAGAAAATTATATCCAGCAGTTGTCCAATGGGCACATGGGCCTGCACACCTGTCAAAAGAATTGATGGCCGCCCTCATACAGAAGTATTATGAAGCACCTGGAATCACAACATTGATCAATAGCTTCTGCAAGGCCTGTGTCATTTGTGCAAAATGCAATCCAGGAAAACCAATCAAGGTGCCTGCAAAACACCTGGCGAAGCCCATGTACCCCTTTCAGAGAATTCAAATTGACCACATCCAAATGCCCAAGAGTGGAACCCATGAATATGCACTAGTTATAGTGGACATGTTCTCAGGCTGGCCAGAAGCCTACCCAGTGGCCAATATCACTGCAAAAACAACCGCAAAGCGCCTACTTACAGATATTGTATGTAGATTCGGACTCCCAGAAGTCATTGAGAGTGATCAAGGCCCAGCCTTTACAGCAACAGTGACTAAAGAAATTCGGACTACTCTAGGGGTGACTCTAGCCTTCCACACCCCTTACCACCCACAAAGTAGTGGTAAAGTGGAGCGCATGAATGGCACTTTAAAAACCAGAATGTTAAAAATGTCACAAGAAACAAAGATGCCCTGGCCAGAAAGCCTACCAATAGCTTTATTTAGTGTTAGGCACACACCTAGAGGGAAACATTCACTGTCCCCATATGAGGTTCTATTTGGGACAGCACCCAGACTAGGTTGTTATTATCCGCAGCAGTTGCAGCTCCAATCGGATGTTTTAGTAGACTATGTAACTGAACTTGCAAGTGTTTTAAACAAAATACATGCCCAAGTTTTCTCTTCAATTCCAGATCCCGAATTGGATACAGATACCCATAACCTGCTCCTCGGAGATTGGGTTCTGGTCAAGAAGTTTGTGCGGAAAAGTACCCTGGAACCAAGATTTGACGGTCCATTCCAAGTTCTCCTGATTACCGCAACCTCCGTCAAACTGGTCGGTAGGCCAAATTGGATCCACGCTTCCCACTGCAAGAAATCTCCTGCCCCAGAGGAAGCGAATACCGCACAAACATGTATCTCTGGTACACCTTCTCCCTAATTAGCCTTATAAAGGCCCAGCAAGTAGCCATTACCAAAGATATTAGTGGGTACACCTTCTGGTATAATTCATCGTGCACCCAGGTGGCTACTTATACCTTTGACTACTGTGATATTGTAGAATGCCCATTTCCCACACCACAAATCCAGAGCATCTATAGAGATATCCCTCATTCGAAAGACCCATATGTTTGTGTAGTTGACAAGCAATGGGGGTACAATTGTGACCACTGGGGGGCGGCGGGATGGAATGCCGGGCCTGCCTGGGGTTACAAACCAAAAAGTGCCGTATCTAAAGTAGATGATCATGGTAGATCCCTTCTCCAGAGAATGACTTTGAGAAAGCCTGGGGGGGGTACACCAATGAAATTAATCCTTAACATTGAGCATCCAAGCCCCACGGATGCAGACCAGTATGTGATGGGAATGTATTGGAAAAAGGGTTCCTACCGTAAATTAGGGCATTTCTACCTCAAAGATATGTGCAACTCTTCTGAGTGGCAAGGGGCCACCCATATGGTCCCTAACCCATTAAAACCTCATATCCAGACCTTTCAAGACATGATGGCCATTGCTAACCCCACCTTTGAAGATACCATGGCCGCTGAAACAGGTTTTAATGATGTAAATCTATGGTTAGAATGGATGAAATATAATGCTAATAAGCATAATAAGACCGCATGCTATGTGTGTGGCGGTGCCCGGCCTCACCTGGGTACTGTGCCTTTAATCCTACCAGTAGATATAGAAGAATGTGTTTTAAGCCTTTTTGCCTATCACTATAATTTTAACAGGTCCATATGTATTGCATGGACAAAAGAGTATCCTCTCCTAACCCAGGATGTCAAACCCCCAGATGGTATTACCGTGTATAAAGGTAATTACACTTGTTATGCTAATTACGATGGAATGGGTAAATTCTTGGGTAACTTCTCTAAGGGGTATTGTGCTACCTACAGAAATGTCTCTATGGACTTGTTGCAGTTTCACACCAGGTCATTAGGGGATATTTACTGGTTGTGTGGGGATTTACAGCTAAGATCCAGAATGGACAAGCAGTGGTGGGGGGAGTGTACTCTGGCTAAAGCCATTATGCCTATACATATCATCTCTGACACACACCTCGTCACCCATGGGTCCAAGCACACTAAGGTTAAGCGTGACGCCCCAGTGAAAGGAAGTTTCGATCCTCATGTGTATATTGATGCCATTGGAGTACCTAGGGGGGTGCCCAATGAGTTTAAAGCAAGGGATGAAGTTGCTGCAGGATTTAAATCAATTTTTACCATAGTTACCGCAAACAAGAATTTAAATTGGATAAATTACATTTATTATAATCAACAGCGTTTTGTTAATTATACCAGAGACGCCCTCCAGGGGTTGGCCGAACAGCTGCAGGCCACATCCCAAATGGC
This sequence comes from Pelobates fuscus, assembly GCF_036172605.1. Lineage (NCBI taxonomy): Eukaryota > Metazoa > Chordata > Amphibia > Anura > Pelobatidae > Pelobates > Pelobates fuscus. Next base: position 17,998,234 of record NC_086323.1, on the reverse strand, counting down.
TTTCCAGAATAGAATGGCCCTAGATATGATCTTAGCCGAAAAAGGAGGGGTTTGTAAAATTTTGCCCGACACCATGACATGTTGTACCTATATCCCAGAAAACACAGGCCCTAATGGTAAAGTTACATTAGCCATAGAGAAATTAAATGACCTGTCTGAAGAGTTAAAAAGGAATTCTGGGATAAAAGATCCTTGGGAAAGATGGTTTGGTTGGATGACAGGATGGCAAAAGACTTTAATGCATATTGGTATGGCTATACTAATTTTCCTTTTTATCTTTGCTCTTCTCTTTTGTTGTATCCTCCCATGTCTGAGAAAATCCCTCATGAAGACTGTTGACCAAGCGGCACCCACTTTCACCCATCTCGAAGTTGATGACCAAGAATTCCAAGACATCAACTCACCCTGTCTGCCGCTGCAAACTATCCCTTTTGTTGATAAAGTGCAGGAATTCTAGGAAGGGACTAGCTTAGGGACAGCATCTGTCAGTGAATGGTAAAGGCCCCGTGTGGAGAAGTGGTGGGTTAGCTGCCATGGGACACCCATGGGTGTGAAGTGTTCGAGAGCCATACTGACGGATGAGTTAGCCTATTAGGGTCAGCTCTAGGGACAGACTTGCACTTTGCATTAACACCTAGCTAGCGGCCACGGGGTTTCTGTGCCTTTGGGTTAACACGTCTTCTGATACTAACAAATAAAGTTTTATCTCTTAGAATCTAACATTTCATAGGGGGGACTGATGTGGGATTATTAAAAATCTTTATTGTACTTGTATTGAATTATTGTACTAACTCCATTTTAACCTTATATTGTGACAATCCTCCATTTTGTCCTCCTAACCTGACTTATTCAATCCTCCATTTTGTCCTCATGACTTAACTTGTTCATTTTAAAACTACCTTACGTGACTGAATTTCCCAACCCAATTAGTATAGTAGACAAAGACTGTATTTCCTGCAAAGACACAGGAGTTGCTGACTACTCCCTAAACTTGTAAGATAGTATAGTTTGAAGGCCACGAGAACACAGTAGTAATGAAATGTTCTATTCATAAGAGACCTTGCACCTGGACATGAGGCCTGATATCACTGACCGTGTAAAATGACGCTCAAGACCCCCTTATCCCCACCCGTGTCCAGAACAATCCCACCTCTGGTGGGTGGGCACGGGACTAACCTCTTAATTTTTTGAACCAATAAGTAAGACACTAACCCCGACACTTAACAATTAATCCAATTGATGATGTTTATTTGCTGATATTCTAATAATCAATGATGACGCAAAATGCCTCTTAAAAGGGCCTGCGCGCCCGCTTTTACTTCACTTGCCAATAAACTTTCTCGAAGTTATTTTAACCTGAACCTTGTGTGTCAGACTTAATTACTTCAGCGTATATACGCAATTCAATTTTATTAATTTGGACAGGAACAGATAGACATTTAAACATTTTGGTTTACTTTTAAAAAGTACCATAACAATAATAATAATTGGAATGGACACCGCGAAATGGGGGGGGGGGGGGGAGAACTACTATTGACAGGGACACTAACATTAGGAATACAGATTTATCTGAGATTAGTGGGAGTTACATTCTGGAAATGTACAGTTATCTTGTCAGCATTAATGTATGTCTATGCTGACAGAGATGCTTTGGACACGGAATTGTGCTATTTCTTTTCAGCTCTTTTTCATTTTTGGGAGAGGGCTGAATTACATGGCACAGATGCTGTCCGAGAGCTGATTCCTACTAATTTCAGGCAGCCATGCATTGTTTGTGAGCTGGCCTTAGAACATGATTTCTCTATTTATATATTGCTGTAAGCTGTAACCCTTACTAATATCAGACATGGTTTGGTCCCTCTATTATTTGAATGCTGCTGTAGGCTGTAACTCTCACTAGTCTCAGGCAGCCATGCATGGTCCCTCTATTATGTGAATGTAGCTGTAGGCTGTAACTCCCACTACTCTCAGACAGCCATGCCTGGCCTGGTCCCTCTATAAGCTGCATGGCCTGGTCCCTGTATTGCTGTATTTGAATGCAGGTATAAGCTGTTCCCATTGGCTGCCTCCCCCGGCCTGGTCCCTGTGTTAGTTGAGTGTAGCTGTTCCCATTGGCTGCCTCCCCTCCCCCCGGCCTGGTCCCTGTGTTAGTTGAATGTAGCTGTGCGCTATTCCCATTGGCTGCCTCCCCCCGGCCTGGTCCCTGTGTTAGTTGAATGTAGCTGTGCGCTGTTCCCATTGGCTGCCTCCCCTCCCCCCGGCCTGGTCCCTGTGTTAGTTGAATGTAGCTGTGCGCTGTTCCCATTGGCTGCCTCCCCTCCCCCCGGCCTGGTCCCTGTGTTAGTTGAATGTAGCTGTGCGCTGTTCCCATTGGCTGCCTCCCCCCGGCCTGGCCTGGTCCCTGTGTTAGTTGAATGTAGCTGTGCGCTATTCCCATTGGCTGCCTCCCCTCCCCCGGGGTGCAGTTACAGCTTGCAGTCGCTAGGCAGCGTTGTCAATGACTCGCTCACACACGCAGCGGCAACCACGCCCCTCCCAGCTGCCTTCTCCACGGCAACGCATTCGAACTCATTCCGCGGCAGCCAATGGGGGAGCGGCATAGCGTTCCGAACTGACCAATGAGAATCGGCGTGCGGAGATTTAAACTGAATCCCCGGAAGGAGGACTATATGCGTGCTGGCAGCCGAGAGAGGAGGACTGAGCGACCGCACTGTCTGCTGCTACCTACCGATATCCTGACACCCATACCCCGCGATACTGATACCGATATCCTGACACCCATACCCCGCGATACCGATATCCTGACAGCGATACCCCGCTATACTGATACAATGTCTCTCCGCGTTACCAGGGTGAGTTATTATGGGATGTCACCTCTTATTATAATCTATAACTAATACCCCCTGATACAATGTCTCCCTGCGTTGCCGGGGGGGGGGGATTATTATGGGATGTCACCTTTTATTGTAATATGTTTCATATCTCCTTATCTATAACTAATAACCCCCCTCACTCCCTGCATGGCCAGCGCTCAGTTTAATTAAACCCCCCCCTCTCACACACTATCAGCTGGCTGAGCACCCTGGGAGTTGTAGTCCCCTCCATGTGGGGGTGCTGGTGCTTGCTATCTGGGGGGGTCTGGTCCGTGTGATCTACCTAGCGCTGGGGGTACCTTGCTATAACCGGGGGGTAGGTAGCCTTCCTGGAGGGTTAATGGAGGAGTCTGGCTAGCTTGGCTTGGTAATACCCTGCCCAAAATGGCTGCTGGGGTCCCTGTTATTAGTAGTAGCCGGGGGTCCCTGTTATAATTGGTGTTAGGCCAGCACCTCTAGGAGCTTGCTGGGGTTTAATACCAATATCAAGGTGCTGCAGGCAGCCCACAAAGCTATTTTTTTAGATAGATATTCTACCAGACAGGCTGCATTGTCCTCGGCCCACAGACAAGGCATTTATTCCTGAATACCACAAACTCAACAGGTATGGGTGGAGGGGGGTGGTTATTGTGTTCTGAGAAGGACATTGACAATGCAATGATGCAGGATTCTCCTGGGCTTCTGAAGATTCAGCAACATATCCCCCACCCTAGTCTCCTAGCAATAGGGCCAGGCTCCAGCTCAAACCCCTATCCCCCCCAGAGAGCATGGAGCATATCTGTTATTGGCATTCATATAGAGCAAACATATTCTGCAGCACTTTACAATATAACACAAGGAGGAATTTAATAAATGAGACAATTGTAAAAGTTACAGGAATAATAGGCTGAAGACCTTTCAAAAAAATTAGCCTAATACTCAAAACTACATCTAACTGCTATAATGCAGTGGTCACAGCCCATTACAATATAAGATGTTACTAACATCATAATCTACAAAATACAACTCTTTCAACTCTATGGGTTATTAATAATACTCAGTTACCATGGACTGAAGTCTGTACAGTGTAAACTGGGCTGAAATAACAAAGCTGTATATCTGAGGTGGGAGTTTATCATGTAACATGCCTTTTGGGTTTCAGTCTAGTAGTCTTTTAACTTGCTGAAGGCAATCCAGTAATAACCTCATGGTTTAACGCACAGGCTCTGTTTCTGTTCCACACTCTTAAACTGACATGATTTAGAAGCCTGGTATCTTGCATGTTAAAACAGAGGTTCTATTGCTCGTTTTGATGTCTAACACTTTCGATGACTTGTCTTCTTTCAGAATATGCTGTCCAACACAGAAAACAATGTAAAAGCCCCCATTGGCAAGAGGGTTTTGGCAGCCAAGCCAGGCCTGAGGCCTCGTACTGCACTCTGTGACATTGGTAACAAGGCAGAACCCAAGGTGCAACTTAAAAAGGTAAGCACCATTTCTAGTTTATTTCTACCTCTAGGTGCTGAATAAACGTATCTGTCTAATCGGCTTGTGTTTTCAGGAACTGAAGCCTGCAGCAAAAATTGTCAAGAAGCCCAAGCCTGTGGAAAAAGTGCCAGAACCAGTGAAAGTGATGCCAGAAATTGCTTGTCTCCCTGTTCCTGAGGTATCATGATCCCCCTCTCTAACACGCTGTACCAAATCCTTGCTTCCCCGTGCCTTACTAGGCCAAACTAGAAATCTTCATGCTAGTAAATTTTCCAGCTAATGTGAATAAAGCCATTTCTTCAACACAAACATTGCTGTGATGGCTGGACAAATGTTTCGATTTATTTTCACCCAGTAAAATCCTATAAGTTTTTTTTTTTTCTCGTTTCTGTGCTATTAAACATATGTTGGTAGATGACGCTCTCTAACCAGACATGTTTCCTGTATGTCTCTAGCAGGCTGAGCCAAGTTCTCCCAGCCCAATGGAGACCTCTGGGTGTATTCCTGAGCAGCTGTGCCAAGCTTTCTCAGATGTCCTCATTGAAGTAAAGGATGTGGATGTAGATGATGAGGGTAATCCTATGCTCTGCAGTGAATACGTTAAGGACATCTACAACTATCTCAGGAGCCTAGAGGTAAGCGTCTATGTAAACAATTTTTTCCATAGTTCCTATGACTGAGATCTCTAGGAGGAAACTTGACAGAAGTACCCAGAGCTTTGTGTATTGGCACTAGCTGAAAAGCAATCTTAAACATGACTTTAATTCAGTCTAATAAAACTGCTTCCACTTTGAAAATATGACCCTTTATGTAATAAACTGAATCACTATTGCAAAATCTGTCTTGACTGATCACCTTCCTTGTCCCATAAGCATCTTTGCTGTAGTGCCATTTAGTCTATATAGGGACAATAGTTTCTTAAACTTTTAGTGTAGTTTATGCACTTTTCTCCCCATAAGACTTCCTACAAAGTGCAGAAACTCGTAAACATTCTCAGAAATGGCTTGGCCGATGTGCCTGTATTCCCTGGGATGTAAATGAAATGGCTACTTCTGTACCTTGATGTCAAATGTTGGCAGAAACATCACTAAATTTGGCACTGCAAAGCACACTGAAACCTAAAGACCAACTTCATATATTCAGGTATTTCTGCTAACTGTTACTTCTCCTCTAAGGTCTCGCTATGCATCAAGCCAAACTACCTGCAAGGACAGGAAATCACAGGAAACATGCGGGCTATACTAATCGACTGGCTGGTCCAGGTTCAGATGAAGTTTCGCTTGCTGCAGGAGACTATGTTTATGACTGTTGGTATCATTGATCGCTTCTTGCAGGTGAGCAAACACTGCACAGATCTGATGGCTAAAGCTGTAGTACAGGAACATACCTTCAGATGCAAAGACTGTATAGAAGGACCACCAAAAAGAGTAAACGCAGGCAACACTTAATAGTAAAATATTAACAGGTGAACTACTCCAGAGTACGATCTCTGTTTTTTTTGGCTCAGCAGAGCTTTAATCATGTATGCATGATTAAGACTCTGAGCCAAAACATCACACTTTCTGTGAGGTGTTTCACCTGTTGATAAAATACCTTCCTTACTATTGGAGTGTTGCCTGCATCTACCCTTTTTGAAGACTTTACTAGTGGAATCCACATGTCTGCCTGACATGGAGCACCTCCACTTTGGATGGCCGAAGCAATTACAGTACCTGTGTGCTGGGTTCTTTGAGACACCGTGACAAACCAGTCACTATAGTCCCTTCCTTTATGGTGATGTATAAACTTGTACTGTGTCTTGAAGACCTCTATGATACAGATCACAAGGTATCTTGGTCACAGCTTGCAAAACACTACATGCCTGTAAGAACATCTACGCTTGCTGTGGTCCATCTGAAGAGTTTGTTTTAAACTTTTTTTTTTTTTTAGAGTGTACTGATCTCCCTTATATTTTGTTTAGAATTTAGCTAAAATCTTACCATCTGAAGGGATGGCAATTCATCAGTCATCGCTGACCATGTGAGGGTGCATGACTGTGCACCACCTAGTTCTCTAAAGTTTTCTATCACTTGTCCAACATATAGGAATTCTTAAATCGGTGGATTCCTGACTTATCCTAAATATTTTCTAGGAGAGCCCTGTTCCTAAAAGCCAGCTGCAGCTTGTAGGGGTGACAGCAATGTTCCTTGCTGCAAAGTATGAAGAGATGTATCCACCTGAGATTGGAGACTTCACCTTTGTGACAGATCACACCTACACAAAGGCACAGATCAGAGATATGGAGATGAACATTCTGCGTGTGCTCAATTTTGCCATTGGACGTCCTCTACCACTGCACTTCCTCAGGAGGGCTTCCAAAATTGGAGAGGTAATGACATATAAGTGCATAAAAGGAATGTCACTTGGCAGATCTACACTGAGCTTCTGATTCTTCTAGAACCTGTGGAATATAACAATCTTTGGTGCAAACCAGGAAAATTTTGGCATGGCAGCAATCCCCTGTGACTCATTGTCTTTGTCCCAGGCTTTGTTCCTTGCAAGAATCCTTTAAAGGTCCTTGGATACAACTAATCTGCAAAAGGATTTGGCCCATGGCATACTCAAACTAGCGTCTGGCATAGCCTGCTGGTAGTCATACCCAGGATTTATGGGTCCCAGTCCCACCTAGCACAAATTCATATATAATTCTGCATGGGTTAAGCAGTTATTTTATCAAACACTAGTTTACATAGCTTGTATCTGAGCATACTGGCTAACACCTCAATAGATGATATAAATCTCCTAAAGGGTCTAACTCGGAGTAGACACAACAGGGATGTACCGAGGCTAACTTTATGATTCTAATTCTCACACTAATCTTGTGTAGGTTACTGCTGAGCAACACAACCTGGCCAAATATCTAATGGAGCTGGTGATGGTGGATTATGAAATGATGCACTACCCACCTTCTCAGATCGCTGCTGCGGCTTCTTGCTTTGCTCTAAGGGTTCTCAGCGCAGGTGACTGGGTAAGTAATACTTGGAGCTCCAGAAAAATGCAACTGCTAAAACAATGATCAAAATCGGGTATCTGAACTTACATTCTTGTGTATTCTTTCAGACTCCAACTCTACAGCACTACATGCAATACTCTGAAGAATCCCTCATCCCAGTCATGCAGCACATGGCTAAAAATGTTGTCAAAGTGAACAAAGGACTGACAAAACACCTGGTAAGATGGCAGATGGGTGGCACTCTAACACAAAGCTTCTCTTGAGACTCCTCTAGCCAGTGGCACATGAATCAGTGACTCAATCCCCATGCAGCTACAACCTGAGGTGGTAATGGTGCTTGAAGACTGCATGTGCAGTGTCTAGCTATGCAACACTGCACATGGCTTTTAACCCCTCTGCTGCTATAGGTCAAACTAGTGTTCAAGGCTAGCTAACATACACCCTGTAATTCTCTCACTGCACAGAATGGCATCAACTGACTAATCACTGAGAAATAAATGGCAGTCTGCAGCTCTCCCTGTGACTATGGAGCTGTGGGGTCCCTCTAAGGGGCATGGTTAACTTTCTCACTGCTAAAGGCCAGAGTTCTACTGGCATCACAACCAACACAGTGAGCTGGAGAGGTCATATAATGAACTTACCAACTCTGGCAGTAACTCTGTAGCACCCTTCAGTCAGGTGTTAAATATGTGAACACAATCTTGGAAGTTACAATGTATGTTGTAACAGAGCCTGTACCATGAGTTAACATTGCTTCTAGTGAAGCAGTGAAAACTCCTGCCTACCCAATCAGCCAAGACTTGCTTTGAACTGATCTATTCAGGCAAGGCACATGGCACTTATACAGAGCCCAGCATGGGGTCTCAACTGTATTTAATACTGGCCCCTCGCTAAGATCTCTGCCTGGGAGATAATGGAGTTAATTGACCATTAAGCTAATTATCTGCCAGCAACACAGCCAAAACATAACCCTACAAGTAACATAGCCCTGATCTGAGAGCCCAAGTCTTCCTAATGGCAATCGCTTCATGCAGTGTAGGGGGAAACACCACCAGGGCAAAGTTCTGGTCCTATGCCCAAAATAGTCTCAGTGATGTAGGCTTCGGCTGGTCAACTCAGGTGCTCCATCTGGCTCTCAGGATGTTTGTTCCTCTTGGTCTCAAGCACCTTCTCTTCAAAAAGCACTCTCCTGGTGGGTTGCAAAGTGGTTTAAAACCCTTGACTAAGTTGCCCAGGAACCACAGGGTGACCTAGCCAAAAACTGTTCCATAACATTCACAGCTGAGGTGACCTGGGACAACAGTCCTTATGCCAAAATTGGTTCCATAGTGGTTGTCTGAGTACCATTTGTTTCTTCATGCAAACAGCCACCAGGGAGCTAGCATTCGGTTTCTTTCTAGACAAGGGAAAGTGGCGAATCAGCAGCTGGGCACAGTAACTCCCGAGCAAGGTTTCTGACCTGGTCAGTAGGTTGGCTTCCACAGTCCTCCAAGAGTTTCACATGTCTCTGCTGATATTTGAGAATCTAGATAAACCTGCAGATGCATTAGAGTCCACACCATTTCTATAACTGACATGACTTCAATCTTCTCTCCTAGACTGTAAAGAACAAGTACGCCAGCAGCAAACAGATGAAGATCAGCACCATTCCTCAGCTGAGATCTGACACTGTTGTAAATATGGCAAAGCCTGTTGTGTAATGAAGATCACCTTCTCTATTTTGTATAGATTGTAATGGCTCGGCACCATGTGCTTCTGTAAATATGTTTTAATGTGTGCTTTTAATAAAGACTGCTTTACTTTTACTTATACTTGTATCATCACTTAATGCTATAATCCACTGCATCCCGTATGGTTCATAGCTTCTCCAGCCTAGGATTCCTAAAATTATCAATACACCTGAACTCTAGCATCAAAATAACTTGCCGTTTAATGCATATAAAAATCAAACTATGCAAAATTGGGGGTCCAAAGATACTCGTCTTTTAATGGGACACTTTAAGCACCAAAGCAACTCTAGTTTAATAAAACTGTCTTAGTGTAGCGTTCATGCCTCTGCAGTTTCTATTCTCTGCTGTTTGGGAGTTTAATCGCTTTGTTTATGCAGCCCTAATCACAAGGATGTGGCTCCCAGCCTAAATGACTAATGGTTTTTATTTTCAATCACATGTTTCAGGAACACACGTATTCCTGACCCTATAGGGGTTGAAACCTCAATCTAGCCAGCCTGGTCCCCCTCATGCCTCCCTAAATAGTAAAATATTACTTGTATTCAAGTCTGGAGCTGCTTGCTTGTCCAGTTTCCTTTTGACCTGCCTGCTGACATCACCAGAAGTGGCGGTCTAAACCAATCACAATGCATCTAAGTAGGATTAGCTGAACCTGACAAACGGGCAGAGCCAGCATGCTTCAAACACAGCCCTGGCCAATCAGCATCTCTTCATAGAGATGAATTGAATCAATAAATCTCTGAGGAATGTTCAGTGTCTGTATGCAGAGGGAGGAGATACTGAATGTTTGGATGAATTTTAGGCAGCCATGACCCAGGAAGGATCTCTAACAGCCACCTGAGGAGTGGCCAGTGATGTTATCACTAGGCTGTAATGTAAACACTGCATTTTCTCTGAAAATACAGTGTTTACAGCAAAAAGGCTGAAGGTAATGATTCTACTCACCAGAACAAATTCAATAAGCTGTAGTTCTGGTGACTATAGTGTCTCTAACTTGTGTTATCAAGCCTGTAAACTGAACTTTAACACTCAGGAGGCTCCTGTAGGGACTGTATGGCTATTAACAGATCAGGAGAGAGAGTCCAAATTAAACAAACTGTGCAATAAAGCTTAAACACTTGGTCTATTTACAGCAAGTATTTGGAAGGACTATACAAATTACATACAAGTAACTGACGAAGGCTGCCAGGACAGAAACAAGTGACAAACTTCTAAATGGCTGGATTGAGCAGTAAGACTGCATGGGGCGTGACACATACCTGAGACCTAATTAGGCTAAAGTTTCTTTGTGGCTAGTTTCAACTTAAATATACTGTGTATATACTGGAATATAAGCCGAGGCCCCTAATTTTACCCCAAAAAACTGGGAAAACTTATTGACTAGAGTATAAGACTAGGGTGGGAAATGCAGCAGTTACTGGTAAATTTCTAAAAATTAGATCCTTAAAATTATATTGAATATTTATTTACAGTGTGTATGAGTGCATAAATGCAGTGTGTGTGATGGAGAGCATTGGTGGGGGGTGGGCATTTTTTTTAATTTTTTTAATTTTTATTTTTTTCATCCCCCCCTCCCTGCTTGTTAGCTGGCCAGGGAGGGGGGCTCTCACTCCCTGGTGGTCCAGTGGATGGGCTGTAGGAGGGGGGCTGGCAGCGAGCTGTAACTTACCTTTCCGTCAGCTCCCTTCTCTCTCCTCCGGTCCGTGCAGCTCCCAGGTCAGCTCCCTCTGCAAGTCTCGCGGCCGCGCGGAGCGTTGCCACGGTAACCCGTGGCAACGCTCTGACCCCGCTGCTCTCGCGAGACTTGCAGAGGGAGCTGCACGGACCGGAGGAGAGAGAAGGGAGCTGCAGGAAAGGTAAGTTACCGCTTCCTGCCAGCCCCCCGGTCCTTGTCTGTATTATGGCAATGTAAATTGACATAATACGGACAATTGACTCGAGTATAAGACGAGTGGGGGTTTTTCAACACAAAAAATGTGCTGAAAAACTCGTCTTATACTCGAGTATATATGGTACTTTGTTTTAGCTAGTGTTTGCATAACCTGAAGTAGTCTCTTGTATCTTTTCTTGTCTCCCACCAGCTAACTAAAAATCTGTCACCTCTACTGCATTCATCTGAAACTTAACTTTTCAAATGAAATTGTGCACCATTAGTCTCTATTGGATTTGATGAATTATGTTCCTAAAATATAACTCAAGATGAAAGTAAATACATCAAATGTGCAACTTGCCTAATCTGATTTGTATGGAGGCAATTTTTTTTGGGGGGGAGCACTCCATTGTCCAAATGGGCAAAGTTACTACTTGGTATATACATAATACATGCATGTATTAAAAGGATGCTAGTAATACAAATTACGATCCTTAACACTAGTGCGCTCTGCCTCCCGCCCGCAGCAGTGTTAAACACTTTATTTACTCACCGGACTCCAGCAGCAATGTTCCTTGGTGCTTCTCTGCCTCCCTTCTCTAGAGCAGTGTTTCCCAACCAGTCCTGAAGGCACACCTACCAGTCCAGGATTTAAGGATTAACCAGTTTTGTCTAAGGTGTTTTTAGAAAAAAAAGAAAAAACACCTTAGACAAAACTGGGTAATCCTTAAATCCTGGACTGGTAGGTGTGCCTTGAGGGACTGGGTTGGGAAACACTGCTCTAGAGGCTACCTTAGTATTGCACTGTAAACCTTATTGCGGGACTAATGGGGACATTGCACTCAGACCACTTCAAAGAGATGAAGTGGTTTGGGTGCCTCTATTGCCCCTCTAAGTTCTCAGAGGGGGGAAAGCTTGCAAAGGCTGCATATCTTGCAGGGAAATAACCAGGGGTTTTATAGAAGTATCTGAATTGGTGCTCATGCGCATCTGGGCTGAGGTCTGTGTGGGAGGAAGCAAGCACACTCGTATAGCGTGGCTGCTGCCTCAATTAGCTCATGGGAGTTAATGGAAGGTGAAGGCAAACCTCTGGCTGTTAGTAGATATTTCCCTCTGATTTTGTATCCTTAAAGGAACACTGTAGGAATTTGCTATAATTAAAGGCTAACTATAAGATCAGGAACTCAAACATACATTCCTGTCCCTAGTGTTAACACCCTTAAAGTAAAACTTACCTTATTTCGACACCTGATCCTCCACCTTGCTGACATCAGAATTTAGGATTTCAACCAATCCAATGCTTTCCCTTGGGGAAATCATTGAATTGGCTGAAATCAGCAAGACGGGCAGGGCCAAACACCGGCTTGGCCAACCAGCACTTCATAGGGGTGCATTAACCCCTTAAGGACAGATGACGGATATATTCCGTCATGATTCCCTTTTATTCCAGAAGTTGTGTCATTAAGGGGTTAAATCAACGCATCTCTGAGGAAAGTTAATAGTCTCCATGCTGAACAGCAGTGCTTCCAGTGGCCACTGGAGGTATCCTGCTGTAATTTAAACACTGCCTTTTCGCTAAAGACAGTGTTTACTGCAAAAAGCCTGCAGGGAATGATTATACTTATCAGAACAAATACAATAAGCGGTCGTTGTTCTGGTGACTAGTGTCTTTGTAAGGATAGGGCCACCATTAAGAAGGTACAGCTGTTAGGAGCCAGGACCCCCAGCTCCCCACCCAAAACAAGCTATCTGCAGTTTGAAAAGCACCCTGATTCGATGGATAGTTTTCAGTTGGCACCCGGGTAAATGTTTATATGGGATAAGGTTTATTTCTGATACTTGATTTCCAGACAGCCAGCGTATGATCAGGGGATAAACTGTTATACAAATAATGCTATCCTCCGTGTGTGCTGCTAAATTCATGACTCTCTTTGGAAATAGAGCAAAATGTGGTGTTCAATAACCAAGATTTTAACACCCCAAACGATCAGGAATAAAAAAAATTTACCAAACTAGATTAGAAAGTATTGGGATGGGGAATTGCAAAATTAGAAATACCGTATATGAAAAAATATCCCCGATTTTGAAAGAATCCTTCCTTCGATCAGGAGGATCAAGAATTCGTTGGACAGAATGTTAGTTTCTCCTTTAATCTAATTGGCTTGATTGTCAAAAGGCGCACTGGCACTTTAAAACGCCTTGATGGTGAAATTAATGAACTACAGAATTTTTTGATAGTCAATACACGTAACGGAGCTCCCTGTACCCCTGGCTGGGTACCTCTGCCAAGGACCACTTCCTAGCTGGAACAGGGGACAAACCGCAACACTTCTGCCCACAGTCACCGTGGCTTGACTGGGGTCCTGGAACCGCTGCCCTCTTGGAGCCGAATGGGGAACTCTCTTTCCACCCCCAGGCACTGGACGACACTTAGTCCTGGGAGATCCAGTGCTTACAAGGACTTTCACCGTTGAATCCTCCACACTGGAACAGTAATTAGCCCTTTCTCTTCCCAGTAACCAGATGACAAACAGTTCTGGGAGTACAAGCTGGAATAATTTTAATCTGGTCAGATGTCCTGCTTTTATACAATTCTGAACACTGTTAACCACGCCCCTGGCACTCCCACACAAACAGGATAATCCCTCTACTGGACCTGAGAGGGGACTAGTTACAAGTTACAAACTCCTCCTCTGTGCCTGAGAGATAATTGAGTCAGGAACTGAACTAACTCTATCTTCAGGCACAGAAAAAAACCCAAAATACCTTTAAAACACATAAAAAAAAAAAAAAACACTAACGTTACATCCCCTGATAGACCGATCTGGGTGCCCAACATATCCAAAAATCACCCAGATTGGTTCAGCGGTTCGGAATTTCCCTGGAAGTCATCATTTTGACCAACCGTGCACATAGTCCTATGCCCAAAACAGTTCCATGAAATTAGTGCTAACAGTTGGTCAAGTTCGGTTGTTTAAAAACGAACAAACTACTGAACAGAATCCATAGTTCCCTGGAGCTTGTTCACCTTTTTCGTGGGAACGTTTCCACCGAACATTGCCCTTCTAAGTCGTATAGAACCAAACGCAGGCTCTGATGAAAGACCATCGGTGTTCGGAAGTTTCTGTGTCTGATTTTAGTTCCATGAACTTGACGACCAAACTCCACTGCCTGTATTCATGCGAACAAGATGGCCGCCATCTCGTGGTTGTTCATACTAATTGTGGCCACCCAGACAAACAATTAGAACACTGCGGTGGAACTGGTAACAAGGTGTCAATTGGGCTTAACAAGCTCCCGGGTAATCTCTGGTTTGTCCGGTTGTTCGGTACCTGAACAACATGATCCTAAATCACACAGAGTAGTTTGCAGGGTATTTTGTATGGCCCATAATCCTGGGTCAGGAGGCTGGCTAGCAAGCTCCTGCAGGAGCTCATGGCAAACGACCAGACCACAGGGCGTTTGTCACAATGCGTCTCCAGACGATTTTACCCAAATGACAGGACAAATATAAACTAATCTTGAAAAAAATGGGAAAAAAATAATTGAAATGAAAAAAAGAAAATATAAGTTTGAGGACCCCTGCACTAAAGGAACCTAAAACACCCAATAGGAAACGACACAAGTTTTCAGAAAAAGTAACCAGAAGAAAGGAATATCCAATGAGAGATCAACATAAACTGATTCCATTAAGAATCTGTAGGACATTTAATAAGTTCACCAAAGAATGAGGATTTTTGGAACCCACATTTAAAAGGAAAACACAAAGATATAACAGTGAGGGCGAGATGAACGAGGAGCTTAGAAGCAGGGAAGGAATTTCTATACAGAAAAAAAAGAAAGGAAAGAGATTAAAGAATCAGAATGGAATTTTTAATCTAACAGAGAATTAACAGTACTCCAAGAGACACTTTTAAAGAAAGGTCTAATATTTGCCCCTGCAAAGTATTTAGATAAATTTAGCGTCTATATAGATCTAAATAAATTCAAAATAAAGATGTGTTTAAAAAAATTCTTCCATAAAAAAAACCATTAGAATGAGGGGAGGGGAGACTGCAAGTCTGAGTTTATTCATACAGAATTAAAAGGGTCAAAAATAGTACTTATGGAAAAAGAGTTCTACATAAAAAAGTCTTATAGATTCCTAGGTGACAGGAACACATACAGTATTAATTAAAGATCCAACAAATGAAATTAAAGTTGAATATAATAAGCTAATAGAAAAAGGAAAGGTTTTATGAATACTTAAAAAAAAAAAAGGAATTTGAATTTTGAAATGTTTTATATCCCAAAATTCCTGTTTTATTATCATTTACCCAAA
This sequence comes from Pelobates fuscus, assembly GCF_036172605.1. Taxonomy (NCBI): domain Eukaryota; kingdom Metazoa; phylum Chordata; class Amphibia; order Anura; family Pelobatidae; genus Pelobates; species Pelobates fuscus. Next base: position 17,982,981 of record NC_086323.1, on the reverse strand, counting down.
GTGCACAAAAACAGAGAGAACCCTCCTGGGACACACACTGCCCCCCATACACATATTGCCCTACACATACACTGTCCCCCATACACACACATTGCCCCACACTCACACATACACACTGCAAATGTCACACACAAATACTGACCCACACATACACTGCCCCCTAACACACACACACACACTGCACCCTTGCACCCCTGACATATACTGCAGCCCTCACTCACACACTGCAACCTTCACACACACACTGCTCACACACTGTCCCCCTCGCAAACACACTGCACCCCTTACACATTGCATCACTCACACACACCACTGCTCCTATGCCCTACTACAGCCCCATTTCCCAGCAGACCTCAGGTAAGTTGTCAAACTGTTCTCAAACGGTTTGACTACTTACTCTGGGAGGGGTTCCCGGCACTATTGACACCATAACCACTACACTGAGCTGTTATTTCTTTAAATAAAGTGCCCCTCCCGAGATTAGGCTCTGGATCTGCCACTGCCTGGGAGACCTATAGTCTCAGGGATAGGTTCAATAGACGTTTACAAAATATAGGCTGATGTCCGCAGACAATTGTACCAAAATGTCCCAGCTACCTAAAGGATACTATAAATATCCTTTAGGTTCTGAAAGATATATACAGTGGGACCAAGAATACCTTTTGGTCCCAGCTGACGTAAAGGCACTTTATACGATTATTGTCTCAGAAATTTATTATGGAGTGAATTCAATGGATTTTAACTAATAATTATTTTTGGTTTAGTGACACCTTTTATCTCCAAATCTGTGGAACGTCAATGGGGACTAGGTTCGCACCAAGCCATGTTAATTTTTTCATGTCCCTATCGGAGCATAAGTTTATCTTTAAAGATCATGTATGGGATGCCAACCAGGTCACCTATTGCCGCTACATAGATGATATATTTTTTATTTGGAAAGGTGACAATCTTTCATTTGCCTAATTTTTAACACATCTCAATCAGAATGATTGGAGTGTAACACTAACCAGTGATTTTAGCAAATCCAGAGTGAATTTTTTAGACTTTATGTGAAAAATTATGTGGAAAATTAATCTAGAAAGACAAGCACTTTTTTCAAAAAGGTGGACGTTAACAGCTACATTAAGGAAAATAGCTGTCATTATTCACCTTGGTTATTAAATGCCCCAAAAGCACAATTATTAAGGGTAAAAAAAATGGTATGGATTACACAGAATTTCATAAACAAGTACAGAAAAATATAAATGATTTTAAAGAAAAAGGATATAAAGATGAACTGTTGAAAGTAGCTTACCAAGAAGTTAAAAATAAAGATTGGAACACGCTTCTGGAATACAAAAATCAAGTGACTAAAGATAAGGATTATCAATTAATGTTTATTAGTGATTTTAACTGTCGGAGTCATCAATCTAAGAAAATAATTTTTTAAATATTGGCCCATTTTAAGGAACGATGAAGTTTCAAACAAGATACTCCCTCAGAACCCACTATCATATACAGAAAGGGTACAAGATTTGAAAAGAAGTTTGGTCCACATTCATATGAAACCAATAAAAAGTACATCATTTTTTAATGAACCAAAGGTTGAGGAAGTTGTGGGTAGTGTAAAAACACTTGAAACAACAAGCGCTATGTAAAATAATTATCTCCGGGGCAGGGGCCTAGCCACTGAGCAAGCAAGACGCAGACCAAAGGAGTTCCTCGGTTTCTTCAAGCTTTAAGCTAAAAATCGAGAGAAAGAAGCTGTTACGGGCTTACTTACGGTATATTTTGCAGACCATATTTGGGGTAACCCTGGACCGAACCTTTCCATCGGAAGGAGCTACTTAACGAGGGTCTTGGCATTTGCAGCTTACAGCTCAATCAATCTCCTGCCCTACCTGTTATCCCTCAGCGGGTCCCAATTCCTCCCACCCTTTGGACTGATGGGGCTCATCCTGGTCTCCGCTTGTCTTGGAGCCCAGTCGTGTTGTGAATTGCTGCGCACCCTGTGGCAGGTGAGGGATGGCGACTGTTACTCAGGGCATGCAGTCACGCCATGCTGACATCTCTGACCTACATAATCAGATCCTGGCTAAAATTGAGAATGCATTTGATAAAATCTGGGCTACTCTTGGGGAATGCATGCAGCCAGTACCAGCAGTAATCCTCTCACCCAGAGGAGAGTGGAGGCCCAGCGTGGAGAGAATTAGGAAGCTTCTCAAGGGCACATCGAAGTTGAAAGCCTCTGTCCCTGAAGTCCTTTTCCTACCCGGGCTGAGAGATAATAGAATCCTGACACCAACATATTGGCCACGCAGGCAGAAATACGGTCACCGCATCACCCTGTATGGGAGGAACCTGGACTATGGAAGTCACCAGGTTCATGGCAGGAAGGAACCGAATCTCGCACATACTCGGGGCGAGAGGGTTTTCCCGCTTCGGTATATCCATGCCGCTCGCTTCAGAGGACTATGCTTCTACACGAGACGCAATCCCTGTGTGGGGTATTAGTTGACTGTCTGCTCTATGGGCCTGCTCAGTATTACAAAACCTCCATCCTTCCAGAGGTGTATAGGCTTCCTCTATCTAGCCAAAATGCTGTAGGCTCCAGATCAAGCAGCTAAATCGCAACTGTGGCAGTCTGCCAAAGTATCACCACCATGGATGCCCTTTTCCAGATAAAATAACGCCAATAATCTACAAGGTATACAGTCACCGGTGTCGCATAACCCCCCACACACGAGCCAAGGCTTAATGCTGGGAGAAATCTGGTTGATTGGGGCCACACACTGCTTTTTATGCAAAAGCCCCAACACAGCGTTTTTCGTACAGAAAATGCAAGGAAAATCCTCCCATGATTCTTTGTGGCTGAGAGATAATTATTGGAATATACATCGCTAATTACATTATCTCTCAGGACAGAAAAATCTAACATTTCTTAACCACCCAAAATGTCCCCCCAAAATACATGGAAACCCCACAAAAGTCACATCCCTGGATAGCCTGGATTTGGGCAAACAATATATCCAAAAATCACCCAGATCTGTTTGGTAGTTTTGGATCGCCATTGCGGGGAAGTTCTGACCGGTTTACCACAAGGTTGAAGCCCAAAATAGTTCCAGGAAAATTGTTGCAAGAGCCGGTCTCCATTCGTGGGGTTTTGTACGAAAACCACATAAGGTAGATGAAAGCTAGTTCGCGTAGAATGCTCCCCGTGTTTGGTAGTCTGTAACCCCTGAACGCCGTTCGTATAGGTGAACTGTAAGTGGACTGGGTCGTAGGTCCATGGTAACTAGTGTTTGCGGGAGTGCCTGGCCGAAATGAGTTCCAGGCACTCGACAACCAAGTCCCGCTGCCAGCATTCAGGAGACAAAATGGCCGCCATCCATTTTCCCAACCACGTGCGTTGGCATGCACGAAATGGCGGCCACCCAGTGGAGCATTCTATTAATAATGAATGATTCTATTACTCCTTTGCGGTTTTCGTACAAGATACTCAACATTCCACAACACGTTTTTGACACGTCACCTCCGGTTTTGGGATACTTACACAAGATTTGCCATTATGCCGCCATTAAGTAAGATGGCGGTCCCAGACCTGGAGGAACTGACAGGGCAGGGATGTGAGTCACGTCATCTCCCCATCAGGATGATGATGAATCACAGATGGAAAAGACACACCTCGCGAATCATATCGGACATGAAGGATTTAAGAAGTCAGCAAATACCGATTGAGAAAGCCAAAGGAGGTAGAGAAACGCGTCTCGGATGTTGTGGAGCACCTGAGGATTTTGTGAATAGATTATTTTTGTGATTTTAAGTTTTCTTTATACTTAATAAATGTTTGCTGCTACTCATACTAAAGCCTGGTGAATTCCAATTCTATATCTGCTTCCATCACTAAAAGAAGGGAAGTGTCTCCCTATAAAGACACATTTGCTGTAACATCCAGAGCCTAGACATAAGGGCTCTAAACAAGGTGAGCAGGGTATACACTTACACTTAGTAACTATCCCATGTCACATTCCATTTCTTTAGTCTCCCTTTTGAGTACCATTGGAAATAAAGAAGAGGGTCGGTGTCCCCAGAGAACATATCTGTTTATGTGATCTGAGCCTGTCTCTATCTGGCTCTGTCGCATGTGAGTGTGTAATTTGTATTATTTTATACACTGATTTTCAATTGAAATACTGCCATATATATATTTCATTTTGTGTAGTTATTTGCTGCATTATATACCCCTTCCTAGATATAGGTAAAATAAAAAAATAAAAAATAAATATTTTTAATCTGCGGGAAACAGGGGATCCTGCAACACTGCTGTTCTTTGAAGTCTCCCTTGTGGTCCACAGTCTTTATCATGGTCTATCCCCACCCTTCATTGTAAACATGGTACTGGCTGTAACATTTGTAGTATGATCGGATGCTTTCACAAAACCTTACCGCCATTGGGTGACTTGTGTTCACTATACAAACAATGAAATGGAGTGAGGTGTACAGTACTGTCCCCACTACCTGGCTGATATTTGTGGGAGAATAGGCGGAACGTCTGCCGAAGATCTGTCTGGAAGATCATTGCCATTGCTAATCGGGTATTGCTGGAAGGAAAGGCTCGCTCTCTGTCTGGAAGATCACTGGCATTACTAATCGGGTATTGCTGGAAGGAAAGGCTGGCTCTCTGTCTGGAAGATCATTGGGATTACTAATCGGGTATTGCTGGAAGGTAAGGCTGGCTCTCTGTCTGGAAGATCATTGGGATTACTAATCGGGTATTGCTGGAAGGAGAGGCTGGCTCTCTATCTGGAAGATCACTGGCATTACTAATCGGGTATTGCTGGAAGGTAAGGCTGGCTCTCTGTCTGGAAGATCACTGGCATTACTAATCGGGTATAGCTGGAAGGAAAGGCTGGCTCTCTGTCTGAAAGATCACTGGCATTACTAATCGGGTATTGCTGGAAGGAGAGGCTGGCTCTCTGTCTGGAAGATCATTGGCATTACTAATCGGGTATTGCTGGAAGGAAAGGCTGGCTCTCTGTCTGGAAGATCATTGGCATTACTAATCGGGTATTGCTGGAAGGAAAGGCTGGCTCTCTGTCTGGAAGATCATTGGGATTACTAATCGGGTATTGCTGGAAGGAGAGGCTGGCTCTCTGTCTGGAAGATCATTGGCATTACTAATCGGGTATTACTGGAAGGAGAGGCTGGCTCTCTGTCTGGAAGATCATTGGCATTACTAATCGGGTATTGCTGGAAGGAGAGGCTGGCTCTCTGTCTGGAAGATCATTGGCATTAGTAATTGGGTATTGCTGGAAGGAAAGGCTGTCTCTCTGTCTGGAAGATCACTGGCATTACTAATCGGGTATTACTGGAAGGAGAGGCTGGCTCTCTATCTGGAAGATCACTGGCATTACTAATTGGGTATTGCTGGAAGGAAAGGCTGGCTCTCTGTCTGGAAGATCACTGGCATTACTAATCGGGTATTGCTGGAAGGAAAGGCTGGCTCTCTGTCTGGAAGATCACTGGCATTACTAATCGGGTATTACTGGAAGGAGAGGCTGGCTCTCTATCTGGAAGATCACTGGCATTACTAATCGGGTATTGCTGGAAGGAAAGGCTGGCTCTCTGTCTGGAAGATCACTGGCATTACTAATCGGGTATTGCTGGAAGGAAAGGCTGGCTCTCTGTCTGGAAGATCACTGGCATTACTAATCGGGTATTGCTGGAAGGAAAGGCTGGCTCTCTGTCTGGAAGATCACTGGCATTACTAATCGGGTATTACTGGAAGGAGAGGCTGGCTCTCTATCTGGAAGATCACTGGCATTACTAATCGGGTATTGCTGGAAGGAAAGGCTGGCTCTCTGTCTGGAAGATCACTGACATTACTAATCGGGTATTGCTGGAAGGAAAGGCTGGCTCTCTGTCTGGAAGATCACTGGCATTACTAATCGGGTATTGCTGGAAGGAGAGGCTGGCTCTCTGTCTGGAAGATCATTGGCATTACTAATCGGGTATTGCTGGAAGGTAAGGCTGGCTCTCTGTTATATTTCCCCTTAGGAGAAGGGAAGAATGCTGGATGGAATAGGTCTGGGTCCCAAGCCTGGTACCAATTCTCCTGCTTCCGCTACACAAAGATATACGTCTAAATTTACATATTTTTTTAATGTCAAATTTTTTATTTTATTTTAACAACAATAATAATACAACAATTTGCAGGGTTATATCCAAAAATGAGAAATCAAAGTGATTTGCAAATTTAAGGCCAAAGTAGCCAATCTGGAATCGTAGCTGACTTAGGGGATGTTTCTTTTTTCTTTTTTTTTTTACCCTAAATTTGAAATTCAGTTTGAATTCTCACTTTAGTTTTCAATAAATGATTTCATTGGTAGAATATATTAATGCTAATTCTCTCTCCAGTAATTCTTATTGTGGATCACAACCGAGATTAACTCCAATCTGCCCTCCAACAAAAATCCTCAAATGTCTTCTTCTCCATTAACGGTGGAACTCTTCGTCTTGCTGGCGGAGTTAAAATAGGCGCTTCCGAGGTGAATATCGCATCAAAGTTGCTGACATCTTCGGCTCCGTTGATGGTTGGCACAAATGGAGGTGTCACATTTTGTAATAATAATGCGTTCCAATCTATATGCTGGAAAGGAATGAGTAAAATAATGAGCATCACGTACAAACCAAGACTATAAAAAAATACAAGATAACAGCTAATATGCCCAAAAAGCCACATTTTGTATAGATCCCAAAAGGATTCTCTAGTTTTCTTATGTTCTCTTTTGGCTGTGTTAGAATTTCAGTATATTACAAAGATTTAATTTTTACAAAAATCTCACAAATATTTAGTGACAAAACCACAGTAAAAAACACAAAACAAAAAAACATAAGTACGTACTTGAAAATAAGGATGGTCCTTCACTTCCTCTGCATCTTTCTCACTGGATCCTAGACGGTTCTCATGTTTTTTAGTCAGTAACTGTAAAAGGAATTTTGTAAAATAGGTATTGTGAATTTTAATACTAAACATCAGGTGCATTAACAGTAAGTCGGGCCCTGTTGGAGGTCCTGTGGGTGTGCGGCTCCGTGCTGGGTACGAGATATCTGTGTGAGAACTGCACAAGCAGGGGGGAGAAGAGTGTGAAGGGGGGCGCTAAATGGATTTTTGCCTGTGTAGCCAAGAACCCTTGCACCAGCCCTGAGTGTATTTTGAGATGTGCAATCCTCAGTACTGTTCATGTGAAATGCATTATTTTTGTCTGTTCGTATTTACTTCTTCAGCGTTATACTCAAAGGGACAGAACAAAGGTAAAGTAAAAATGTGTATTATCGCTATTAATTAGAAATAGACATATAGTGGGTATTAATCTCACTGTTTGAAGGGGATGCTGGCAATGCAATGTTTAATGCCAGGATAAATCGTGGTGGTGTTTGTGCATGGTTTGTAACTGCTACTATGTTTTTATACAAGCCACTAGTGGGCGCTGTAAGTCACATAACTATAGAGTATGAGTGTCCGATGTAACATTGCATCATTTATGGATGGCATAGAATAAGTGAGCAGATATTCCGGGTTTTGTTTTAATACTCTGTATTAATGAATGTTTCTTTACCAGCATTAACACACACAGCTAGCTACATCCAATTCAAGGTGAATATATAGCATTGAGAAATCTCCATGACCAATAAGAGAACTATTGTATAAACATCAAATAAAAAAACTGATACATTTCCTCTCCCAAAGATCACCCGACCCTCCCTTCTTTACTGCACATTCTACAGAATTCCCCCATCTCAGGGCAGCTTGCTAGGGCTGAATCTCCACTCATCAATGGCGAATGGACGTTTTCAGCTTGGGTTGTATGATATATTAAATTTGCGTGACATCTTACCTTACTCAGTATTGAAGTGGCATCACTAGACAATGACTCTGGAATTTTCAGTTTACATTTCGCAATTTTAGCATAAAGCGTCTCAACATCACGGCC